>NC_134084.1:73768134-74080300 GCF_000715075.1 Nicotiana tabacum | reverse complement strand
CAAAATATTTGAATATTTAGAATTGCAATAATTGCACATGTTCCATGCACCAAAGATATTATAGATGCCACTTTCCTTGCTTCTCGTGCAGATGCAATATAAGTATGTCAGAACCTTTAAAAAGCAAGCTTATGCTGCCATGAAGAGGTAAGAAATTGAATCTTGTGTTTAATTTATATTGGTATATAGTTAGCAAATTACTGATTTATATTTCTTGTGTTTTTGTTCTCATTGAATGGGATATGCATGTTATCACATGATACAAGAATTTAAACATGTGAATGATACCCTTAAGATTTACTTTGCCCTTTTCTTTTTCCTATCTTTCAATCTTAGATGTGTTAATGTTTAGTTAGTTACTAACTTTTTATGGGACACTATTGTTGTAAACATGTATTTAATAAATAATAATAATAATAATAATAATAATAATAATAATAATAATAATAATAATACAATATTATTAATAGGAAATCAGAAAGAAAATAGAGATAGCGACGATGAGAGGGAGGTCATTAATGAAACTTGATTGTACTTGGAAAAGAACTGCAATTTGAAATAAAAATATGAACGAATATTAATAGGAATCAAATAGGCTCACTACGAGATGAGAGCTGAATCATTAAATAAAACTGACCTTTAGAACCTTAAAATTAGATTGGAAAAACATGCTAAACTGAGCCAAAAAATAAAATTATCCGAGTTTAGATAAGTTGATTGTTTGTATCTTTGAAGAATCGAGGTAAACAAATTTTTGTGTTAAATTTATTTGTTTCCAATATTAGGTCACACATACAACAACCTTCTTAAGATATTCCGAATAAAGTCCCAAGCAATCACAATAAGGTACCATGAGGACTTATGTGGACATGATTTCTTCCATTATTGAGTAAGCTAAAAAAGATTAACATACATGATTTTCAGGATCTACATTTTTTTCTTTAATTTTTGTTGTATAACTACATATTATTCAATAATATTTATGTGATTTTTTAAAATTGTTTATTCATTGATATAGGGTATACGCGCAAAGGGCATACCTTAAAACTAGAGTCTAGAAAAATATATCAATATTTCAAGAAAAGAAACTTTAAAGGAGACTTCTTTATAAAGTTCAACTTGGCGAGTCTTACAGGCAGCACTAGCTATCCACGGCAAGAGAATCAGCGAAAGAAAAATATAGGATCTAATTGGTGGCAGACGTCTCCTGAAAGATCATATAAACAAAAAGTTAAGACAATATTGAAAGAGTTTTTCCACATGGCATGCATTAACAATATATATATATATATATATATATATATATATATATAGAGAGAGAGAGAGAGAGAGGGAGGGAGGGAGGGAGGGAGAGAGAGAGAGAGAGAGAGAGAGAGAGTTGGTATACTAATTTAGAGCAACAATTCATTTCTACAGCTTTTCATTTCTATAGAGTAGGAGTTACGTTCAAGATAATCCATTATTCTGTTTTCCTCTGGAGAGCTGCAGGTGGTTAATATTTGAATTTTCTTTCAGGTAAAGTGGGGTTGGAGACTTGGACTGAGGAGGCTGCACCAATTTACAGTTTTCAATTGATATTGATGAGGCTACTTGTTACATAATCATCACATCAATCACAAAGAATAGCGGTTGCCGGTTATTTCTTAAAGAGGTCAAACTTACTTCACAAATATATAATATAGTTGGAATATCTGTGTAATACGGCAGCTCAACAGCAAACCAAATCCGAGTGGACCTTCAATCCAGACTGAAAGAAAGGAGGATCAAATGTCTTGCAGAATAATCAATCAAGTAAGCACCAGATTAAGGCAAAAGCAAGATATTTGAAGACTAAATCATATTCGGCCACCGTTTGAAGAGTAAATAACCTGCCCAAAGATAGCAAGACCTCCACCAATGTCTCTTTCTGAACTTTAGAAAATTGAGAGCTATCTGCAGAAGCCATATGAATAATACACGGTAATTAAAATATAGTCCCATTAGTGTTTTGGAATATTAAATCAGAGTCTGAAGCATAACACCGCATAAGAAGAAATGAAAAGTTGATACCACAATTGACAACAACAGATTGAAGCTTGCTAGAACTTGAATTGCCACAAGCCAAAAGCTACTGCCTTTGGGCCTCGGAATCTTGTGAATCAGGTATGGTAATGTCGCTTTCAGGAGAAGTCTACAGAGGAAACTCAAGTGGCTAATACCAACATCCTAAGTAATCTAATGGAAATAAAAGCTAAAGCATTGGATGGATATACATACTAATGAAACTTTAAACAATGATTGAGAACATTAATCATAAAAAGCTCCGGCAAAAGGAAAACTAAAGTGGCTTTACTTCAAGAATAAATACGACAAGGTGACTAGCATTCCATGAGCATCTTATATGGTGATGGCACACATGTTTTCTAGTAAACGTTACCTTAAATCTTAATACTAGAACACAATCACACACCTTCTCATGCAAAAAAGCATTAAAACATACGGCTAAATAATAGAAGGAATGAACTTTAAGCCTGGTTTAGACACTCTAAATCTACCAAGCCTCCTTTTCTCGCACCCTTTACAGTGTACAAAAAGATGGAGTGGTTTCCTATTATTTTTCTCAACCCCTTGAGCTTACATCCTACTCTCTATTGTCACCACGCCTCTGGATATGCAAACAATCTTTGAACACATACCACCCCATAATGAAGTAAAGAAGGGGAGAAGACTAGAAAAGTTTAGGCAGAACCGTCCTTATAAAGGGGAGAAAGTTAAGAAAAGAAAATGTTCAGGATGTCGATGAGGAGGGACAGGGGATTAATTCACCAGCCACAGGCCACAGCTCACCTCACCCCTTCTCATTATGCTATATTCCACTTTTTCCCATAATAAACTTTCTTCTTTCATTACTTTTGTTGTTTACTTTTTTATCATTATTAATATTTTACTATGTTAAATATCTTTTGGTATATGACCATTAAATAATACCATCATTTCCATTACACATTCACTACCATTTAAGGGGGAAGAGCAAAATCTCAATCTATTAACAGATACTAGCATTACATCCACAAATATATATAAACAAAAAGAATCGAGGACGTTACAAGGAATCAAATTGGGAAAACCAAAGTCAAAAACCTTAAAGTTGATATTTTTTAAGCACCGTCTTGCCCCGCCACTAGTAAGAGTTTCCCCATCCCTGTCCTGCTAAGACTTCTTGTCCATCACCCCATTGGCATACTAAAATCCGAAAGAGGACAGGTGAAAGCAAGCAGAATAAGACCATAGCAAGCTGTATTTATCTTTCATTTCCATTTCTTCTACCTATTCAGAAGCAATAGATTATGTAAACACCCAAGATTCATATTCTCCTTTCTTCATCCTGCTCGATCAAAATGATCAAAAAGAAAAAAGCAAGTTTGCTTCTTATTCCCGAGTTTGATCTCTTCCATCTCTCTGTCTGGCTCATTGTAACCCATATTGAGTAAACCAAAAAAACGTTCACCACAAAATCCCAATTTTTCCTTGAATTCAGCAGAATCTTCATAACGTTAAAGGAAAAAAAAAATACTACTCCACCTTTCAATTTGTCCAATCGTGCATTCCTATCAGTCAGATACACCAAGGAAACAACAAACCACAAGTATTTAACTTCACAATTTCCAAAACCAGCTAATACCCATTTGAAATGAGCAAAAAAAGAGACAAACTGGACTACGATATACTAACTAAGCTATTTAACGAAAAAAAGCAGATATTTTAGTATATATGTGCTCACATAAACTTAGAGCCTGATGTTTTTGCTAAAAACTTACAAGATCATGGACACTACGGCAATTGAAAGCGCCACATAGTCGCTTGGACACCCTCCTTTGCTAGCACAAGCTGCCATAATTTATTCTCCTATTTGGTTGCTGCCTCTGTTATGCCCATCAATTGTTTGTAGAAATGTCTACCAGAAGAAAAAACTCAATATGTGTTCAGTATTGTGTTTTAAATTCCTGACTATTAAGATGAGATTAGGGGAGTTGCAATAAATCTTTATATTTTTTTCATTTAACTTGTTGAGAAACGCGAGATATTTGTGTTTATGGTAAAGTGAATGAAATAGAAATAAAACGAGAATTCTGTCAATGGCATTTTCAAAGAATTTGTTTACGAGAAAACTACTGACACGAAATGGCCCTTCGACCCAAACTTATTGCATCTAATAGCCCCGAAATATTTATTTTGTATGTTTTTTGTATAATGACAGTCAGTTTTGTATATTTTTTGTATATCCACAATCTATTTTGTATATTTTTTATATAGTAACAGTCTATTTAGTATATATTTTGTATAGTGACAGTCTATTTTATATATATTTTGTATAATGACAGTCTATTGTATATAAATTGTATAGTGGCAGTCTATATAGTATATTTTTGTATAGTGATAGTCTATTTTGTATATATTTTGTATAGTGAGATTCTATTTAGTATATTTTTTGTATAATGACAGCTTATTTTTGTATAGTGACTGTCTATTTTGTATAATTTTTATATAGTGACAGTCTATTTTGTATATATTTTGTAATATATCAATATTCAAATCTATTTTCACCAAAAGAAATACATAAATATCCATGTAAATATATACTAACGGTGGGCCTGAAATTATGATTCCCATCAAAATCAACTAATGACATATATGTGAAAATGTAAATTTATTTGGTGAAAACCAAAGGATTCCCTAGCAAAGAAAGTTAATCCAGAAAAAAAATGAGGCAATAACAGAGAACTTGGGATTTTTATTCAAAGGGTGGTTGCCCCTCTTTCTTTAGCCAATGATTTTCCTTTTCCACTTTTAAAACGAAATCAACAGCCTTGAATTCCTGGAAATATGTGTTTCTTCCCGTTTGAGGCTTTGGAGATGTTAACACCCTTCTTAGAAGGTGGTTAAATTCTCTACAGTGCTCTTTAGTTGTCTATGATAATACTTTATAGTTTTAACCCAAAAAAAATAAGTGAGCTTAAGACATACATTTTTATGCAACCACCTAAACATCCATTTACAGTCAACATATCCTTTCTTTGTAAATTTGCAAGGTCCTTTAATCAAATTACCCCAAAAATAAGTCTTTTAGTACCGTATTAAAATTTTAAAATATATTATTAAATTATTTTTTATAATGTAAAAATAATAAATTTACCTAAGAATCACATTGAAATGCATTAAATAATTTTTTTGCAATAAAAAAATAACTAAACAAATTTTTGTCATGAAAAATAATTTTGTGACTTTGAAGCATTAAGACAAAGTTGAGCAAAGATGTTTTAGACATTATCTTATTTAATTTTGTTATAGAAAATTACAGAAAGGTCTAATTCATTCTTTGTCAGACAAATTTATATAATTGAACCACCTGGCAAGGTAGGTCTAATTCCGAAAAATGGCGGAAAGAGAGAGGAAAGGGAGCTGGAGCTTCAATTGGAAGAGCAGAAAGCAGTACTTTTGGGTTAGCCACTAGAATGACTATAAATGATATTTGCTCTTTGTTTATTTGTCCTAAAGCCAACTCTTTGACGTTTACACGCAATGAAATCGTAAATCACAAATAATGTGCGCATTTGCTTCGACTTTCTTGTTTTGCGAGTATTTAGACGAGAGTCCAAGTTGTTCGCACTGTATTATTTTCTTTGTGCAAATTTATGCAATGTATTTTTCATTTTTATCTTTGCTAATAAGAATTAGTATATATTTACTCCGTCTCATGTATCGTGTTTCTCTTTTACGCGATCCTTAAAAAATAATAATTAAGAAAGGGATTGGACTATTCTGCCTTTATTTATATCTTAAGATATAATCTCTCTTTATTGAATATTTATTCTATTTATGTGTTATCTCCATTTTCAAGAACAATTTATTATTATGGGTAAAAAGGAAAAAAAGTAATTAGTTTTGTCTTGAAAGTCTAAAATGACAAATAATTTGAGACAACTATTTTTGGTAACCACGACTGTTAATATGAGACGGAGGGAGTATTTATGTAGTTTATATTTAGAAATAGTTTAATTTTAAACTTTCAAGTTACTCATAATGAGTTTGATTTATAGCTATACAAAGTATGTATTAGTACTTGTTTTAGACACAAATTTCTAAAATACTTCTTTCATTTCGTGCTCAGTTAAAATACATCAGATAAAATAGGATAGAGGAAATGTTAGATTAATTCGATCTAAAACAATTAATCTGTTATAACAAATCAGAATAATAACCTATAAAATAGAACTAGTATTAGTACTCGCTTGATGCGCAGACAAATCATTTCAAATTGCAATGTATGTTGTTTGAATCATGTACAAATAACCTTAGAATATATATATATCTCGGATAAAAATTATATAACATGAGAATTTAATTACGAAGCAGGGTATGAAATTATTTATCAAATCTCGTAGTAGACAACCAATCTTTTTAACATGTATTTGTAGCAACCTAACCCCTTGATTTTAGTACTTACATTTCGTTCCGTTGTCGATATTAAAGAATACTAAACATGTCATATTGTGATTTGTCTTGTTCGAGCACATTAGATCATAGTATTTTAATAAAATTCTTACAATCACTTTATTTTTATCAGGATGTCAAATATGTCTTATTCATCACATCATTTTTACGTAAATTCTTTTTTTTTTGTTCTTTTTTTATAGTTATTGTATTATTTAATATTTCATATTATTATACCATCATATAATTTTTTGTTAGCTTATAATTAAATTAATGTCTTGCTTATTATCCTTTTAATAGTATGTGATAAAAATAAATATTTTATTCTCGAAATTTGATATATTTTTATGCTTTTATCCTCTTATTCATAACATTTTAATAAATTTGCCAGTAATATTTTTAAATATAATTAATTATTTTATAATATCTATATTAAAATTAATTTAAAGTATAAGTATCCTCACACTACCTCTATTTTCTTTTTAATATACATTCTCTTTCCTACTATAAATGTTAAATAGTTTTATATTAATATTTTACCTATAACCAAAATAATGTCATGTTTTGTTTTAAATTGTAACTTTTAATTAGTATAAAATATTAATACATAAGTTATTTGATTATCATGTTCCAAATGCATGAGTTCTCTTATAATTAATTTTGTATTAGATGCAGTTAAATTGTTTTTCTTTTTTAACTATAAGATAAAATTTAATTTTAATTTTCATTATTAAGATTACAAATATTAAAAATTTATTTTGTATTTTTAAAAATTTATTTAATCATAGAAAAAAAATCTTAATTTTATGAACACATTATTTCTAAATATATATAATTTTATTTTCTAAACTGGACCACATTTTCAAAAAATTATGCTATGCATTCAAACCTAAACTAACTGCACTCGATTCAGATATTAATCATAAGTCTAAAATACTAATACATAAGTGATTTGATTATCATGTTCCAAATGTATTGAGTTCTCTTATAATTAATTTTGTATTAGATGCAGTTAAATTTTTGTTCTTTTTTAGTTATAAGATAAAATTAATTTTTAATTTTCATTATTAAGATTACCAATATTAAAAATTTATTTTGTATTTTTAAAAATTTATTTAATCATAGAAAAAAAATTCTTTATTTTTTGATCATATTATTTCTAAATATTGTAATAATATTTTTACTATCATTTTAATTCTTTACGTAATATTTTCAAAAAAAAATCTCATCTCAAACTCAAATAATTCTTATCATTTTATTTTCTAAACTGGACCGCATTTTCAAATAATTATGCTATGCATTCAAACTTAAACTAACTTCACTCGATTCAGATATTAATCACAGAAAAATATTTTTTTAATTGTTTAAACATATTATATCTAAATATTGAAGTAATATTTTCACTGTCATTTTACTTCTTTACATAATTTTTTTTCTTTTTTAGTTTGAAGATACAAATTTAATTTTTTTAAAATTACCTATATTAGAAATTTATTTTATAATTTATAATTTTATTTTTATTATTATTTTATTTGTCATAAATAAGATTTCAATTTCGTGGTATTATTCATAATTTGAGCATTCGCATCGTAGTTTTAAGAACTTTCTAATCTTAAATTCAAATAGTCTTTTCTTTTCATTTCTAATAAGTTAACATAATTTTCCTATTTTTTTTAATCTAATATATAGTCTTATTATGTTTTATGTGGCTTTTCATTAACTCGTAACTTTATTTAATATCATTCTCAACTACTTTTCTTTAATAATATAAGATAAATATATAATTTTTAAATTATAAATTATTTATAAAATAAATATTTATTTTGTTTCAAAAATATTACACGAAAAGTTTAAATTATTTAAAAATTTAATTATATTTTTAAGTATTGTATATTTACTTTATATTATTTTCTAAACTTATGATTTATAAATGTCCTTACATTATCTCTAATTTATTTTTATTGTTCAATATTTTTAGTTTTTTATTTTACTATTAGACTTGAGTTATGTGGACTTATATTATAACTTTTCTTATCATAATATAAAAAACTTGCTCATCTCAAATTTAAATAAGTTTTACACCTTTACCTATGAAAAAAAATCTTAGTTTTTTTTCTATTTATTCTTTATTATTGATTTTATATTATTCAATACCTAATATTATTACATTGTCATGTGAATTTTTATTAGCCTGTTTGAATTTAATATCTGTTTTTACCACACTCATTCTAATATAATATAGATAAAAATTAAAATACTTTCTCATCTCAAATTCAAATAATTTTTATCATTATATTTTCTTAATTGGACCATATTTTCAAAAAATTATGGTATGCTTTCAAACTTAAACTAACTAAACTCAATTCAAATATTAATCATATAAAAATATTTTCTTAATTGTTTGAACACATTATATCTAAATGTTGTAGTAATATTTACGATAAAATATTATTTTGCACGATTTATCAATATTAGTATGAATTTATTTTTCTTGTTATAAAATATCTTTTGCTGATTATTTAATTCTTCTCTTACCTTATAATTAATTTGTATACTTTTTGTAAGATCTTATTTTGCTGCTTGAATTTATTTAGTTTTTAAACTCAATAAATCCTTAATATCTTAAGTAATTTTTAGTTTTATTTTATATTTTAACTTACTCCAAAGTATAAATAGTCATAGGTTATCTCACTTTACGTCTTTATATTTTTTTTTCTATTATAGTTTTTAATTAATTTTTCACCTCCATATTTTTAGCTAACATAGAAGAAAATCTATGAGTGGATCAATATATAGATATAAATATAGATATAGATATAGATACTGATTCAAATATACATATAAATTTAAATATATATATATTTAGATTATGTATAAGATTCATTAAACTATCTCCATTAATTATGTTTCTATATATAATTTTTAATTATTAATGTTGTCCTAAAATTGCCAAGTGGCTTCATTTTAGCTTTCCACTTGGCATAACCACAATGCATACTACTCTCCTTTTAATATAACTAGTATTAGTACCCGCGCGATGTGCGGACACAAATATCAAATTATAATTTGAGTTATTGGAATTACCTTAAAATTTAAAACTTCAAGATAACATGTTTCTTTTTATTTATATTTTTATTTTATATCTATAACAATCTAACTCCTTGATTTAGTGCTTGTATTTTATTTTGTGGTCAATATTAAATAATACTAAACATATCACGTTTGTGATATGTCTTGTTTGAGCATATTGTTTAATAAAATTCTTACTACCACTTTATGTTTCACTGCAAATTCGAATAAGCCTTATCCTTCTACATTTTCACCAAAACAACTCTCTCTAATCTTTGCTTATAGTTATTGCATTATCTATTACTTAATAATGTTATATTCATGTGATCTTTTATTAGCTTACAAATTGACTTGATATCTTGCTTATTACCCTTTTGATAAACATATATAAATATAAATTTTTTTATTCCTAAAATTTAATTTATTTTTGTACTTTTATCCTCTTACTTGGAACTCTATTTTCATTTAAATCTTTCAATAATATTTTTGAGTATTATTTAATATACTTATACTTAATTAGTTCAAAGTATAAATATTCTCACACTATCTCTATTTTCCTCTTTATACATCCTCTTCCCTACTATGAATTTTTAATTAGTTTTTTACATTAATATTTTACCAATAAACAAAATATATAATATCACATTTTATTTTAAGTTATAACTTTGAATTAGTTTAAAATATTAATAGATAATTTTTTTATTATTATATTTTAAATCTATTGAATTTTCTTAATTATTTTTTGTATCATGTGTAATTAAATTTTCTTTCTCTTTTAACGTTAGGATATAAATAGATTTAATTTTCGTTCATAAAATTACTCACACGAGATATTTATTTTGTATTTCCTTAGTTTTAATTTGTTATCCAATTTTTAGTTTTTTATCTAGTAAAACTTTAATTTTGTAGTCCTATCCATAGTTTGAGCATTTCATCATAATTTTAATCTAAATCTCAAGTTCAATCGTCTTTCCCTTCTATTTCTAATATTAAATATTTTTAAATTTTTGATTATTGCTATTAAGTTACCTAATATATAGTATTTTATTTTCTTATGCGGCTTTCATTAACATGCCTCTTTATTTAATATCATAATCTTTAATGTTATTATATAAATCGATGTATGACTTTTTAATCTTGAAATAAATATTTATTTTATTTAAAATTAATACCCAAAATTATCAAATTGTTTAAATTTATTAATATTATTTTTAAGCATTATATATTTACTTTATTTTTTTAAAACTATTTTATTTCCCTTCTATTTCTTAGTATTAATATTTTGATTTTTTAAAATTTTTAATCTATTAAACTTCAGTTATGTGGCCTTATCCACATCATGACCATTTTTTATCATACTTAAAAAAAACTTTTTATATCAAATTTAAATAAGTTTTATCCTTTTTTGTTCTTTATGATAGAAATTTTGATTTTCTCTGTTTGTTTCTATTTTGCTATTGTATATTCAATACTTAATATTATTAACGTTGTCATATGCTTTTTATTAGTTTACTTGAATTTAATATTCACTTTTATCACATTCATTTTAATATAATACAAATAATAAATAAAAATTATTTCAATAGTAACTTTGACTCTATTGTTCATATTCTTAAATATGATTTTTCTTATCATATTAAAAAAAAAGTCCCATCTCAAATTCAAATATATCTTATTCTTCTATTTTCTCCATTGGACCACATTTCCAAAAATCATCTTATACTTTCAAATTAACCTAGCAGTACTCAATTCAAATATTAATCGTAAAAACTCTAATTGTTGCAACAATATTTTCACTATTATTTTAAGAAATATTTATTTATGTATAAAATATTTATTGTATAAAATTTTAATTAAAGATACCTACAGTAATGTATATTGTACCAAAATAAGGTCAGTTACAAAGCTTGATCAATTAATTAAAATTCGTCCCTACCATAATTATACAAAAAAATATTAACTAAATTATACTACTAATAGAAATTTGTATCATAATTAAAAAATAATTCTTATTGAACTACTACTTTTATAATTCAAATTTTTAATGTTGTCTTAAAATTGGCAAGTGACTTTTTTTTAGCTTGCCACTTGGCTTAATGTCATGCTTCACTACTCTCCTTTTAATATAATATAGATTATACTACTAATAGAGATTTGTATCATAATTAAAAAATAATTCTTATTGAACTACTACTTCCGTTAATTATGTTTCCATTTATAATTCAATTTTTAATGTTGTCTTAAAATTGCCAAGTGACTTTTTTTAGCTTGCCACTTGGCTTAATATCATGCTTCACTACTCTCCTTTTAATATAATATAGATATAGATAACAACCTAATCTATCCGGTTAAAGTAAAATAATGATATAAAAACTTTGTATATTGTAAGCTTATATAACTTAGATCCATTATCTAGATGAAAATTAAGCTTGTAGGAGCTGATTGGAGGATATTTGTGGCATTTCAATAAGTTGCGCTATACGAAGCGCTATGCAAAAACCAGCAATCTCTTTGTTTGTATTTTTACTTTGTTAAGATAATTCAAAAAATGAAAACAACATTGGAACTGATTTCTTGACTAAATGTAAAACCAACATAGAGTGTTATATACTCCATCCGTTCACTTTTACTTGTCACTTTTAGCATATTTAAAAAAGATAATTTTTTTTTTCTGTTATACCCACAATATTAATTACTCATTTCAAATTATTTTTTTCAAAATCATTAAAAATATGCATCAATTAATATGAGTATCATAGTAAATTATACACTTTATTTATTATTTCTCAAAGGGCGTGAAAAGTAAAAGTGAATGGAGGGAGTACGTATCAAGGATGACTACTCTACGGCCTAAAAATTTAATAAGAACTGCATTTTCTATACTCATTGCGCTTCACACTGGCTTATTATATTCCTTCTAGAAGCGCCACTTGTTTTTATATAAAAATCTGTTTACTTTTCTTTTGAAGAAATAGAGTTTTCATTAATGGGACCTAACACTATCACTATCACATTGAAAACCCTGCAGAAAGATTTGTAGCCAGCAATATGAGAAGCACATGGAATTAGCGGCTAAGTAAGAATCTTAAAACGGCAGTTTGAAAAGAGAAAGAATGAGCAGCTTCTCACTAACCAAACCAAACAGGGAATCCACATCAAATTCCACACAAATTCATCAACAATCAATCCTACTTCTTCTTATAAGGATAAATTAATTCTAAGGGAAATGTTCTCCATTAACTCCCAATCAAATCCAGGGCCCTCGTCTACTACCATGGACATTCAATCTTATGACTTGGAAAATATTTCAATGGAAGATATGTGCCAAAACATAAAGCAAATCATACTTAGTGAGGATGACAAACAAAGAATGTACAATCCTTGGAAGTACTCATTCATCGTCAAACTCACGGGCAAAAGGTTAGTTCATCTCTACCTTAACAGGAAAACTCAAGAGATATGGAAGTTAGATGAAAATTACCCTCTAATAGACTTAGGGGAAGATTACCATACGGTTAAACTGATGAAAGTAGAAAGCATGACTAGAATCCTACATGATGGCCAATGGTTCATCAATGGTTACTTCCTATCAGGGAAAAAATGGGTCCCTAATTTTGTAGCAACAAAGGCATCTCAAAATTGCACTGCCGTTTGGATTAGATTACCACAACTTCTCACGAAATTTTATGATGGGATTATTCTAACAAAAATTGGGAAC
Source organism: Nicotiana tabacum (assembly GCF_000715075.1). Taxonomy (NCBI): domain Eukaryota; kingdom Viridiplantae; phylum Streptophyta; class Magnoliopsida; order Solanales; family Solanaceae; genus Nicotiana; species Nicotiana tabacum. The sequence goes on along the minus strand of NC_134084.1, from coordinate 74,067,042 downwards.
TGCATTGGTAAATTACTGAAAGTGGATGCATGCACATCAGCCACATTGAGAGGGAGGTATGCGAGACTTTGTGGTGAAATGCCATTGGACCAGTAGATTCAAACTTTCATTATGATTGACCACCACAAACAACCCATACACTATGAAGGAGAAGGCTTTTTGTGCAAAGTTTGTGGAAGATTGGGGCATTCAGACAGAACCTGCCCCCATAGGACTCTACCAAGTGGCCAAAATAATGGACCAGTCACACACGAGGCACCACAACCTAAGGAAGACACTACACAGGAGTGGATGACAGTTTTTTTTCCCAGAAAAAGTAAAGCAAATGTAGCCAATCAATCCATGAATAAGGCAAATTCCTCTGTTGGCCCAGGTATTAATGTACGCATATTTAATGCAATGTCAGGTAAGTTTTTAAACACTCAATGTATAAACTATGTCAAATACTCATTTGCTTACTAATCCTAACATAGCTTACAATACATTACAATCAGACAAAGGTAAGGGGGTAACCTTAGAAGCAAATGATCTTACTGGAAAACCAAACATTGAAAACAAGGGTGGTTTTTTCAATAACCCACAAGAGCACATAGCTTTGCAAAATTCTATTAAAGAAAATAATAAAAAAGACAACTCTATTTTGCACGGCACATTAGACACCCTCTCTACAAGTGGCAAAAACGTGTCACAACCTACTAATGACAATAATCCTCCAAACCTTTTATCTAATAAAATGAATTTGGTAGTAAATCCCACTATAACCAACAAAGGCAGTCGGAATATCATTATTTCCTCTACTAATAGCCACCCCCTAAACATTAACAACCAATCAAATGAAGTTGAAAACATATTACTAGAAGCTACCATGCAAACCTCCGCCCCTAATTCTAACTTTACCATGCAACACATGGATATAGAAGACGGCCAAGTGGAAGAGAGAAAATCCATGCAAGATTTGATTATAAATCACACGCAATCCCTCTCCAATACTACAAAAGTAGAGCAAATCATTACTAACCCTACTACACAAGTAGATTGTATCCCTCTTATATTACCCCAAGCCAACAACAATGTCAAGACCACCACTAACCTTGAGAAGGAGATATCGTTTGATCCAATTAATTTACCTCTCAAGGAATCACAGAATGAACAACTTACCACCACTCCCTCCTCAACTCCAACCAAATCCAGTCATCTATGCCCAACCTCCGAGCCCACCCAACCATGTACCCTAATCATGGGTGGAACTGGGCCTTCAAGGGCATGTCATCTCCTTCAACATGGAGATCAATGGCCAGGAGTCCATTCTAATCATTCAAATCACACACTTCCTTGCTCAACTAATCTCGGAAGGGATGAGCCTAGCTATGAACAACTACATAAATCAAATGTGGATGAGCAACATACTACAACCCCTAACACCTTCACTAAATCAGAACCTAGTTCACAACATGCAACAAATGTGGAATATACCCCACAACTCCAACCAACAGCTACCACAGAATCCACCTATCAATCTTCCCTTCTTTGCACCAGAGGACCTAATGCTCCTGAACCCTATCTTCACACAGTGGACTCCACAACACATGCAAGACCAACCACTAGGTCCACAACCAAAGCCAATGGAAGATCAACCACCATCATAAAATATGTAGAATCGGGAAGGGATTCAGGAGGAAGAAGAGGAGGAAGAGGACGACTTAGCACACTTGGGGGAGCCTGCAGTGGCTTTTTCAAGCCTAAGCAAGGTAAAAATACTCATCTTCAAGGAAATGCTGGATATGAAGTCTATCTTCAGTTGCCCAACGACACTTTACAAGTGCTCCTTGGACATCTGCCCTCCTCACGATCCCACAGTGATAGCATCAAGAACAAGGATATAGTTAAGGACAATGATAGAGATGATAGAGTTTTGGAAGCTCTAAGGCCATTTACAAGATCTCAAGCTAAAGAGTTGCAAGCTAAGGTTGCTAGACTTCAATGGCAAATAAAGAAGCTTTTAATTGTAGAGGAAGAGCTCAAGCCCAAAGGAGATGAATTGTCCAAGTTTTACAACTATTTGGTAGTCCAAATTGAAGTCCAAGAGGAGGAAAATTGGGTTACCAAATCAGCCCTTGAAGTCCACCAATAGGGCTCAAAATGACCTTAAAAGAGGTCCAAAAGGGGGTGTTTCAAAAGGAGCCCAATTGGAGTCCAAACCAATGGCCCAAACTAGTTATTTTAAGGCCCAAATCTGCCCCAAAGGGTCTTGGCCGCCCCCACCTAATTTTAATGACTTTTCTTACTCTTTAGCAACCACCCTACCTAATTGTAATGACTTTGTATGCCTTAGCAACCACCCTACCTAATTTTAAGGACTTTTATGCCTTAGTATTCCTATAAATAGGGAGTTCTTCTCATTCATAAGATATAACATTTATTGATTAAGTATATCATACTTTGAGAGTTCTTTTGAACCTTTGTTACTTGTGCTTTGAGATTTATCTTTCAACCTTTACTAGTTCTTAGTTCAAGGTAGTAAGATTACTTCTCTTTTATGATATCTTTGATTCCTTTGTGGTATTCTTAGAAGGCGATTAATACTAGTTATTAATTGTTGTCTCAAGTTACTCGTAAAGTGGTCAAGATCTGAATCTATTGTTTTGATTTGCTTTTTAAGTAAAGGCGTTTGATTTCTTCCATAAATCAAGACGTTGTTACTTTGATCTTGTCAAGGCTATAGAACTTACGTTCTTGGAAGTTCTTGGAATTCTTTCCTTGAATTCGTCCCATATCCTTTATTTTCATCTCTTTAATTCTAGTTGTTCAATTCCTTGTTGTTATTGTTTCCGCATTTACTTCTCAAATTCTTACTCTAATTTGGATTCCCGACCTAGTTGTTATCAAGTGGTATCAGAGCGGTTTTTATCAAGATTTCGTTCTTGGTAAGTCTTGGGATTTCTTGAATACTAAGAGCAAAGAAAAAAAAAATTTAAAAAAAGAAGAAGCGAAAATCAGTTTTTAGAATAAAAAAAATAGAATTGAGTGCTCTCCGGGATATTTCTTTTGTATCTAATTTGTTACCAAAAATTAACAAAGGAAACAAGAAGAGGGGATCCTAGATTTTCTTACTCTTTCTAATCTAAACATATAATCCTTTCCTTTTTGTTCGCGTCATGTTTCAACCGAGCCTAATAGTTCTAGGATTTGGTTTTTCTTTCATTAGTTCCCCAAAAATCTGAATTTTACTACTAAGAATTTCATACGAGTTGGGTTTAATTATAAATCTACAAAGTATTTTGTTCAAAGGTTATTCCGAGAAAAAAAAGAGAGCTAATTTTTGTGATACAGTTTACACTTTTTTTTTAAAAGATGTCGCGTACAGGTAGTGATGATGAACGAAGGGTTCTCCAAGAAGCTGAAATCAAAGCAAGAAATGATTTTACCTTGCAAGCTATGCATCAACAATTTGAAAGGTTGAATTTGCAACTCCAAGAGATGAGGGATACCATTGCTGATCAAAATGATACAATAGCTGAACTTAGGAGGGAAAATAATGTTAGACCCCAAGCTAGGAGAAATGTACCCCATGCTCCCATTGTAAATCAAGAAAACCCTATAGATGATTTTAATGATATTGATTTTGATAGGGTGGGAAGAGATAGGAGGGGACAAAGAGGTAGAGTAGAAGATGACAATATAAGTAGTATAAAGATGAAGATGCCATCATTCAAGGGAGCAAGGGACCCAGACTTGTACCTTGATTGGGAGAGAAAGGTTGAAGCCATCTTTGATTGTCACAACTACTCTGAGGGTAAGAAAGTTAAACTTGCTGTTGTTGAGTTTTCTGACTATGCTGCTATTTGGTGGAAAAAGCTTGCTAGGGACAGATTGCAAGAAGGACAAGCACCAGTTGCTACTTGGGCTGAGATGAAGAGGGTGATGAGGAAGAGATTCGTGCCATCACACTTTCAAAGAGAGCTACAACAACGTCTTCAAACATTGAAGCAAGGGTCCATGTCTGTGGATGAGTACTTTAAGGCTATGGATATGGCTATGATCCAAGCTAATTGTACAGAGGAAGAAGAGGCTACAATGGCTAGGTTTTTAAATGGTTTAAATAAGGAAATAGCTGATGTAGTAGAATTACAACAATATGTAACAATAGATGAGTTAGTTGATTTGTCTGTAAAGATAGAAAATCAAAATAAAAGAAAGCAGACTAGCTCGTGGAAAGGTCGGACAAGCACCATCTCCAAGAATCCATGGCCATATCATGAGATGAAGAGTTCTTCTAGACCTCAAGAAGACAAGGGTAAATGTAAATTTGAGAACAAAGAGGGAGGTAAAACCTTTAACCCTAAACCTTTTACACCTTCTAGTTCTATTCAATGTCATAAATGTAAAGGAAGGGGACATATGATGCATGAATGTCCAAGTAGAAGAAACATCATTCTTAGAGAAGATGGAGGATATGAGAGTGAAAGAGGTGAGGGAGAAGAAGAGGGAGATGTGAGTGATGAAGATGATGTAGAACTACCTAATGAGGGCATGATTGGGGTAGTTAGAAGGATTATGACTATCAATTTGGCAAGCAATAGTGAAGAACAAAGGGAGAATATATTCCATACTAGGTGTGGGATAAAGGGAAAAACTTGCTCTATGATCATTGATAGTGGTAGTTGTGCTAATGTGGTGAGTTCATACTTTGTGGAAAAATTGGGACTTGCCTGCATGAAACACCCTACTCCATATAGACTCCAATGGTTAAATGATAGTGGTGAACTAAAGGTAAACAAACAGTGCATGATTTCATTTAATGTTGGTAGATATGAGGATGATATTCTTTGTGACATAATACCTATGCAAGCTTGTCATATCTTACTGGGTCGTCCTTGGCAGTATGACAGGAATGTTTTTCATGATGGAAGAAAGAATAGATATTCTCTTGAACTAAATGGCAGGAAATTTACTCTTGCACCTTTATCTCCTTCTCAAGTGTTTGAAGATCAAAAGAGATTAAGAGAAACAATGGGAAAACCAAGGGGAGAGATAAAAAGTGAGCTTGAGGAAAAAGAAAAGAAAGAAGGCCAAGAATTAGAAAAAAGAGAGATGGCCGAGAGAAAGAGAGAGAGGGCAGCAATTTGAGAGAAGAGATAAAAAAGGGTTTGAATGAAAAAATAGACAGTCTTGGTGAGAGGAAAGAGGTTAAGGAAAGAAAAAAGAGAGTTTTTATATAAAAACCAAAGAGTGTTTAAATGCAAGAAAAGAGGGGCTGCCCATAATACTACTTACTTACAAAGAGACTTTGATTAATTCTGAGTTGCTAACTTCTTCTTTGCCAAGTAGTATTTCTTCTCTTTTGCAGGATTTTGAAGATGTCTTTCCAGAAGATATTCCTAATGGATTGCCACCTTTACGTGGCATTGAGCATCAAATTGATTTTGTACCTGGATCACAAATCCCAAATAGGCCAGCCTATAGGAGTAATCCAGAAGAGACAAAAGAACTTCAAAGGCAAGTTGAGGAGTTGCTTGAGAAAGGTTTTGTGAGAGAGAGCATGAGCCCTTGCTCGGTTCCCGTCCTATTGGTACCAAAAAAGGATGGAACTTGGAGGATGTGCGTGGATTGTAGAGCAATCAACAAGATTACGGTAAAGTATCACCACCCTATTCCTCGTCTTGATGACATGTTGGATCAATTACATGGATCCAAAATCTTTTCTAAAATTGATCTAAAAAGTGGTTACCATCAGATTCGAATGAATCCTGGAGATGAATGGAAAACTGCTTTTAAGACCAAATATGGGCTTTATGAGTGGTTAGTTATGCCTTTCGGCTTGACTAATGCACCTAGCACTTTCATGAGATTAATGAATCATGTTTTTAAGGATTTTCATGGAAAATTTGTTGTGGTGTACTTCGATGATATCTTGGTCTTTTCTAACACTTTAGAAGAGCATGTAGAACACCTAAAACAAGTTTTTGAAGTTCTTAGAAAGCAATTTTTATTTGCTAATCTTAAAAAGTGTACTTTTTATGTGGATCGTGTGATTTTCTTGGGTTTTGTAGTTAGTTCTAAAGGAGTTGAGGTTGATGAAGAGAAAATCAAAACAATAAAAGAATGGCCTAAACCTAAGAGTGTAACTGAAGTTAGGAGTTTTCATGGACTTGCTAGTTTTTATAGGAGGTTTGTGAGAGACTTTAGTACCATTGCTTCTCCTTTAACTGAAGTTATTAAAAAGGATAAGATTTTTAAATGGGGAAAAGAACAAGATGATGCTTTTAACTTGTTGAAAGAAAAGTTATGTTCTGCTCCATTGTTACAATTGCCTGATTTTTCTAAATCTTTTGAAATTGAATGTGATGCTTCGGGCAAAGGAATAGGTGCTGTTTTGATGCAAGATTCTAAACCTATTGCCTACTTTAGTGAAAAGTTAAGTGGAGCCACATTGAACTATTCCACTTATGACAAAGAGTTATATGCTTTGGTAAGGGCTTTAGCCACATGGCAACATTACCTGTGGCCAAGAGAGTTTGTCACTAAAACTGATCATGAATCCTTGAAATACTTGAAGAGTCAAGGTAAGCTTAGTAGAAGGCATGCTAAGTGGGTTGAATTCATTGAAACGTTTCCTTATGTAATTTCTTACAAACAAGGGAAAGAAAATGTTGTTGCTGATGCACTTTCAAGGAGGTATATCTTAGTTTCTACCCTGACTTCTAAATTAATGGGTTTTGATCAAATCAAGGGACTTTATGCTAATGACGTTGATTTTGGCAAAATTTTTGCAGATTGTAAGTTGAGTCCTTTTGAGAGGTTTAACCTCCAAGATGGCTTTCTCTTTAAGGAAAATAAGTTGTGTATTCCTAATTGCTCTTTACGTGAAGTATTTGTAAGGGAAGCACATTGTGGAGGGCTTATGGGACACTTTGGAGTCCCAAAGACACTAGACATATTGGCCGAAAATTTCTTTTGGCCTGGAATGAGAAAAGATGTTGAAAGAATGTGCGCACAGTGTTTGGAATGTAAACAAGCTAAATCTAAAGTGTTACCACATGGTCTTTACACGCCATTACCTGTTCCTACTTCGCCTTGGATTGATATTTCCATGGATTTTGTGTTAGGTTTGCCTAGAACAAGATATGGTAGGGATAGTATTTTTGTTGTGGTAGATAGGTTCTCCAAAATGGCTCACTTTATTCCTTGTTTAAAGACTAATGATGCCTCACATGTTGCTGGTATTTTTGTAAAAGAGGTTGTCAAATTTCATGGTATACCTAGAACTATTGTTAGTGATAGGGATGCTAAGTTTTTGAGCCACTTTTGGCGTGTTTTTTGGGGGAAGTTAGGTACTAAATTGTTGTTTTCTACTTCTTGTCACCCACAAACTGATGGACAAACTGAAGTAGTTAATAGAACCTTAGGAAACATGTTGAGGGCTGTTTTGAAAGGTAAATTAACTTCATGGGAAGATCACTTACCTATGATTGAATTTGCTTACAATAGAACAATCCATTCTTCTACATGTATGTCTCCTTTTGAGGTTGTTTATGGTTTTAATCCCTTCACTCCCCTTGATTTATTACCATTACAAACTAATGATATTGCTAATCTTGATGGTAGGACAAAGGCTGAGATGATGAAAAAAATTCATGAACAAACAAGGCTTGCAATTGAGAAGAAAAATGAGCAAACTGCCTTGAGAAAGAATAAGGGAAGAAAACAAGTTATTTTTAAACCTGGAGATTTAGTTTGGGTTCACTTTAGAAAGGAGATATTTCCTTCCAAAAGGAAGTCAAAGTTGCATCCTAGAGGAGATGGCCCATTTCAAGTCCTTGAAAGGATTGGGGACAATGCTTACAAGTTGGACCTTCCTGGTGAGTTCCAAGTAAGTGTCACATTTAATGTTGCTGACTTATCTTTGTTTGATGTAGGATCGAATTCGAGGACGAATTCTTTTCAAGAAGGGGGGAATGATAGCATCAAGAACAAGGATATAGTTAAGGACAATGATAGAGATGATAGAGTTTTGGAAGCTCTAAGGCCATTTACAAGATCTCAAGCTAAAGAGTTGCAAGCTAAGGTTGCTAGACTTCAATGGCAAATAAAGAAGCTTTTAATTGTAGAGGAAGAGCTCAAGCCCAAAGGAGATGAATTGTCCAAGTTTTACAACTATTTGGTAGTCCAAATTGAAGTCCAAGAGGAGGAAAATTGGGTTACCAAATCAGCCCTTGAAGTCCACCAATAGGGCTCAAAATGACCTTAAAAGAGGTCCAAAAGGGGGTGTTTCAAAAGGAGCCCAATTGGAGTCCAAACCAATGGCCCAAACTAGTTATTTTAAGGCCCAAATCTGCCCCAAAGGGTCTTGGCCGCCCCCACCTAATTTTAATGACTTTTCTTACTCTTTAGCAACCACCCTACCTAATTGTAATGACTTTGTATGCCTTAGCAACCACCCTACCTAATTTTAAGGACTTTTATGCCTTAGTATTCCTATAAATAGGGAGTTCTTCTCATTCATAAGATATAACATTTATTGATTAAGTATATCATACTTTGAGAGTTCTTTTGAACCTTTGTTACTTGTGCTTTGAGATTTATCTTTCAACCTTTACTAGTTCTTAGTTCAAGGTAGTAAGATTACTTCTCTTTTATGATATCTTTGATTCCTTTGTGGTATTCTTAGAAGGCGATTAATACTAGTTATTAATTGTTGTCTCAAGTTACTCGTAAAGTGGTCAAGATCCGAATCTATTGTTTTGATCTGCTTTTTAAGTAAAGGCGTTTGATTTCTTCCATAAATCAAGACGTTGTTACTTTGATCTTGTCAAGGCTATATAACTTACGTTCTTGGAAGTTCTTGGAATTCTTTCCTTGAATTCGTCCCATATCCTTTATTTTCATCTCTTTAATTCTAGTTGTTCAATTCCTTGTTGTTATTGTTTCCGCATTTACTTCTCAAATTCTTACTCTAATTTGGATTCCCGACCTAGTTGTTATCACACAGTGTGGAAGAATGTGGTGATACTGGTTCTCTCTCTAAGGAGGAACCCCAACAACATCCCACCAAATATGAATCCCATGCATCAGCCCAATAATATCATTATTTAGAACGTTAGAGGAGCAAACAGTGAAAATTTTAAGAGGCACTTTCGTGAGCTTACAGACACACATAGGCCTTGTTTAGTTGCTTTGTTGGAAACAAAAATGGAAACTCACATATCCATCCTAGAGGAGTATCATTTCACAGAGATGGTGGAAATACCCGCCATTGGTAATTCTGGAGGATTGGTTATTCTTTGGAACAATGAGGTGGTGACGGTCAACAACTTCACTAGAAATGGTCAATCAATTCATGCAATGATAGAGGTAAAACCTAAAAACATTACTTGATTATTTTCCACTGTTTATGCTAGCAATGACTTAGCCTATAGATACTTGTTATGAGAGAACCTTAAAATAGTATTTGATAGGTATAAGGGACCTTGGCTAATTACGGGGGACTTTAATGAAATAACTGATTCAGAGGATAAGTTTGGGGGCAGGCCTATTAACCAAAGAAGGGCCAAAATCCAAATAAACTGCCTAAACTATTGTAACCTTGTAGATCTTGGGTTTAAAGGGTCTAAATATACATGGTCCAATCATCGTAGGAGGAAGGGGGCTCTAATTATGGAAAGGTTAGACAGGGTTTACTCTAATTCAGAATGGTTGCAAGAATTCAATAATGTAACGGTAACACATCTTCGAAAACTTCACTCTGACCATAATCCAATTTTGGTTAACCTTAACAACATTATTAATAATAATAATCATGCAAGACCCTTTAAACTAGAGACCTTCTGGTGCTCGCACATAAACTTCCCAAGAGTTGTGAAAGAAAGTTGGGAAAATAGGGATATAATCGATGAGACTGAGTATTTTTAGAAAAGCGTATTAGAATGGAAACAAGTTACCTTTGGAAATATCTTTGCTAGGAAAAGAAAATTATTAAAACGTATCAATGGTATTCAAAACTCTCCCAGCTACTAAAATAGCCAATTTCTTAGAGACCTAGAGGTAAAACTTGTTTAAAATTATGATTCAATACTCAAGCTAGAGGAGGACTACTGGAAATTACGATCTAGGATCAATTGGTTAAATGAAGGAAATGCTAATACTAAGTACTTCTATATTCAAGCCACTAACCGGAGACGGAGGAATAATATTGTCTTTTTTAAGGATAACTATGGAAATTGAATAGAAAATCAAACTACCCTAATTGATTATGTCTCCAATCATTTCCAAAATATTTTCACTACATCTCATGAACACACTAATTGGAAAGTCATTCAATTGGATAACACTACCTACAAGAAAATTGACATGTCCAGCCTTGATAGTAAACTAAAAAACCATGAGATTAGGAAAGCCATTTTTCTTTCAAACCATGCTAGGCTCCTGGACCGGATGGTCTACATCCCTTCTTCTTCCAAAAATTCTGGTCAATACTAGGAAGTAAGGTCATAAATTTACGCCAGGAAATTTTTAACACAAAAGTTATGCCTCATGATATTAATAAAACCTACTTATGTTTGATCCCTAAATTCAATAACGCAAATCAAATAAAGAACTTTAGGCCAATAAGCCTTTGTAACACTTTGTATAAAGTGGTCACTAAAGTGATTGCTAATCGCATCAAGCCGTTCCTCACTCATCTTATTAGTGATCAACAAAGTAGTTTTGTAAAAAACAGACGAGCCACAGATAATGTTATCATTATTCAAGAGGTGTTAAAACGTTTTAACAACCATAAAGGAAAAGGAAATTGCATTCTAAAGCTTGATCTAGAAAAGGCTTTCGACAAATTAGAGTAGTCATTCGTCTATAGAACCTTAAGATTTTACAACTTCCCTCCTAATATATCCACCCTAATCCTTAATTGCATATCAACAAGTACTATCTTTATCTTAGTTAATAGGAATAAAACGGAGGAATTCTATCCCATTAGGGAAATTAGACAAGGAGACCCAATGTCTCCTTATCTCTTCATCTTATGCATGGACATGTTGTCCAAAAATATTGAGCATCAAGTGGACACCCTTAATTGGGATCCAATCATTTTGAACAAACAATGTCCACCCCTGTCTCACTTGTTCTTTGCAGATGACCTAACCTTAATGGGTCGTGCAAACAACAAAACTATCACTACTATGTGGAATAGTATGGAAAAATTTTGTTACTTATCTGGACTTAATATAAACAAAGAAAACCCCAAGTTGTTACTGTTTAAATCTTGCACAATTGATAATATTACCGGGGCTACTACTATTTTTGACATAAAAATTAGTAAAGATTTTGGCACCTACCTAAGTTTTTCCATGCTCAAAAACCAACCCAGGCATAAAGACTACCAACCTATAATTGATAAAATGCGGGCAAGGTTGAATAATTGGAATGCAAAATGGCTTACTATGGCGGGAAGGTGAACCCTAATAAAATCTACTCTCAGCACAATCCCAAATCACCAAATGCAATTATCTTTACTTCCTAGCAAGACGCTAAAGGAAATTGATAAGATCCAAAGAGATTTTCTCTGGGAAACTACAAGTGAAAAGAAGAGAATGCACCTAATTGGTTGGAATATGGTAACTCTGTCCAAAGATGGGGGGGGGGGTGTCTAGGGATTAAAAAAGCAAAATCTAAGAATATATCCCAACTAGCCTAGCTTGGCGAATTCTTACTGACCCATCTTCTCTCTGGGCTCGTGTTCTCATTAGCCTATACGGACATACTAGTTCAACTAAGAGTGGCTCAAATACTTGGAAAAGCCTATTAAAGGGTTGAAACATTTGTAAACAAAGATAAGATGTCCAGTGATCAATCATCCAAACATGACCATATGGGACACAAACTGGATCTCAAAATGTGACAACCTTAGGAAAAACTTGATAGGCCCTCTAACAAATAATGAATATGGTTTGAGGGTAAAAGACATCCGGAATAACAATGGATGGGATCTAACTCTCATCTCTTTTGATCTCCCACAAAATATAATTAATAGTATCCACTCTTTATCCACAACTTTCATTTCTACTCACACGAGTAACCTTATATGGAGTATGAATCCTAGTGGGATATTCACAACCTCATCGTGTTACAAATTAATTGACACACAATCTCAACATAGTAAAATATTTAATTGGGTATGGGACACAAAATGTCCAAAGAAAATCCAGTGGTTCTTGTGGAAATGTTACCACTCACGCCTCCCTACTAAAGAATACCTAGGAAAAATTGGTATCAACATTGACATAAACTGCCCAATATGCAAAAATAGGAATGAATCCTTGCTATACATTTTCTAGGAATGCAAGGTGGCTCAAGTTTTTTGGAAAACAATGGGGGTGTCCTTCCATAACCAAGTGAATAATGAGCATTCGGTAGACTTTTTACGTAAAAAAACCCCTAAATTACCAACCAATCTCATCACATAGGAAGAAGTTTTCCCATTTGCAATCTGGGCAATTTGGAGAAACTGAAATGAAAATAATGCGAACAACACTAATAATCTTATTAACACAACCAAGGTCTTTCAACAAGCACTAGAATATAACTATCTAACATCCAAGCCCACTACTAGTAATATATCAATAATGGTAAAGGTAAAATGGCACCCCCCACCAAGAAACTGATACAAGTTCAACTTTTATGGAGCCTTCAACAATAGTTGTTCACATGGAGGAATCAGTGGAATTATACAACAAGGGAATGGATACTGGGCTACTACGAGAAGTATCCAACAACATCTCCTATCCAGGCTGAACTTCTAGCTCTACGGCATGCACTTCAAACGATTAGCAAGGAAAACATCTTCCTATGTGAAGTTGAAACAGATGCCACAGAGGTGATTCAATTTCTTGAAGAAGATTACCCTACTTACGATGATTTAATTCACGAATGCAGGTGGTTAATGGAGAAGGCGGTGCAGCAAAGGGAGATCATCATGAAGCACAACTTCCGTGAAGGAAACATGGTGGCACACAATCTGGCAAAGGAAGCTCTAAAGTACCCTAGTTATAATAAAACTCTTTATTTTGTATCACCACCTACCTTTGCAATAGATGCCTATTATAAGGATTTGGAGGGTTCTGTCTATGTTAGATCATGTAGTATGAATGCATGTAGCACTCTAGCAGCACTAGGTAATGACATTGCCTTACATGGCATTGCACAACTATGTACTAATGACACTACTATGGGTCTCGTACCCTAGTACGTGCTAATATTATTATTATTAATATAAGTATCTTTTCTCTTAAAAAAAACACTCACTATCACTTTTGTATTTTTAACCTTTTATATGCTTGTACTTTTAAAACTTAGCCGATAATGCTAAACGGACCATAATGACTAATTGAAAAAGCTAATCAGATTGGAGCTTGTAATACCGAAGAAATGTCATATATTTAGACTTGATGAACAAGAAATAAAGAAGCAAAGATCTTTGACGGATCTTTTATACATATCTCATTATATAAGATAAATAAGGAGTTTATCAAATGAATTCTCAAAAAACTCCTTTTAACTTGCGAATCTATAAGCCTTCAGCGGCAGCACTTGGTGCAGACTGGGGGAACCACCTCTATGTTGCAGTCACAACAGGCTTTTTGGCATGTGCTCGTGCATGCTGCAAATACAAAACCAAAAAAAAATATAAAAAATAAAATACAATTAAAAGCAAAAATGACAATGTCAAATAAGTAGCAAATACATACCAAAAGTATTTTTAGAAAGTTTGATCTTAAAACATATCGTGACATTTCTATGACTATAGAAAAATATTATTAAAGATAAAACAAAAAGTTTAAAGTTAATTTTTTTTAAATATAAAAAGATTTATTGTTTACAAAAATCGACTTAAAAGAAAGAGCGCTATACAAAATGAAAAGGAAATAGAATTGTACGGAAGATAATAACATCTAATGCTCGCCCATGCTGCAGACGGCTAACGACAAGCGGCTTTGGGGAATTAGCTCCAGCTTCAACCTCCACACAAGTTATAGAGGCCCACAGAACAAGAATAGAGGCAATTACTAAGAACTTTGCCATGATTTCACCAATTTAAAAATGAAAAACAACCAGGAAATTGTAGTTTATAGTATTGGAGATATTTTGTTTAATATGACCAGGCTGCTTTTTATATAGAAATGATGGTGCTCTAAAAAGTAGTAAAAGAAAGGGCTCAAGATTGAGTGAATCTCAGACGAATTGTTTTTACCAATATTAACGTATCGATAGACATAAGGAATAAAATTCAAAAATTCAGTTTATTCACACAAGGTAAGTTAGTAAATGCTGCAAACTAGAGCTAGATATGACCAAAATGAACTTTCATTAATTATATTTCATCAATCTCTTTTTGAATAATTTTCATACCAAGCAGTTAGTTAACCATTCTATATTAAAAAGGGTTGACCAATATTAATATGTAGATAAATAGACATAAGAAATAGAATGCAAGAATTCAATTCATTCATCCAAGATAAGTAAGTAAATGCTGCAAAATCTAGAGCAAGATATGACCCAAATAAACTTTCATTAATTGTATATCATCTTTCTCTTCTTGGATAGAATTCATACCAAGCAACTAAATTGACCAAACTTTCGGGCAAAAAATGCAATTTGTAGTGCCTCAAAAAATACTTTTTCTTCAAAATTTTACGTAAAAGCTTTCTAAAAAACGACACGGACCACGCATGCAAACCAATAAACATCTAATAAAGCTATGAAACGTCTTGGAATACAGAAATTAAGGCTAATACTCAAAACAACTTATCGTCTCGTCATATTCTCCACCTCTAAAAGAAACGTTCGTCCTTGAACAAACATAAAAGTGTATATGCACTGGTTAAAAGGTGGGGGTATCTACTCCGCATATCGTACTCGGACTCCCACGTAGCTTCCTTAATCGATTTACCTCTCCATTGCACTCTCACAGAAGAAAAACTCTTATATTTCAACTTACGAACCTGCCAGTCTATAATAGCAATTGACTCTTCCTTATAGGTCAAATTCTCATCAAGTTGAACTATGCTAAAGTCTAAAAATATGACCTATTTCATGGTACTTCCAAAGCATGGAAACATGAAATACCGGATGTACACCTGCTAGGCTAGTAGGCAATGCAAGCCTTTAAGCAGCCTCTCCAGCTCTCTCCAAGATCTCAAACGAGACAATAAACCTTGGGCTCAACTTTCCCTTCTTCCCAAGCCGCATCACACCCTTCATAGGTGACACTCTGAGGAGAACCTTCTTACCCGCCATGTAGGCCACATCTCGAAAATTTTGATCCGCATAACTCTTTTTCCTGGACTGAGCTATACGAAATTGCTCCTGAACCACGTTAACCTTTTCCAAAGCATCACGGACCAAATCAGTGCCCAACAATCTAGTCTCATTGGGTTCAAACCAACCAATTGGTGAATGGCATTACCTCCCATATAAGACCTCGTACGGAGCCATCTGGATGTTCAACTGATAGTTGTTGTTGTAGGCAAACTTCACTAGAGGTAAAAATTGGTCCGTTGACCCTCGAAATCTATAGAGCATGCCCACAACATGTCCTCTAATATCTCAATAGTGCACTCTAAATGTCCGTCCATCTGAGGATGAAACGTGGTACTCAGATTGACTCGCATGCCTGACTTACACTGCACGGCTCTCCAAAAATGCGATGTGAGTGCCTCGGTTAGAAATGATGGAAATGGGCATGTCATGCTGGTGGATAATCTCTCGGGTGTAAATTAGAGCCAACCGCTCTGAAGAATAGGAAGTCATCACCGGAATGAAGTGTGCAGACTTAGTTAACCATTCCACAATAACCCAAACTGTGTCATATTTCATCAAAGTCAGTGGTAAGGCTACCAAAAAATTCGTAGTAATGCGATCCCACTTCCACTCCGGTATCTCCAATCTCTGAGTCAACCTACCCGATTTCTTATGCTCGTACTTCGCCTATTGACAATTCAAACATCGAGAGACATAATCAACAATATCTTTCTTCACCATTCGCCACCAATAGTGTTGTTTAAAGTCCCGATACATCTTCATGACACCTGGGTGAATGGAATAGCACGAACTGTGAGCCTCCTCAAGGATCATCTATCTCAACCCATCAACATTTGGAACACAAATCCTGCCTTGAAGCTGCATAACACCATCATCTCCAATCACAATCTCCTTGGCATTACCCCGCCGCACCATATCCTTCAATATCAACAAGTGAGGATCATCAAACTGGTGAGCCTTGATATGCTCCAACAACGATGACTATGCCACAACACAAGCAAGAACCCGGCAAGGCTCCGAAACATCCAACCTCACGAACCGGTTGTCCAGAGCCTGAACATCCATGACTAGTAGCCTCTCCATTACCGATAAATATGCCAAACTACCCATGCTGTCAACCTTCCTTTTCAATGCATCGGCCACTACATTGGCCTTCCACGAATGATATAGTTTGGTGATATCATAGTCTTTCAAGAACTTTATCCATCTCCACTACCGCAAATTAAAGTCCTTCTGCTTGAACAAGTGCTGGAGACTCTGATGGTCGGTATAGACCTCACATGGAATGTTGTATAGATAGTGCCTCAAATTTTTAGTGCCTGAATAATGGCTGCCAACTCTAAATCATGTATAGCATAATTCTTCTCATGAACCTTCAACTGTCGAGATGCGTAGGCAATCACCCTACCGTCCTGCATCAATATCGCGCCAAGCCTAATACGCATGCATCATAATATATGGTGTAAGATCCCGAATCTGTAGGAAACACCAACATTGACGTTGTAGTCAATGTAGTCTTGAGCTTTTGAAAGCTCACCTCACACTCGTCGGACCATCTGAAAAGAGTACCCTTCTAGGTCAACGAGACTGAGATAGATGAAAACCACTCCACGAACGAGCAATAATAACCTGCCAAACCTAAGAACTTTCGAATCTCTTTAGCTAAAGTAGGTCTAGGCCAGTTCTGAAATACCTCAACCTTCTTAGGATCTACCTTGATGCCCAGAAGATACAATATATCCCCAAAAGGCAACTAAGTCCAGCTAAAACCCACACTTTGAAAACTTGGCATATAACTGACGATCCCCTAGAACTTGAAGTACGATCTGCAAATGTTACTTATGCTCCTCTCGACTGTAGGAGTAAATCAAAATATCGTCAATGAAGACGATCACAAAGGAATCCAGATAAGGCTTGAATACTCGGTTCATCACATCCATAAAGGCTGTTGAGGCATTAGTTAAGCCAAATGACATCACCAAGAACTTTTAATTACCATACCGAGTCCGAAAAGCAATCTTAGGGGCATATAATGCTTTAATCTTTACCTGATGGTAGCCAGATCTCAAGTCAATCTTGGAAAACACCTTGTCACCCTGGAGCTGGTCAAATAATTCACCAATCCTCGGCAACAGATACTTTTTCTTGATAGTGACCTTGTTCAATTGTCGATATCAAGTCTTTCAACTCAATTGGGGCCATACTATTATTGAAAGAACCGACCTTGCACATTTGTATCGATCTATCCTTCTTTTGCACACACCAATACCAGTTCACCCCAAGGAGAGACACTAGGTTTAATGAATGCCTTATTAAGCAAATCCTGCAAATGCTCCTTCAATTCTTTCAACTCAATTGGGGTCATACCATAACGACCCGACCGGTTATTTTGAGATAGTATTACTTGTACGTGTGATTGGTTTCGATTTTTGAGAAGTTCGGAGTTGATTGGAAGGATAATTCTCAATTCGAAAGCTTTATGTTAGAAAAGTTGACCAAGGTTTGACTTTTAAGTAAACAACCTCAGAATTGGAATTTGAAGGTTCCTATAGGTTCGTAAGGTGATTTCAGACTTGGGCGTATGTTCGGATTGAGTATTGGATGGTACGGGAGAGATTCAAAGCTTGTTATTGGAAGTTCGCATTTTTGAAAGTTTGAAATTTGTTAAGTTTGAGTTAGAGTGTACTTTGATGTTATCAAACTCCGACGGTATTCTGGGACCTTGGATAGGTTCATTTTATTGATTGGAACTTTTTTGTGAAGTTTGGTCGTTATCCGAAATGTCTAAGCATGATTCGGACGCGTTCGACGAAGTTTGAATGTTTGGAAGTTAAGAGAAGGTTTTAGTTGTCGATTCATGATCTTGATGTTATTCATGGCGTTTTGAGACTTTGGATAAGTTTGGGTAAGGTATTAGGACTGGTTGGCTTGATTGGACAGGGTCCCGAGGGCCTCAGGTGTGTTTCAGACCAAGTTTAGATGATATTTTGTTGCTGGTGATGGTTTCTGGTGTTGTTCTTCGCGAATGCGGTGGAATGCTCACATTCACGAAGAAGGATTTTAGCTGATGGGGACTTGTGCTACACTTTAGAGATGGATGTCTCACGTTCACGAAGGTGTGGGGAAGAGGAGCATCATGTTCGCGATAAGGGCATCACGTTCGCTTAGGTGAAGATAGACATGAGACGTAGGCCTTCACATTCGCGTGGGAGTGGCTGCGTTCGCGAAGGGCCAGCTTGGTAAGCATCATGTTTGCGAGCTTTGTCTCGCGAAGAAGAATTTTGGAACTGGGAGGATAAAAAGAAGGATAAGGAATGTATTTAAGGAAAAGAAGCTACCAAAAAAGAACCTAGAGGCATTCTGATAGGCTAGCCTACCTAGGATTCTGTATAGGGTAAAAGGGAAAATAGGGGATCAGGGGAAAGCTGCTGAGAATGTGCCGTTAGTTTTAAATGATTGGCTGATATACCCATATGGAATATTTCAAACTAAATCCCTCAGGGGTAAAAGAGAAAGTTCATGAGGGGTTTCTAGGAGATGCTAACAACTTATTAGCTTAGGATACTTAGGATTCTAGAAAGGTATTCCGAGTGGAGGTTAGTTTGGAAAATGAAAAAATAAGAAAATTCTAAGTTCCCTTATAAAATAACTCTTTCTCTTATTTTTATTGAGTTTGAGCAGCTGCACATTAAGTTTTCCTCTCAAATTATTAATTCCTCTAAGAAGCTGAGACAATAAATAAAATTTTACAAAAAGGTTTTAAATACCGGAGAGATAAAAAGGTCAAGACTTTGTTTTGAGTTTTCTGCTAGATTTTTGAGTGATTAACTACTGTTTTTTCTGGGTCTTAAAATGTTGAAAATGGATTAGGATTTGTGGTTGTTGTTGTTGTTGTTAACTTTTGATTGCTGAGCTCCATCCTTATTGAATTTCTGGATTGTTTCTGTAAGGCCCCAGAAAATTTTGCTAAGGAATTTAAGGTTTCGTGGTGCCGAGGTAGGCTCATGTGTTTGAAAATTGTAGAAAACGAGCCACGATGTGACTTTATTTGGTTATGTAATGCATTGGAGAGTTAGAGATAAATTGTTGCAGAAAATGGCCTTTCTGCAGTCCATTTTGCGGACGTAGAATCACTCCGCGCACCGCATATCCATCGCGGAGTGAAGCGGAGAATTGGCAATTTTGAAGCACTATTATGCGAGCCGCGGAATGATTCTGCTGTCGCAAAATTGATTCTGCTATCGCAGAATGATTTTGCTATATAGCAAAATGGTCGCAAAAAATTTTGCTACCACATAATCAATTCCGCTGCCCACAAAATGATTCTTCTACCACATAATTGACTTCGGATGTCATTTTTGGAAATTTTCATATCCGATCCTATTTTGATATAAGGCCTTGGGGGTCATTTTAGAAGGTAAAACCTGATTTTTTAGGGAGAGGTAAGAACATTTTAGAGAAAGAAGGAAGAAACATAACATTCTAACCATCCAATCTTGCACCAATCTTCAAGAATCAAGGAAGCCAATCACTAGATTATCATCTACCGGGGTAAGTCCTACTCCTAAGCGTTCATGCAAGAGGTTATGAGTTCAAATATATTGTGAGGTTGGAAATAGGCTATGCATATGACACTAGGTTGTAGTATGTTGGGTTAATGAACCATTTTGGGTAGTTTCTTGTTGAAATTTGTTGAGGGAGGAAGGGATTACCATTGTAGAGCCTTGTGGTCTATTTTGCATGCTAGGTATTTGACAAAATTCCTAAGAGAGTTATACCATGAGAATCCTTCTAACTACTAACTGATTTTTGCTATCACCCTATAGATTGTTATTGCTAGAGAGTTGAGGCGTTTTAGTAACTTAAGGAAAGCTCAAACAAGGTATGTTGGCTAAACTTTTCTCTTAGAATTGAATCCCATGGTGCTCATGTAAATTATGTATGACCCGAGTTGTTCAATATAAAATTGGCTATTCCGAATAAGCTAGTGTTGAAAGATATATGTTCAATATGTATTTCGAATAAGCAAAGTGACGAGAATTATGTATTCAAAATGTGTTATGAATATTCCTATCGTATTATGTTATCTTTTTGGAATGTGTTCAATAATGATATGTGTATTAAAATGCTATGTCTTTGAGTCGTATTTCAAATGAAGGTTATGATGCCAAATTGTGTAAAAAAATCTTAATATGCTTAAGACTCTTAATTGCTCATATGTGTACCTAAAGTCTTGATTGGAAATATCTTATTGTTGATAAAATATAAAGATGTTTGGAAGTTAAATAAGTGAATTGGGAATATAAAGTGTGGCCAATGTGCCAAGAAAGAAACTTATACTTGTGGCCAACGGTGCCGATGAAATGAAATGAACGATGTGAGAAACATTGTGAAATGAGCCTTGATTCAAGTGTATTAAAATGACTTCAAAAATAGATCTACCTAAAAGCTTATGTACTCAAGTCATGCCCAAATGTGGTTGTTTTAACAAATGCTTTCCTTTATAAATATTTCCAGTGTGATTCGAGTTCTTACTTACTCAGGTGTTGAAATTGTGCATTTCTATTTTTGGGAAAGAGTATTTCAAGAATTAATGGTGTATTGCTTGCTTATGATTTTGATGTATGGTTCTATTGCTGGTCGGTGTGCCCCATTCTTTGGGAATAAACCTTTTGTGTTTAAAGTTTCCATTACTAATGAATTTGAGATTTATGATTTCCGAAATATTCTATATGTTTACGTTTGATGGTGATCCTTGGAAATAAAATAAATAAAAGTGTGGAATATGAAATACGACCATTGTTCCATGAAAGAAGAACCATATGTATGGCAAAGAGAGCCAATGAAATGATGATGTTATGGGTAGCTGAAAGTACCAATGAAGCTATGTATGGTATGAAAGGTTATGAGGTAAATAAAATCTGTATTTATGTTTCCTTTGTATCCAAATCAAAAGAATATTTTTCCCCTTATTTGGGATGAGATTGATGTGATAAAATTATTCCTCTTAATTGGGATGATATGATTGATAGAAAATGGTGATGTCGATCAACTAGGCATTGTGGTGAGGCGGCCTAACTGATCGGGTCGTGATCGGTCGCCATGCGGCACACATGGTGGTGATTATTCTGAAAATTATAATTGAAATTGTGATTGTAGTTGATGTTTTCAAATAAAATGTCCTAACCGATTGGGTCATGATCGGACTCCGTGCTAGATTCACGGTGGTATATTTACATAGAGATTGTGATTGTGATTATGCTTGAGATTGTGATTGTGGTTGATATCTTCAAATAAGACGTCCTAGCTGATCGGGTCATGACCGGACTCCGTGCTAAATTCACGGTGGTATATTGGTGCTAAAAATCTCCCAACCAAAAATAATATTATCTTCATATTTCGATTATCATCTTTACCGTCTTATTTTCATATTTTGAAATTTTTTATGTCTTCACTTGATCTTTGGATATCATTGATTGTTGCTTGTTGTTTACATGTTTATCCCTTTCTTATATTGGCATTCTATTTTGAAAGAGGACATTTAGTCATACATACTAGTGCTATTCGACGGTACTAACGTCCCTTTTGCCGATGACACTATATCTTTAATGGATGCAGGTGGTTCTACAGCAGGTGGCATTGATTAATGATAGTGATACACTCTCTTCCCAACTAACTTGGTGAGACCCAATTCAATTCGAGGTCATGTATTTTTTTGTTCCTCGTGTATTGTGTTTGAGGTATAGCCGAGGCCTTGTTGTCAGCATTCCCATATTACTCTTCTGTTGCACTTAGAGGCTCCGCAGACAGGTTATAGGTGGTGTTTGATGTTGGGAGTCAAAACTAGAAATGTTGGTATTTGGCAAACATGTTTTTCATTATATCTATAAACTTGTAATATTTTGGAAATTATGAATAAAACTGCTAATGGAAATGAAATGGAGTTGTTAATGAAATCTTTTCAATGTCTGATTTAGGAAGTATATATCCTCTTTATTCATGGATGAGTTTGGGTAGAAGTAAATCTAACAGGCTTGCTCGGCCAGGTTCACTCAGCGCCGGTCACGCTCCCTGTGTTTGGGGCGTGACGAACTTGGTATCAAAGCCTATGGTTTTAAAGTGTCCTAGGATGTCTCGGAGCTGTGTCTAGTATAGTCCTTCTTATCAGTGTGTTGTCGACCACATCTATAATGAGGAGGCTACTCGGACATTTAGGAATGTCAGCCTTCTTTGATACTCCAGATCATGCGATAAAGCTCAAAATATGGAGCTAATTTCCTCGTTATGTCTTATTTTCAAGATGAGTAATTTAAATGTTTGAAGCAGTAAAGAATGAATGACCCCACCATTGAATATGAGGGAGATTGCACAAGAGTTTGTTAGGAGAATGTATCGATCCAGGAGGGATTGGATGAACTTATTTCCAAGGGAAGCGTCCTTGTTCCTACTAATGTCACCGCGCCATCGAATTGTGTGGTAAAAACACCTAAGAAATGAAAGAGGGTTGTTGGTACTAATGATCTGGATTGTTTGATTTGTAAGAAGTGTCACTTGGGGACGTGTTAGATGACTATTGAAATATGTTATAGTTGTGGAAAGAGGGGGTACAAGAAGAACAAATGCCCTAGGTTAGGTATACCCGTCCTGGTCTGCCCGATATGCGGGGAGGCACATTTTGCGTCATGTTGTGAGTATGCTCGGTAGCGTGTTAGGGTTGGTAGGGTTAGGAAATTCCAAAGTCCCATAGAGAAAACTGGTAAGAGATTGTCACTCCCGCCATGA
Source organism: Nicotiana tabacum (assembly GCF_000715075.1). Taxonomy (NCBI): domain Eukaryota; kingdom Viridiplantae; phylum Streptophyta; class Magnoliopsida; order Solanales; family Solanaceae; genus Nicotiana; species Nicotiana tabacum. The sequence goes on along the minus strand of NC_134084.1, from coordinate 74,043,948 downwards.
AAGCTTGGAGGAAGAATAAGGTGAATGTTTATGATGTATGCAAAAAATGGTAAATACCAAGTCAGTGAGGTGAGTCAGTTTAACGGACCTCATCCCCTTTGCGTGAAGTGTAGTAGATGTCATTCGGGGGTATATCACTATGGTACCAATATACGTTATGGATGTGGAGTCGAGGGGCATCGATTAAGTTATTGCCCTGTCAACCAAAGATCACCAAGTAAGTCACTCCTTGCTATATCATTATGAATACCGCATAAGTTTTCCTTGTTGTACATGTACATCCATATTGAGGAGCCTTCATAAACATGGCCTTAACAAGATGATGAATCACAAAACATTGCATGTACCTACTCTTTGAATGAGACGCATTATTCATGAAGCCAATTTATCACAAATTCTCTTATTTACAACCTCTCGTGGAATTGAGCTCTATAATTATTTCCTTGAATTGAGTTATAACCCTAGGCTAATATTTCCCACTTGCTTCCCTAAATTCTCAACAAGGGACTATACCTGATGAATTTCTCACAGAATCTTTTGATTTTAATGGATAACATCAGCTCACTTGTACTTATGTATGCACCGTAAAAAAGTTTGACTATATGGTATCGAATCCAATATATAGTAGCCTAGTGTTGAGATCCTTCTTGAGCTACTCTTTTACTCTCGTGTGTATGTGGCACCTATAATATGAACAATCACTTTACTTTTTTGCCAATATTATCATGAATTATTTTCACTCTCTATTAACATGAGAGCATATCTCAACACCTATCATATGTGTACCTATCAATTGAAAGGGGTCAATCGTTCGCATAAAGTTTCTGGGAAATTTGAGATTTTCACAAATTCGTCACAGAAAGATCTTTTTGTTTGCCCATCTTAGTATGACTTTCATGTCCACTTAGATTATTTCACAGTAAGTAGCTCACTTTGTTCCTAGTATTATAAGTGCCCATGAAGTGGCATGGTATTGCAGCTTGAGAGTTAATATGGTAGAAACATGTCTACCTCATAGCGAAGTGTTCATTCTCTCTAACCAATCCATGTTTCACCCCCAGTGTTAAGATGTCCTAGCTATGCGGTTTCCCTTGTGAAAGGTTGAAATTAGATGTTTAAGATTCTAGCACATATCATGAGCATATTGATTTGAAAGACAAGTTTGTTGTATCTCTAGTCCTCTCATATAGGGTCAACTATTACGAAGAGTTAAGCTGTCAAAATGATAATAATCTCACAAGTGTTCAACTTCTTTTTCAACCTCGTGGGCTTGTGGCATAGATTCCTTGTGCTAGTTATTGTTAAGAGCATAATGCAACTTCATATATTTTGAAACCCATATCACATTAAGGGTGCCAGAATATTCTCATTTTGAGTTAAAATTGATTTTTCCCTACAGTCTAGGAGGCAACTGATGTCGCGTACTTGGCTATTTCTCCTTTAGGCTTACTATTGCAGAACAAGGCACATATGGAATGAAACGATTGTTACTTTCCTTTTTCATAGCTCATAGTCTTCTAAGAATAACTGATGCTAATGTCTTTATCCTCCCGATTATGCCTCCCATATGTCACACGTCTAAAACGACTCATTTCTTTTACATCTTAAGAACATGTACATGGTTCTCACATTATCAATGCCTACTAGGAAACTCTATGCCTCATTTGTTGAATCAATCATGTCATCACTACGATGAATCATGTTTGCGCTATCGGTAGTAAACTTCATGTCTCTTAGGATTTATAACCTCATGAAATACTTTGCTCATCACATTGATGGATTCTTAAGTAATTTCAGCCCAATCTCGAACCTTGTTGTTCCTCCTTGTATTAAATCTATGGGGGATTAAGGTTCAAACATGTTAAAGAATAAGCATAATCCCATGATCAAATATATTGGATAGGAAATTTTATGGTCATATTCATGATAGTACATCTTAAAGTAATTGTTGAAGGTCGCCAAAGATTTAGTTTGGGTATTCGCATAGAGATTTAGAGTTGAAGAGGGTGAACAAGTTATTCTCAATATTTTCTCCCTGAAGATGTTATGTGAATTTCTAATAAAAGTAAAGTATGTGTAGTCACATTAGGCCTTATGGAAATCTTGAGGGAAATAGGCCGAACTATGAGTATGACATTTTCCCATCGTTGTTCTCCATGTACCCGGTGTTTCATGTGTCTATATCTAAGAAGGTAGTTGAAAATTCTTTGTGTATTATTCCGGTGGAAACTACTGAATATGAAATTAATGGGTAATTGGCTTATGAGAGTTACCTAATTGTAATCCTTAATTAAACACGTCTGAAAGTTGAGGAATAAAGAGATTTCCTCTGCCAAGTGTTATGTCGAAGTCTATGAGTCGAGAAGGTCACCTTGATGGACGAAAGTAGTGTGGAAATAAAAAAAATTGCTTGATTATATAGCAAATGGTTGTGATTTGAAAGGCACTTTCTATGTGTAATGATTTAAAAATGTGTAGTTATATCAAGATATTATTTTGATAATCCAGTGCATGTAATGCTGAGATTAGTGTTGTTGATATATATATTGTGATGCCTTGTCGAGTTTGTGGATGTGTTGTTAGGGTGGTTTTAGTGATTCTATGACAGGTGGATAGGCCCGAATACAGAGGAAACACTATCGAAATTTCTGAAAAATTTGGGAATTAGTCAAAATTTGGGGACTTGAGGTATGTGAGAAAAGAGATGAATTATGCTAAGTGTTTGAGGCAGACTCTACTTCTCATTTGAGGATGAATGATCCTAAGTGGGGGAGAATGTAAGGCCCCAGAAAATTTTGGTAAGGAATTTAAGGTTTCGTGGTGTCGAGGTAGGCTCATGGGTTTGAAAATTATAGAAAAACGGGCCACGATGCGAACTTTTCTTTGGTTGTGCAATGCATTGGAGAGTTAGAGGTAAATTGTTGCAGAAAATGGCCTTTTCGCGGTCCATTTTGTGATCGCAAAATCACTCCGCGGGCCGCATATCCGTCGCGGAGTGAAGCAGAGAATTGCCAATTTTGTAACACCATTATGCGGGATGTGGAATGATTCTGCTATCGCAAAATTGGTCATAGAATGTTTCTGCTATAGCAAAATGGTCGTAGAAAAATTCTGCTACCGCATGATCGATTCTGCTGCCCACAAAACGATTCTACTACCACATAATTGCACCACATAGTTGACTTCGGGGGTCATTTTTGGAAATTTTCATATCCGATCCTATTTTGATATAAGTCCTTGGGGGGTCATTTTAGAAGGTAAAATCTGATTTTTTAGAGAGAGGTAAGAATATTTTAGAGAGAGAAAGAAGAAACCTAACATTCTAATCATCCAATCTTGTACCAATCTTCAAGAATCAAGGAAGCCAATCACTAGATTATCATCTACCGGGGTAAGTCCTACTCCTAAGCGTTCATGCAAGAGGTTATGAGTACACGTATATTGGGGGGTTGGAAATAGGCTATGCATGTGATACTAGGTTGTAGTATGTTGGGTTAATGAATCATTTTGGGTAGTTTCTTGTTGAAATTTGTTGAGAGAGGAAGGGATTACCATTGTACAGCCTTGTGGTCTATTTTGCATGCTAGGTGTTTGACAAAATTCCTAAGAGAGTTACACCATGGGAATCCTTCTAATTATTAACTGATTTTCGCTATCACCCTATAGATTGTTATTGTTAGAGAGTTGGGGCATTTTAGTAACTTAAGGAAAGCTCAAACAAGGTATGTTGGCTAAACTTCCCTCTTAGAACTGAATCCCACGGTGCTCATTTAATTTATGTGTGACTCGAGTTGTTCAATATAAAATTGGCTGTTCCGAATAAGCTAGTGTTGAAAGATATATGTTCAATATGTATTCCGAATAAGCAAAGTGACGAGAATTATGTATTCAAAACGTGTTATGAATATACCTATCGTATTATGTTATCTTTTGTGAATGTATTCAAGAATGATATGTGTATTAAAATGCTATGTCTTTGAGTCATGTTTCAAATGAAGGTTATGATCACAAATTGTGTGAAAAAAACTTAATATGCTTAAGACTCTTAATTGTTCATATGTGTACTTAAAGTCTTGATTGGGAATGTGTTATTGTTGATAAAATATAAAGATGTTTGAAAGTGAAATAAGTGAATTGGGAATATAAAGTGTGGCCAACGTGCCAAGAAAGAAAGTTATACTTGTGGCCAACGGTGCCGATGAAATGAAATGAACAATGTCAGAAAGGTTATGAAATGAGCCTTGATTCAAGTGTTTTAAAATGACTTTAAAAATAGATCTACCTAAAAGCTTATGTACTCAAGTTATGCCCAAATGTGGTTGTTTTAACTAATGCTTTGCTTTATAAATATTTCCAATGTGATTCGAGTTCTTACTTACTCAGGTATTGAAATTGTGCATTTCTATTTTTGGGAAAGAGTATTTCAAGAATTAATGGTGTATTGCTTGCTTATGATTTTGATGTGTGGTTCTATTGTTGGTCGGTGTGTCCCACTTTTTGAGAAGAAACCTTTCGTGTTTAAAGTTTCAATTACTAATGAATTTGAGGTTTATAATTTTCGAAATATTCTATATGTTGACGTTTGATGGTGATCCTTGAAAATAAAAAAAATAGAAGTATGGAATATGAAATACGGTCATTGTGCCATAAAAGAAGAATCACATGCATGGCCAAGAGAGCAAATTAAATAATAATGTTGTGGATAGCTGAAAGTACCAATGAAGCTATATACGGTATGAAAGGTTATGAGGTAAATGAAATCTGTATTTATGTTTCCTTTGTATCCAAATCAGAAAAATATTTTCCCCTTATTTGGGATGAGATTGATGTGATAAAATGATTCCCCTTAATTGGGATGAGATGACTGATAGAAAAGGATGATGTTGATCCACATGGCAATGTGGTGTGGCGGCCTAGCCGATCGGGTCGTGATCGATCGTCATACCGCACACATGGTGGTGATTGTTCTGGAAATTGTAATTAAAACTGTGATTATGGTTGATGTCTTAAAATAAGATGGCCTAGCCGATCGGGTCATGATCGAACTCCATGTTAGATTTACGGTAGTATATTTGCACAGAGATTGTGATTGTGGTTGATGTCTTCAAATAAGACAGCCTAGCCGATCAAGTCGTGATCGGACTCCGTGCTAAATTCATAGTGGTATATTGGGGCTAAAAATCTCCCAACCAAAAATGATATTATCTTCATATTTCTATTATCATCTTCACAGTCTTATTGTCGTATTTCGAAAATTGTTATGTTTTAACTTGACCTTTGGATATCATTGATTGTTGCTTGTTATTTACATGTATATCCCTTTCTTATATTGACATTATATTTTGAAAGAAGACATTTATTCATACATACTAGTGCTATTCGACGGTACTAACGTCCCTTTTGCCTGGAGGCACTGTATCTTTAATGGCTGCAGGTGGTTCCACAACATGCGGCATTGATCAATGATAGTGGTACACTCTCTTCCCAGCGAACTTGGTGAACCCCACTTCATTTTGGGGTCATATATATTTTTGTTTCTCATGTATTGTGTTTGAGGTATAGCCGGGGCCTTGTTGTCAGCATTTCCATATTACTCTTCTGTTGCACTTAGAGGCTCCGCAGACATGTTGTGGGTGGTGTTTGATGTTGGGAGTCAAAACTAGAAATGTTGGTATTTGGCAAACATGTTTTTTATTATATCTATAAACTTGTAATATTTTGAAAATTATGAATGAAGCTGCTAGTGGAAATCAAATGGAGTTGTTAATGAAATCTTTTCAATGTCTGATTTAGGGAGTACATCTCCTCTTTATTCATGGATGAGTTTGGGTAGAAGAAAATCTAACAGGCTTGCTCGGCCAGATTCACTCGGTTGAGCGCCGGTCGCGCTCCTCGTGTTTGGGGCGTGACAGTTTCTTTGTTATTTTCTTCTTACAACGTACTCTTTTCACCTAAAGAATGTAAAAATTCAGCTTGTTTCATGAATGAAAATGCATAACTTGCTAGAAATATGTTGTTTGATGCTAGATTTAAGTTTGTGTAGAATTAATGAATAAATACATGAGATTTGAATATGAATCACTATTATTTGATCTCCTAAACTTAGAGTTTGAATAATGTTTAATGATGTGAGCATGTTAATTGTTTGGTTTACTGGACTCTTGAATTAATAGTTTTCATATTTAACTACTTGCTTGTAAAACTTATTAGTTTAACATCAGAATAATAGCTTCCGTTCTAGTAATCTCAAGATATTCGAAGATCAGTATGCATGAAGCTTGAAGAATTTCTAAAGGGGGACTTAGATTGATAGGTGGTTATGATTGTAAAACATAGAAGTGGCTCTAATGTAAAAAGTCGGCTCTACAAATGTAGAGTTCAATGTGAGGTACTATTTCTGCAAAACTAAGTTGGAAGTGATTTAAATCAGTTGCCATATATGTGTTGATACCCAATTTTTCCTATATATTTTCAATATGCAAAATAACTTCAAAAAGGCATATATATGCATATGTAAGCATATCCAAGTGTTTTATTATTTTTCCATAATTTTTAAAGGTTTTTAAATCAATTTATTTTCCTTTTTCATCCATAAAATCCCAATAATTATGTCCAAAATTATTATTTTCAATGATTCATTTATTGAATCTTTATATTTATGCCAAAATAAGGCTAAGGTAATTTTTACAATCTTATTTAGTATTTTATAAAGCTAATTTCATATAATTACAATATTAGCCCTTTTAAGATTTAATTGTGTTTTTATTCATAAAAATTAAGCCCTGAATTTTTAAATTGTTAATTGTATATTATAAATCATTTTAGTGCTTTCAATTTATTTCCAAAATTTATTTACTATTTTTTATAAATTTCAAAGAGGAAAATTGGCTATTTAAATAATAGCCCAATTGCATTTATATTGTAGCCTAAATCTGACCCCAGATCAGACCCAATTTCCCCAGCCCAATTTCATTTAAACCCGACCCTAACCCAGTTTAACCGGCCCAACCCGGATCCTCTACCTACCCTCTATAATCCAGGCCGTTGATCCTTCAGATCAACGACCAGCATTTACCCTTACCATTTTTAACCCTGAACGACCCCTAAACCTAATTCATTTTCCACCACCCACCGCCTCTGAATCCCTTCCCTCTCAATTCTCTCTGCAACCCCACATGAACCATAGCCGCCGCCATCTAATTTCACCTTAATCCGCCTAAACCCCTGCCTAATCCATGGCCTCTCATGGCCATTTGAGATGTGTATCGGCTTCCTATGGTTCCTTTTTTTGTTTTCACCAATAAGTTTTTTATTAATAAAAAAGAAAAGAAAATACAACAAATAGGAAAAGTATAAATAAGGGGGACAATAGCACCGATATTATTGCCCATATGCCTTGGCTATATAATCACTCCTCTGCGCCTTACACTGCCTTTTGATGACAGCCTCATGTAGAGGATTCATGGTGTAGCTGTTGGCAACGTCTCACGAGGGCATATAATCTCATAGTCGTGTGGATATTTTTCCAAAGGCATAGGACCAAGGCAACACAAACCGGGCTAAACCTTACCTTACTAATCCTATTGAGGCAAAGAAAAAGCCTCATCTTCTAGCAAGCATGTAAGAAATAGGAACTTGAAAGTACCAAGTACTCAATGATCGCCATAGATTTTATAACACAATCTGTGACGCTATTACAAGTGATGATGCTTTGAAAATGATAAACTAAAACAATGTAGAAATTAGAGTCTTGCCCCTCATTTCTCAAACTTGTGAGTTCTTCAATTTGAACTTCCTTAAATTCCTCTTTAACTATCTTCAAATAATCTTCAAAATTCTTCATTTCTTCGCGGATCTATTGGACCTCGTAGATATGGAGGTGGCAACCCCTTTTTGTTTTGCAGCTCTCATTGGGAGTTGCCTGAGCATTATTTTATTTGAGTATGCACATCTATGAGGTTTTGGACTGCCCAAAGCATCCAATAGATCCCGGTCATGGTTTGAAATCAAAGCATGGTTTGAAAACTCAGCTGAACGTTTAACATTGTCCAGTTCTACTGCTGCATCACCTGAAGTGTTTTTGCTTTTGTAGTGGACTTCCTAGAGTATGCTTCTGCTGTCCAGCCATGAAACTTATAGGAAAATCTAGCTGTTGTCCTGTATTTGGAAGAGCATGATTGTGTTGTTGTGCAGTAGATTTACCCGCTTCAGTGATAGTTTCTGTACTGTTTAAACTATGTTGTTGCTGCCCAGATTTTAGTCTTATTGTATTTTGCATCATAGTACCACTTAAAATGGAAGTGCTGCAATTTTTTGGTACTGGTGGCGAGCTGCATTGTGTTGATATTGGTGATGAGCCAACTAAACGCAGTTCATCATCTTGACTATCTTGAACATCAGTTAATAACAAGAGATTTCCAGATTCACCTTCAACTTCACCACACGACCCCTCTGATAACACTTCTTCTGTTCTGCCTGCTTTATTTGTGCTAACCAATAGATGATCATGCTCATTAGTAGTTGCAGGTCGTTGACTTCTAGTTTCTAGATTTGCAAAAGTTTGCAATGGAACAGTAGGTTCCCCTGTTTTTCCTGTAGCATTCAATTTTTTCACAATAGCAGTTCCGTCCTTTTGTTGCTCCTCATCAAGCTTATTAACAGTCACCTTGTTCCCAGGTAGTGCAACATCTGTTGCTTTACTCAATGCATTGGTAATTATTGCCAAAGCTTTTGTAGCATGAATATCTGCTGGAGCATTGTGTTTTTTTAACAGCAGGAGCTACCTCAGCTTTATTTGACAAAACTTGCCCAAATGCAGAATTGCTTGGCAAGTTTGTCAGTTGTGTAGCTCAACCTCCAGTTGCATTGTGTTCAAAATTATTATCCAGCCTTGACACAGTAGAAGCTCGTACAACTTCAGCTATTCCACTGCCTTCCACCCTATCTTGAAGGTTGCCAGTTGCACTACTTTCTCGAGCAGCAGCATGATTTTTAGCCTTCCTAAAATCATCTACTGTTTTCAATGCAGGAACAATAGTAACCGCATTGCTGCAAATTTGTGCACCATCACGATCTACAGGAACAATAGTAACTGCATTGCTGCAAATCTGTGCACCATCACGTCTATTAGCGTCAGCTAAAATTGTTTTTGGTCCAGCTGTTGTTGCTGCCTCGATTTCACCTAGTAAACTCAATACCTGTTGCTGCTCACTTTTTCTGTTATCTTCAGAATTTAACACCATTATTTGGCCAACTCTTTTTGCATTGAGATAATCCCTAGCATCACCTTGTAGTTTTTCAATAACTGGACCATTTGCCTCGACCAAACCATGACCACCTTGAAGCTTAACCCCTGTTACTTCCTCTGTCACCACCTTCTTTTCTGCTTGTTCTTTCATTACTCGACATACCTTTTTGTCATGTCCTTGATGTTTGCAACAAGTGCAATATTTAGGAAGATTGTCATACACTATTTCTTGATAATGTACGACATATTTACCAGTAACTCTATCCACAATCTGAAGCTTAACCTTTTTGGGGTGTTTGTCTAGCAAATCGATTACAACTTTAACTCTTGCCGCACTAGGTCTAGTCCTTTGTTGTGTCGCCTTGTCCACAGCAAGAGCTTTTCCAACAGCTGACGCTATAGACATTAACGACCTCTTTGCAAAGAAATTAGGTAGCACACCTGGTAACGAGATCCAGACGACTGCCATAGAAGTCTCCTCCTTTGGATTGAATCCTAGTGTCCATGGGAATGTTCTGAAGAAGTACTCGTCGCCTTTGGATTTAAGATATCCAGTCGACCTCGAGAGGAACTGAACATAATCATTGAATAAATCAAACCTGACCAACAAGTGACGAAATTCCAACTGCCCAACGTTACAGTGACCTTGGATGTCAAATTGCGTTGAAATAATTCTTCGAACCTCCTGTAGATCTGGTTTTCCGTATGAAAATTTAATCACAACTGCTTGATGCAGTCCTTCCTCCCTAATGAAGTCATTAACATCCTCCACTGTGAATTCTATGACTGGTTCTCCATGGTCGAGTTTTACTGGAAACAACTCGATTTTTGATGACACTAAGGCGGACTGTTTTGGTTGAAGTTGAGATGCATAGGTTTGTTTTGTATTATGATTTGGGATTGTTTCTGTATGGATTTGTGTTACCTCTCTCACATCCAAAGGCTGGGGAGAGATAGGCGCAGCCATGGCTGCCTTTACAAATCCATGAATGAACAAGTTTTGCCCAGTTTTGTCTGATAAACAGTACGGTTCTTGACTACTACAGTGACGCGATAGTAGAGAGAAACTGGAGCGTTTTGCTACAGTGAAACCCTTTAGGCATACCTGCCTTTTACCTTTAAACCTTATAAACCATCCTCCTATGGTTCCTGGGTATTTGTTTCTATGGTTTCATGGCCAGACCTCGAAGGAATCTGGTCCAGTCCTTGCTCGACTTCTGTTCATGGCCTTTCAAAGCAGATCCTTGACTTTCCTGCTTAGATCGGTAACTTTCAAGGTCTTTCTCACCTTTTCTAGGTTTTCCGATACCCTAATCTTTAAGATCTTTCAATTTTCTTCAGATCTATCTTAGATCTGTGTTTACTACGAACTTCTTAAGTGTTTTCTTGATGGTTCTTCAACTTTTCTTTCAAAATGCCTCTTCATTTTTCGACGATTAGGGTTTTCCTTTAAGTTTTTCAAAAGATCTCTTCTCTGATTTTAATGTTGTTTGTGATTTTTCTATGTTTAAAATGATTTGCTCATATTATTCTTCTATCTATTTCAGCATGTTAAAAACCCTAGTTCCTTTTTTTGGTCTTATCCGAGTTCTGAAACTGTTTGTTTAAAGGTGTACCTGTTCGATTAAATTCTTTGTTTCTGACTCTCTTTTCCTTGTTTGACTCATCTGATTTTGACTTCTTATCATCTCTTAAATTCAGCTACTGTTGAAGCCCTAACTTCTTAAAAGTTTTGCCTCACTTGTTACTGTGAGACCTTTACTTGTTTCAGACTCTATTTACCTGTTACTATGTTCTTCTTCACTGTTGATTCTATGTGACTACTTGACTACTGTGCTTCGAATATTTTCTTGCTACTGAACCCTAGCTTGCCCCTACTTCTACTATAAGTTTGTGTTGCATCTTTTGTCAACGTGTTTAACTCTGCATGCTTGTTCATCTCTTGCCATTTATATGGTGAAGTGCAGAATCATGTTCCTTTCTTGATTGCTCTTGATTCCCTCGATCTTCCAACTAATTGTAAAAGGTTTTCTTACAAGCCCTAATTTTTACTCATCTGTTTAAAATTAATTGATTCCTTTCCTTTACTATGATGTTTTACCTTGCTGAATCCCTTCCCAAAACTAAGCACTTTGTACTTAGACTTGATTATTTACTTCATGCTTTTATTGCCCCCTTATATGGCAATAATCAATCTGTCCCCAAACTGATTTCTTCCTTAATTAAACATGTTACTACCCGTTAAACATTGATTCCTTAATTAAAGGGAATCACTTGTGTTAATTGATTCTGATTGTGATTATTTCCATGTTTGTGTTTATGACTTTATCTCTTCTTCACTCGTTTTCAAAACTATAAATACCCACCCCCTCTTCTTTCAAAGACACGAACAATTTGAGTTCAAGAACACACACTTACACTCAAAACTTTCTCTGTTTTCTCTACTACTACTTGTGCTACTGCTTTGTCTAGCCGGCTGAAAGCCAAGGCTAGACTGTGGAATTTTGCTTGCTTTTTGCACTTTGCTTCTCTACTGGTATGTCCTAGTTAATTTTCAAGCATCAACAACAACATCTTTCTTTAATTTTTCCAACTTCTGTCATTCTTGTCTACTTCTGCTTATGTTTCTACAGTCAAGTTACATTACTAGCATACTGAAATATGTTCCCTTCCTCTTTTAAATTAATGCTCTCCTATGTGTATGAATCCCAAACCCCATATCCTCTCTATGTGTTTGTGTTCCTTTGGTTGGTTTGTGGCCATGCCAGCATCAACTATTGTTGTGCATAACTAAACCAGACCCCTGCTGGGTCATGTGCTTACAAACAATGTATTCCCAAAACCCCTTGACCCCTTTTATGACTATTAATTCTATGTTTTGCTCCTTACCCCAACTGATTTTAAACACTTCTGCTACTGATTACCTTCAAAAATGGACTTTCCAGTCCAGTTTCAAACAAACTCTTTTTTTAAACTGTATGTTTTGCACTTCCACTATATTCATAGAACCTAAGTTCTGCCCCTCTTGTGTGAGCCTTGCCTTGGGACCCTTGAGCTCCCTCTGAACTTGGGCACATAAGGGATGTCCCTTCCACATTGCACTCATTTCTGTCTGGTTATGCAAACCTGGGGGTAAACACTGCCCGGGGTCCCTTGAGGCCCTTAGGGAACTTTCACACACCCAGGTCTGAGAAAGGCTTTGAAACAACATTGACATTTGAGGTAGTTTATTCCATAACTCAGAGAGGAAGTCAAGAATCGGGCTTACTATGGTTGTAACTTTTTATTTTTGCACTTTTCTGATGTAATTCAGTCATTTTTGGTCTGTAATAATTTGTAACAAATATTGGGGTTGGCTAGTGAAAGGGATGGGGTGATTATGCATGCTTTAGCTATTAGAAGGGTAGATATCTGTTTAATAAATTCTGTATGTTTTACTTGCATACTTAGATACCGTGCCTATAAGTTCTGAATGGCTATAATAGACATCATGCCTACAAGGTTGAAATCAGCTTTGAAATTAGATGTCATGCATATGAGATCCAAATCATTTTTTTTATAGAAAGCATGCCTATAGAAATTTCACTGTGATCAAATGAATCCTGCTTGCTTCACTTCATGTTCAATTAGATACCATGCCTATAGGAATTTCGCTGTGATCAAATAAATCCTGCTTGCTTCACTTCATATTCAATTAGATACCATGCCTATAACACCAAAATCAGTCTTTAATACTTAGATACCATGTCTGTAGGAATTAAAATCAGCTATAATAGAGATCATGTCTATAGGATGTAAAACCAGTTTAGTTAAAAATCGGTTTGACTCGTATAGTTCTGAATCAGTTTAAATAACTTGCTCTTTTAAATTAATACGGTTAGAAAGCATGCCTATAGGATCCAAATCGCTCGCTTCGAATTGTTTTCTGTTTTACTACATTCCTAATTAGTAATAGACATCATGCTCATTATTGCTCCTAGGCAAGCCTTAGGTAATAATGATAAAACTGAACTCGCCTGTGTTTAATTAGCACTGCTACAACCAGCAGACAGGCATGATTCGGACTTCTTATCTGAGTTATGTAATAAATTGGTTTGCTTCAACAATTAAAACACCCTGCCTTAGTACTTTAAATTCTGACCCTAAATGTGTTTAAGTCATGCTATTTATATGCATTGTCTGCGGAGGTATATATGAGCCTCTTAATTGTTTATGTCTTTCCCCTTTAAATGCAGTTCTACATGTTTTTGTTTGTCGTCTTAGCCTTTTACCTTTAAAACCTAAGAGTTAGTCTAAAGTCCTCCCTCTTATAGGAATAGTAGTCCTAAATTCCTCCGGGATGGATAGGAATGGTACGGGTAATAGCATGCAGTAGAGGTCGAGACCAATCCGCGCTTTAATACCTTAGCGGGGTGGGAAGGGTAGATATGGATATGATGACCGGTGCGCTAATACCACGTGTATTCTCTCTTCTGAGGAATGTCATACCAGGTATCGCATTGATGTGATCCATAATATAAACAAAACTAGGACCCCCTCCTTTTTATATTCTCAAGTATTTGTAAAACTGTAACTCTTTTTTTTAAAATTCGCCCTTTAATGATTGTTTTCAAACTCTTATGTGTTTAAACTTAAATCCCCTACTATTTGAGCCTATACTTGTCTATTTACTAACTGTACAAATTCACAAAACTGTCTGGCCGGGAACCACACTAGTAGATCCTGAGGGGTGCCTAACACCTTCCCCTTAGGATAATTTCAAGCCCTTACTCTATCTCTGGTTATCAAAGAAACTTAGAAATGAACCCTATAGGTGTCCTAATGCACCTTAAATCATTAGGTGGAGACTTTTCAAAATGCAAACCTCGTTCCCAAAAGGAATGAGTTGTCCCATACCCAAAAATGTCATAAACCCGATTTTCCGAGGGAAAAAGGGGTCGCGACAACATGGCACTGCTGGGGATATTTAGGCTTTTACCACTTCAGATTGTTCTTGTGAATTTGTACCCTCCCTTATGTGCAATTACTTGTTTAAATTTCTTTAAGCATTTAATTTCCTTTTCAACTACAAAACTGACATGTCGTCCCTGTTTCTTTCCTTTATTGTCACTTTAAATTATGAAACTGTTGTATTTATCGCTTTCTTAACGTGCAAATACATGCCAACATGCTTTTAATTATTGCATTATCATTCTCAACATCATACTCCACTCGTGCCAAACAAATATTATAGCAACGCTTATAATGAGTGGTTGCGCTCTTCCTATATCCTTACCCCCTAAATTCGGAAAGGCATATTTGCGGTAAAACTAGTCGATCAACAGTGCAGTTGACAGTTCCGTGCCTTCCCCCTTGAGTTGTTTGCTCAAGGGTACCAGTCTAAAACCCCATAGAAACCTTAGTCTATTCAAATTGTGCATGCATCATGGTTAAACCTAGTCGGGTCAGTTATGTTATCCACATAATGATCCTTTAAGATATCCTTGTCCAAAGTCCACTGGGTTTCCCTGAACCCAAATGGACATCACCACGTTCTGTGCATTTATTTGGAGAACTAAATGCTTCATGCTAATTTTTGGTATTAAATAGTCGAGTCTGGTGGGGGTAATGACCTAATCTTATTTGTCTTGCAGAAATATGAGCCACGAAGTCCCTAGATTTGGCATGGTCACCAACATCCACCCAAGACTAAGCTGGTGGAGAGATTTACACTCCAGTGACCAAACTCTCGTCCGATATATCTGGGAAATCTACCGTCTCTCCTAGAGATCCAACCTAACAGTAAGATCATAGAAGCTGCCACACTATTTTGGGATTGTGAAAGGGCTGTGTTCCACTTTGGGGACATTGAAATGACGCCCTTGCTAGAGCAGATAGGAGGATTGGCCGGTCTAGCGTGGGAAACTCCGGGTTTGTTAATGTTTGAGAACTACAAGGGCAAGGGTTTCCTCAAAATGATTGGTTTGAAGAAGAACATAGAATTGACATGTCTGAAGGAATCATACATCCTTTTTGACTACTTGTATGAAAGGTACGAGCACAGCAAATCCTACCGTACCTACCCTGAAGAGTTTGCCATCACATCCTTGGGGCACATCCATCGAAGGGTTTTTGTCTTCATGTTTTGTTTCTTGGGGTTGATCGTATTTCCGATGAAGAAAGCAAGAATCCATACCAGGCTGACTATGGTAACTAAGACCCTAATGGAAGGGATTGGTGGGTAGCCATTCAGCACCGTGCCCATGATCATTGCAGACATATACCGAGCCTTGGAAAAGTGTCAAGGAGGAGCAAAACACTTCGAAGGCTGCAATTTATTACTCCAACTCTAGCTCATGGAACATCTCCAAAAGGGCGAACACCGGTAAGAGATTCAGCGAAGGGACTGGGATGATCACACCGCTTTCCATCATCCAAAGAGAATGAATTACATCCCTGATATGTTCGCTCAGCTTGATAATGCCAAAGGATGGGTTGAACTATTCGATAATCTAACTGAAGAACAGGTTCAATGGATGTTTGAGTGGTTTCCGACCGAGGAATTCATCGCCCGATCCAGAGATGCACCTTTCCTAATACTAATTGGTCTTAGAGGAACATACCCTTATGTCCCTCTCTAAGCTATTAGGCAAGATGGTAGAAAGCAAGTTATACCCAGGGTCGATAAGATGAGTCATTTCCGAGCCGACTTCCAGAATGATGATAGTCCCTACAAGTGCCAACCTCAGCATATGTGGCACTGTAAGATCATAATGGGGAGAGATACCATTGAACCAGACAGGTATCATGCTGGTTGTGCTCCTTTCTATTCAGGTTGGTTTGAAGATAATCATGATGGTCTAGGCCAGCCGGGGTTTGCTCGAGGTCACAGGATTATAGATGAAAGGGCCGAGGCATAGGTCAAATACAACCAACTACATAAAAGAATTCGTGAGTGAGAAAGTGAACACCACGAAATACAAGAGTCCAACCAGAAGCTAATTGAGGAATGGAAGGACATGGCTGTCAGTGCCAACAAGCGACTAGGATATTTGGAGCGAGGCATAGTGGAATTGGAAAGAAAATTTCTCAAGAGGGTCGAAGATTGTCAAAATGCTGAAGGGACCGAAGGCGGACATCTAGCTAGAGCGTACCTGCTGCTGGGACTCTGCGAGTTGGGGAAGCCGTTCGACGGAGCCAAGAATGCCAAATCTGGGGAAGGTCCTTCAAGGACAAAGTAGATAGGAGTTTATATTTTCGCTTTATAAATGTAATAAGGCCAATGGCCATTAGTGACTTTTTATTTCCTGTTTATTTAGTGTCAATTTGGGATTCGTCTTGTTTTCTATCAATAAAATGAGGCATTTAGCATTCTAAGTTCTCCAAAATAATTTGTCGCTAGGCCTATCTCGGGCACAAAGAGGTCCCCAAATTAGGACACGATTACATTCCCGCACTATGTGTTTAAATATTGCAATATTTTTTATAATCCTCACTAACTTGGTTACCTTTTTGTTTTATTCTTTGTTTTTGTTTTTATTATTCCCTTCCCCAAAGGTTAGTTCGTGCACTATGACATCATCATCCTATTCCATAAGATCCAGGGGCCCTCCACCCACTCCTCCTCTTAGTCCTGTCAAAAACAAGAATAAAAGCAAGATGGAAGATCTGAACAACGTTAGAAAGGAGAATCCAACTGAATGGGTAGAGGCCACTAACGACCATGGTACTGAGGTTCCTAAGGAGAATGTATCCCAACTTGAACAGAAATTGCTGAAATTCCAAAAAGAGCTCGATCAGGTTCAAAATCTGGCAAGCCTATCATTTTCCCTCAGCACCCCGGATATCAACTTTCCCAACACTCAAAACCCTACACCTCCTCAAAATATCCCAAAGCAATAGACTCATCCCGCTTCTCACCACCACACTGTTCCGCCAAAGACCGAATGCAACACCTGCCATATCCCAAACAATACTCCACTACTCATCCCAGAACCCCAAACTCCACAAACGATCACTTTCACACCTACCATAACACCCCTATCTACGTGGAGATCATGCCACACTCCACCCAACCTATCTCAAGCACACCTGAGTCTGATGAAGAGGATCTGCTTATCAAAAACTTAGCTGAGGAACTTAAGAAACTGACCAGCTGGATTCAAGGTGTTGAAGGAAGCAAGGGAATTGAGGGGTTGAACTATGAGGATCTTTGCATACAGCCTGATGTCAAACTGCCCAAAGGGTACAAACCCCCTAAGTTCGAAATGTTTGATGGTACAGGTGATCCAAGAGTCCATCTGAGGACGTATTGCGACAAGCTAGTTGGAGTAGGGAAAGATGAGAGAATTCGCATGAAGCTGTTCATGAGGAGTTTGAAAGGAGATGCGTTGTCTTGGTACATCAGCCAAGATCCAAAGAAGTGGTCAAACTGGGTAGGCATGGCATCCGATTTTATGGACAGGTTCAGGTTTAATATAGAGAATGCGCCAGACGTGTTCTATATTCAGAATCTAAATAAAAAGCCAACAGAGACATTTCACGAGTATGCTACTCGCTGGAGGTCCAAAACTGCTAAGGTCAGACCTGCCTTAGAAGAGGAATAGATGAACAAGTTCTTTGTCCGGGCTCAGGACCCGCAATATTATGAATGACTGATGATGATCGAGAACCACAAATTCTTTGACATTATCAAACTGTGTGAAAGAATTGAAGAGGGTATCAAAAGCGGTATGGTTAAAAACTTTGAGGCCTTGCAAGCTACAAACAAGGCTTTACAGTCTGGTGGTGTGTCCAAGAAAGGGATGTAGGGGCTATGATGGTTGCACAAAGGACCAAATCTCCCCTCAAATACCAAACTTACCCAACACCTCCACTCATATATCAGCCGACCAAGCACCTTCACCCTCATACCAAGCCCCACCACCAACTTATCAATCACCTCCACCTCCCACGTATCAACCTACCTCACCCAGATATTCCCAACCCGCACATGTCTACCAAACCTATAATTCTCAACCATCCCACTATCAATCACCTCTTGCATGCCAAAACTTCCCTAGACCTCAGTCAAATTTCGATCGCAGACCTCCAAAATAATATACAACCATTGCTGAACCTATTGACCAGTTGTATGAGAGACTCAAAGCCGCTGGTTATGTCACCACCATCCCTGCTGCAACTCCTGAGAACCATTCTCAGTTGGTTAACCCAAACAAATCCCGTGCATACCACTCTGGCATGAAAGGGCATACCATCGATGAATGTCGTTCCTTGAAAGACAAGATCCAGTCTTTAATTGATAACAAGATTATAGTGACAAAGGAACCCGCTCTAAATGTCCGCAACAATCCTCTACCAGACCACAAGGGTGGAGGTATCCACATGATTGAAATAGAAGATGACTAGGATCCCGAGGGATCAATCAGGTTGATCGCAGAAGGTGATGACCCAAAGAGGCCAATAGTTACCCTTAATCCGATCATAGTCTAGATTCAACCATCTAAGGACGTTGAGGTGAATAAGTATGTGCCACTTGAGTTTGAAGCAATGTCATATACAAAAATACCAGCACCAATTGAGGTTGAATTCATGTCTCCAACAAATGCACCTGCACCATTTGAGGTTACAGTTTTGCCACCCAAAGCACACGCTCTGTTTGGAGTAAAGATAGCCATGCCGATCCCAGTGGCGATGTTGACCATGACACCATTCCATTCAAAGGTTGTATCCTGGGACTATACAGCCGAGGCGAGGAAGAAAGGCAAGGTCAGGTTCGAAGAGACTATTGTAGCACAGGGTATGACGAGAACTGGTAGAGTCTATACCCCTGAACATCTAGTTGAGTCAAGCAAGCAGGCCTCTAATCGGCCACCCATCATTGAGACAGGTCCAGACGATCTTTGGAGGAAGATACAGGCTAAGGAGTATTCCGTTATCGACCAGTTAAACAAGACGCTAGCACAAATATCCATTCTCTCCTTGCTGCAAAATTCTGAGGCACACAAGAATGCTCTACTAAAGGTGCTAAGTGAGGCATACGTACCAGGCAACATCACTGGCATGGAAATGGCTAACATGGTAGGACAGGTGCTGGAGAGCCATAAGATCACCTTTCATGAGGACGGGCTGCCACCTGAAGGGTTAGGGCACAAAGCATTGCACATCACTGTGCAATGCGAAGATTATTTCATCACTAGAATCCTGATCGATGGAGGTTCCACTCTTAACATTTGTCTGCTGGTAACACTCAAGAAGCTGGGTAAAGGGCTGCATGAGATAAAAGATGGAGCAATCAATGTGAAAGCCTTAGATGGTTATTAGAGGTCCACCATTGGTGAGATTAGTCTATGCTTGAAGATGTGACCAACCTGGTTCGGGGTCGATTTCCAGGTAATAGATGTACCAGCGTCATACAACTTGCTGCTGGGACGACCATAGATTCATGCTGCTGGGGCCGTAGCATCTACGCTGCATCAAGAAGTAAAGTTCGAATGGAATAACCAGGAAGTAATCATTCATAGTGACGGTAACAACCCTATATACAGTCGCCAGACCATTCCGGCGATCGAAGGAAGAAGGAAGTTGGGTGGAGAAACTTACCACCACATCGAACGGGTCAATGTTGTCGACAAAGACAAATGGTGGGATAACAAAATTGAGAGTATACTGAATTGGAGCGGGTACGAACCTGGAAAGGGGCTCGGCAAGAATCTCCAAGGAATCTCTAAGCCCATAAAACTCAAGAAACATGGTGTCACACCTCCTTTTTACCTACACTCCCGGAAAGGGTATAAGGGAGTTTTTTCCAACTTAAAGTGACAATCGAAATGAGATTATTTTATTAAAAATTCAGAGTCGCCACTTGGGATAATTTATGGTGTCCCAAGTCACCGGTTCAAATCCCGAATCGAGGAAAGAATGACTCTGTATCACAGTCCGCGAACCAGAAATCTGGGTAAGGAATTCTGTTAACCCGGGAGAAGGTATTAGGCATTCCCGAGTTCCGTGGTTCTATCACGGTCACTCAACTGTTATAATTGGCCTATTATCTGATTTTAACACATGATCAAACCTATGTGCATTTTAACTTTAGACGGCTTTTAACCATTTTTAAAGAAAGATTTGCAACATCATTTAAAATATGTCTTGAACCACGTCACATAAATGCACCCGCAGTCCGCAACACATTTTATATAACATTGTTGAAATTTGGATTTGGGTCACATAAATGTGCACCCGAGTTTAGGAAGATAGATTATTAAAATAGCGCGCCTAAAGCAACTACGCACTTCCACATTAGCGAGGGCCATAGAAAATTCACTAAATGACACACCACGATTTCTAATTTCAAAGGATTTTATTGTTCGAAGTTATTATAACCGGGTACATGAAATGCGCCCCCGGATTTTAGCAATTATGAATCACAACTACGTCACGGGAACCGTACCGTAGCCACGATGATTTATTTATTAATCGTGCCTAAAGTAAAATACGAATGTTTAGGAATTACTCATTTCCTAAATTTAAGAATCAATGTATGACCATAGGACATGAATACGTAAAGATTGGTAATTAAGAAATATTTTAGCTAATTGCAATTATCTTGGAGAAACCGTTTATTAAAGAATAGAATGTAGACTACTCGTTTTGGGCCAGAATGATCATCTCAATTCTCTTTTAAAATATTAACACAATCCACATCATATTAATTGTACCCATGACATTCCACCCAAACTTATTGAAAGAAAGAAGAAGAAAAGAAAGAACGGATCTATGGTCCATAAATTATTAACCAATCTAGAATTAATAACAACTAAAACATCTAGAACAAATGCTGAAACTACCTCCAAGATTTCTCATGCTCTAATGTCGACAAAAAAAAGAAAATTCTCGTCACAATTAAAAATATCCAAACAGTCATTTCATGCCAAACGAAAAAAAAACATATAGCTAGATAATAACTCTTCGGTTAATAACCCAATGATTCACGCCTTCAAAGACAAAAGATAGGAAGAAGAATGGGCCGTTGTATTAAATGAATCTGAAGTTTAAGAAACTTACATCTGTTCAAGCCAAGACAATAATCATGATCATAAACCTTTGCCCGCGGCAGCCTCGACGGACCTCTCGAACCACAAACAGGACCAACAATCTTTAATTCCGAAACTCCGATACTAGCACCCGGTGGTTATGGAGCTGTTTTGTGAGGTATGTTTGTGCTGATTTTCAGCTGTTTCCATGGAATTTTTCGCCTGGAATGTTGGAGGTATTTTGGAGCTAGTTTTTTTGGATTTTAATGGTAGAAACAGGGGCTGCTCGGGGTGAGGTTTTGGAGCGCTTTTCGCGGCTGAAGCTTATGGGTTTTTCTACTGGAAGTTCGAAGATGGAGAAGAAGGTTCATTTTTAACCTTTTTTCGTTATCTCCATCTCTGTTTCTTGTTCTGGCTTATGGGCGCTGTTCTTCTTTCTTTTGGGATTAGGTTTCTTTTTTGTTTGATTCTTGAGCAAGAAGGAGATGAACAAAGAGACTCTTGGCTGTAGGATAGGAAAGGAGATGGATGCCATTTTTTTGTTGCTTTAGAGTTGTAGGAATTGAAAAAACTTGGTTATGGTTTCTATAATTAGGTATTTTATAGGGATGTGGAAAGGGATGATGACCATTGAATTAGAAGGAAAATAGATGATTAGGATTAAATCTTGTACTTAAATTGGCTAATGGGTTGAGAAGAATGGGCTAAGGGTAATTGGGTTGGACCATGTCTTTTATTTCAATTTTGGGCTAAGAAACTCCAAAATTATTATTTAAAATCATAGCTAAATTCCCTTAATATAAGATAAATTCTAATTAATTAAACTAAACTATATTAAAACATGAAACTATTACATATTTTTTTTATATTTTTTCAAGATTATATAAAGATAAAATTAAGGTACTATTTTTTGTATTTTTTTTACTCTATGAAAGGTACATAAAATAAAAATATTTTTTGTAATTTTTATTTTCTTGTAATAAATAAAGTAAAAGAGTAAGAATGAGTTGAAATAGCTATATTGAGCCTAAATTAAATATTTACGTGATAAAATATGGAAAATCTTGGGGAGGGTCAAAAGTCACATGTCTACACATGGCACAACCTTCGGTTTGGGATATGAATACACCTGGGAAGAATTCAACAACTGGTCGCCACCATGGCGCGGTCCTTACTATCCACTAGAGCGGCCAATACCACATCTGGAGTAGACCTTCCAACATGCCAACATTATTTATAGGTCAAACGAAGAAGAAGCACTTACAACAGTGAAGAATTTGTTCCTAAAAGGCAATGATATGGATTGTTGTGTTGTTCTCGAAGAGGAGTGGGAGGAAGGCTCTTCCATACAGGCTGTGAGCAAAGGGGCACACCTCAACAATTGGACCATCAGGACAACTAGAGCCCGACGAGCCTCGGGGTAGCAAGGCTAAAACAAGAATCATTCACTGTTTTATTTACTAAATAATTTTCTTTTCGCATTTTCAATTCCCGCAATAAAAAACCTTCAATGTTCAAAACAGCTATGCAATTTATCAAAGCATTTTGACTTTTCTTATGAATCAACACTCATTATCATTTTCTCTCATAACTTTACTTATACAGCATTACTATTACTTATCTTGATGAATCAATGACTGTGACATGCAATGAGACAACACAACAAACAGACATAGATTCAGAGGAAGATGACATACCTGACGAGATTATTAGAGAAGTTGAGAACTTTGAGAATAGACCTAAGTCCATCCTGGACGAAACCAAAATTGTTAACCTGGGAGATGCAGAAAACGTCAAGGAAACACGCATCAACGTTCACCTATCGCCATCAGAAAAGAAAGAATACACATAATTTCTAAAGGAATATGAAGACATATTCGCCTGGTCGTATGATGACATGACTGGTCTGAGTACGTCTATTGTGGCTCACAAACTGCCAACCGATCCGACATGTCCACCGGTGAAACAAAAACTCAGAAAGTTCAAGCCTGATATGAGTCTGAAAATCAAAGAAGAAGCCATCAAGCAGGTCAAAGCGAAGGTTCTCAGGGTAGTAGAATACCCGACATGGCTAGCCAACATTGTGCCAGTGCCAAAGAAGGATGGGAAGGTCAGAGTCTACGTCGATTACAAGGATCCCAACCGGGCCAGTCCGAAAGACGACTTCCCTTTGTCGAACATACATATCCTGATTGACAACTGCGCCAAGCATGAGCTGTAGTCATTTGTGGATTACTTCGCTAGTTATCATCAGATTTGGATGGATGAAGAAGATGCTGAGAAAACGGCTTTCATTACGCCGTGGGGAATGTACTGTTACAAGATGATGCCGTTCTGCCTGAAGAATGCAGGGGCCACCTACATGAGGGCCATGACTACCATTTTCTATGATATGATACACAAGGAGATTGAGGTATATGTAGATGATGTCATCATCAAGTCCAAGAAGGCCACTGATCATATGGAAGATTTGAGGAATTTTTCTTCAATAGATTACGAAGGTACAACCTGAAACTAAATCCTGCGAAGTGCGCATTTGGGGTTCCTGCTGGAAAATTGCTTGGGTTTATTGTGAGTCGCCTAGGAATAGAACTGGATCCATCAAAAGTTAAAGTTATTCAAGAAATACCACCACCAAAGAACAAGAAAGATGTGATGAGCTTCTTGGGAAGGCTCAATTACATCAGCCGATTCATAGCATAGTCTACGGTTATTTATGAGCCAATCGTTAAGATGTTGAAGAAGGATGCCGCTACCAAATGGACTGATGATTGCCAAAGGGCCTTCGACAAAATTAAGGAATACCTGTCAACACCACCAGTCTTGGTCCTGCCCGAGCCAGGTAGACCCTTATGACTCTACCTTGCAGTATTGGATGGAGCTTTCGGTTGCGTTCTAGGGCAGCACGATGAAACAGGGAGGAAGGAGCAGGCCATTTATTACCACAGTAAGAAGTTCACCCTATACGAGGCCCGGTATTCTACATTAGAGCGCACCTATTGTGCTTTGACTTGGGTAGCTCAGAAGTTGAGGCACTACTTCTGTGCCTATACTACATATCTCATATCAAGGATGGATCCTTTGAAGTACATCTTTCAGAAGCCCATGCCCACTGATAAGCTATCCAAGTGGAAAATCCTATTGAGTGAGTTCGACATTGTTTATGTAACTCAGAAAGCAGTCAAGGGACAAACATTGGCAGACCACCTCGCTGAAAATCCCATGGATGGAGAATACGAACCCCTAAAAACGTATTTTCCTAATGAATATGTATCATTCATAAGAGAATACATTGCAGAATCCTATGACGGTTGGAGAATATTTTTCGATGGAGCAGTAAATATCAAAGGAGTCGGCATAGGAGTAGTCCTAGTATCAGAAAATGGTCAGCATTATTCGGTGTCCGCCAAACTTAGATTCCCGTGCACCAACAACATGGCCGAATATGAAGCTTGCATCTTAGGGCTTAAAATGGCCATCGACATGAACATTCAAGAGTTGCTAGTGATTGGAGATTCGGACCTACTTTTACATCAGGTGCAAGAAGAATGGGCAACCAAGAACTCCAAAATACTCATGTATTTGCATCATGTACAGGAATTGAGAAAGAGGTTCACAAAGATGGAGTTCCAACATGTTCCTAGAGTCCAGAATGAGTTCGTCGATGCATTAGCTACCTTGTCATCGATGATACAACATCCGAACAAGAATTTCATTGATCCTATTCCAGTAAAGATCCATGATCAGCCAACTTACTGTGCCCATGTCGAAGAGGAAGCAAATGGAAAGCCTTGGTTTTCATGATATCAAGGAATATTTGGCAAGAGGAGAGTACCCAGAGCTTGTGAATCCTTCTCAGAAATGCACACTTCGGAGATTGTCCAATAATTTCTTTCATAGCAGAGGAATCCTGTATAGGAGGACTCCTAATTTGGGATTACTAAGGTGTGTCGACGCAAAGGAAGCATCCAAGTTACTAGAAGAAATTCATGCTGGGACCAGCGGTCCATATATGAACGGTTTTGTCTTAGAAAAAAAGATACTCCGAGCAGGTTACTTTTGGATGACCATGGAAACGGACTGCATCCAGTATGTCCGGAAATGCCACCACTGTCAGATACATGTAGACATGATAAAGGTACCCCCAAATGAGCTTAATGCAACGAGCTCACCATGGCCGTTCGCCGCCTGGGGGGTGGATGTTATTAGACCAATCGAGCCTACCGCCTCTAATGGACACAGGTTTATCTTAGTAGCCATCGACTATTTCACTAAGTGGGTAGAAGCAGCATCTTACAGAGCAGTAACTAAGAAAGTCGTGGTAGACTTTGTTCGTGACCACATTGTTTGCCGATTCGGGATTCCAGAATCAATCATTAATGATAATGGATCCAACCTCAATAGCGACTTGATGAAAACTATGTGTGAAACTTTCAAGATCAAACACAAGAATTCCACAGCCTACAAGCCTCAAATGAATGGAGCTGTACAAGCTGCCAACAAGAATATCAAGAAAATATTAAGGAAAATGATAGAAAGGCATAAACAGTGGCACAAGAAGTTATCATTTGCTCTACTAGGGTATCGCACCACGGTCTGCACATCAACCGGGGCAACCCCCTATATGCTGGTTTATGGTACAGAGGTTGTCATTCCCAATGAAGTAGAAATTCCTTCCCTAAGGATCATACAAGAAGTTGAGCTCGACGACGTAGAGTGGGTAAAAAGTCGTCATGAGCAACTAGCCCTTATAGACGGAAAGAGAATGAACGTAGTCTGCCATGGTCAACTCTATCAGAACAGAATGTCCAGAGCCTTCAACAAAAGAGTCAAGCCAAGACAATTCACATCAGGGCAGCTGGTGTTAAAGAAAATTTTTCGCATTAAGATGAAGTCAAAGGGAAGTTCTCTCCCAACTGGCAGGGTCCATACATGGTTCACCGGGTTCTGACAGGAGGAGCCCTCATACTTGCAGAAATGGACGGAGAAGTCTGTCCAAAGTTGATTAATTCGGATGTCGTCATGCATTACTATATGTAATCTTTATGCTTCCCCTATATATGATGTAAATTGAACTACGTCTGACCTGATTCCTATTTAAGAGGGGATATGTAGGTAGCTCTATGGGTTCGGTTATAACTCAATAAAATTTTCATTTCCCCATGCAGTTGGAAACTGGGGCAGAATTTTGAGGAGGACCCTCAAAATTCCGAAGTAATTTCAGCCGATCGTCGCAAGCAACAGTCAGAAGCATCAACCCATTAAATTGGGGCAGAATTTTGAGGGGGACCCTCAAAATTCTGTAGCTGGAAAGGTTGCAATGTCCCGAGCTATGTTGCAGTCATCGGTTCATCTGAAAAGCTATCTTAATTATATACTTATGTCATATTTTTATGAAATCATGCATGTTTATTACTGAAATTGCTTTATTTAGCAACGCTACCCCAATGATACAGACAGTATCACCAGATCAAAGCCGAGCAGGTCAAGTAAAGCCAACAGGGATATGAACTAACCTCCCCCCTTTACAAAACTCATGATTTTTCTTTGGATGCAGGAACTTGGATTGCGAGATCATCAAGCATACTATACACTCATAGGACAAACTTATTTAGAAATACAACTCTTCGAACCGTCGCACTTACCAACATTTGCTATCCACACACGCTAGTGATGCTCTATCTGTCACAATGCTCTCAGTAATCATGACATCGTAATCTGCTATCAGCTAAGAAAACTCTACTATCACTCATTATTTGCATTGCTGCATAAGGCTACCTTTCTGCCTTCCGAGACTAAATGTTGTCTCCATCTGCATCGTGCATTGCATAAGGATACCTTTCTGCCTTCCGATACTAAACGCTGTCTCCATCTGCATTCTTGCATAAGGCTACTATTCTGCCTTCCGAGGTTAAGCTCTACCTCCTTCTGCATCTGTGTTGCATATGGCTACCTTTCTGCCTTCCGAGACTCAACAACGTCTCCATCTGCACTCTTGCATAAGGCTACTATTCTGCCTTCCGAGGTTAAGCTCTACCTCTTTCTGCATCTGCATTGCATAAGGCTACATTTCTACCTTCCGAGACTAAACGATGTCTCCATCTGCATCCTGCATTGCATAAGGCTACCATTCTGCCTTCCGAGGTTAAACTCTACCTCCATCTGCATTCACACCTTTGCACAAGGCTATCATTCTACCTTCCGAGGCTAAGCTCTACCTCCAATTTTCTTTGAAACTAAGCACTATCTCAAGCAACGTTTATTTCATTTCTCTTACGGGCTAAGATCTGCCCTTCAAATCGCAAGACTAAGCTTTGTCTTGTCTGCATCATGCTACTCCATCTCAGGGCTGAAAGATCGCCTCATACTACATCTCATGGGCTGAAAGATTGCCAAATTATCCAAAGGCGTCATCGTTCGGAGGCACCATCTTCATAGCCCGAGAATACCATGTCATGGTGTGAGGATCCCTTTCAATCTTTTGCATATCATTATTCAAAGGTATCATGGTTCAGAGTCACCATCCTCATATCCCAAGAGCATTATTTCATGGCCTGCGAATCCTTTATCATACGCTTCATGGCCCAGGACGTCATGGTTTAAGGACGTCATCCTAACCGTTCAAAGACAACATTCATGGTCCGACGGGAATTTGCATCATGTCTAAATTTATGCACAGAATACGCTTGTATTGTTTCATTGCAGGTAAATCGGCGAGCAATGACCATCCCAGCAGGAGCAATCCCGCTCCAGTTCCCGCAACCATATCAAACCTTAACCATCCCCACAAGCCGTCCACTCACCCCGCCCTGGATATTGCATCCGTCTTTGAAATCGCTTCATCGGTATACTCCGTCGATGAATCCTGAACTACATATGACCCGATTCATGTAAAACCAGGGGTATGTAGGCAGCTCAAAAGCCAGGGTGCAGCCTAAACCTCTTCAAACTGTTTCGCTCGGCCAAAATTTGCCATCATATCTTTACCCAACAACTCTTTCATCCTTCCCGGGTAAAGAGGGGCAGCTGTTGATACCCAATTTTTCTCTATATATTCTTAATATGCAAAATAACTTCAAAATGGCATATATATGCATATGTAAGCATATCCAAGTGTTTTATTATTTTTTCATAATTTTTAAAAGGTTTTAAATCAATTTATTTCCCTTTTTCATCAATAAAATCCCAATAATTATGTCCAAAATTATTATTTAAGATGATTTATTTATTGAATCTTTATATTTATGCCAAAATATGGCTAAGTTGATTTTTGCAATCTTATTTAGTATTTTATAAAGCTAATTGCATATAATTGCAATATTAGCCCTTTTAAGATTTAATTGTGTTTTGATTAAGCCCTACATTTTTAAATTGTTAATTGTATATTATAAATCATTTTAGTGCTTTCAATTTGTTTCCAAAATTTATTTACTATTTTTATAAATTTCAAAGGGGAAAATTGGCTATTTAAATAATAGCCCAATTACATTTAAATTGTAGCCTAAATCTCACCCCAAATCAGACCCAATTTCCCCGGCCCAATTTCATTTAAACCCGACCCCTAACCCAATTTAACCATCCCAACCCGGATCCCCTACCTACCCTCTTTAATCCAGGCTGTTGATCCTTCAGATCAACGGCCAACATTCACCCTTACCATTTTTAACCCTGAACGACCCTTAAACCTAATTCATTTTCCACACCACCCGCCGCCTTTGAATCCCTTCCCTCTCAATTCTCTCTACAACCCCACATGAACCATAGCCGTCGCCATCTAATTTCACCCTAATCCGCCTTAACCCCTACCTAATCCATGGCCTCTCATGGCCATTTGAGATGTGTATCGGCCTCCTATAGATCCTGGGTGTTTGTTTCTATGGTTTCATGGCCAAACCTCAAAGGAATCTGGTCCAGTCCTTGCCCGACTTCTGTTCATGGCCTTTCTCCGGCCATCCATGACCTTTCTCCGGCCATTCATGGCCTTTCAAGGCAGATCCTTGACTTTCCTGGTTAGATCAGTAAATTTCAAGGTCTTTCTCACCTTTTCTGGGTTTTCCGATACCCTAATCTTTAAGATCTTTCAATTTTCTTCAGATCTATCTTAGATCTGTGTTTACTACGAACTTCTTAAGTGTTTTCTCGAAGGTTCTTCAACTTTTCTTTCAAAACGGCTCTTTATTTTTTGACGATTAAGGTTTTCCTTTAAGTTTTTCAAAAGATCTCTTATCTGATTTTAATGTTGTTTGTGATTTTGCTATGTTTAAAATGATTTTCTCATGTTGTTCTTCTATCTATTTCCGCATGTTAAAAACCCTAGTTCCTTTTTTGGTCTTATCCGAGTTCTGAAACTATTTGTTTAAAGGTGTACCTATTCGATTAAGTTCTTTGTTTCTGACTCTCTTTTCCTTGTTTGACTCGTCTGATTTTGAGTTCTTATCATCTCTTAAATTCGGATATTGTTGAAGCCCTAACTTCTTAAAAGTTTTACCTCACTTGTTACTGTGAGACCTTTACTTGTTTCTGACTCTCTTTACCTGTTACTATGTTTTTCTTTATTATTGATTCTATATGACTACTTGACCTACTTGACTACTGTGCTTCGAATATTTTCTTGCTACTGAACCCTAGCTTACCCATACTGCTACTGTATATTTGTGTTGCTTCTTTTGTCAATGTGTTTAACTTTGCATGCTTATTCATCTCTTGCTATTTATATGGTGAAGTGCAGAATCACGTTCCTTTCTTGATTGATCTTGATTCCCTCGATCTTCCGACTAATTGTAAAAGGTTTTCTTACAAGCCCTAACTTTTACTCATCTGTTTAAAATTATTTGATTCCTTTCCTTTACTGTGATGTTTTACCTTGCTGAATCCCTTCCCAAAACTAAGCACTTTGTACTTAGACTTGATTATTTACTTCATGCTTTTACTGCCCTCTTATATGGCAATAATCAATCTGTCCCCAAATTGATTTCTTTCCTTAATTAAACCTATTACTACCCGTTAAACAGTGATTCCTTAATTAAAGGGAATCACTTGTGTTAATTGATTCTGATTGTGATTATTTTCATGTTTGTGTTTAAGACTTTACCTCTTCTTCACTCGTTTTCAGAACTATAAATACCCACCCCATCTTCTTTCAAAGACACGAACAATTTGAGTTCAAGAACACACACTTACACTCAAAACTTTCTCTCTTTTCTCTACTACTACTTGTGCTACTGGGCTGAAAGCCAAGGCTAGACTATGGAATTTTGCTTACTTTTTGCATTTTGCTTCTCTACTGGTATGTCCTAGTTAATTTTCAAGCATCAACAACAACTTGTTTCTTAAATTGTTCCAACTTCTCTCATTCTTGTCTACTTCTGCTTATGTTTCTGCAGTCAAGTTATATTACTAGCATGCTGAATATGTTCCCTTCCCCTTTTAAATTAATGCTCTCCTATGTGTATGAATCCCAAACCCCATATCCCCTCTATGTGTTTGTGTTCCTTTGGTTGGTTTGTAGCCATGCCAGCATCACCTATTGCTGTGCATGACTAAACCAGACCCCTACTGGGTCATATGCTTACAAACAATGTATTCCCAAAACCCCTTGACCCCTTTTATGACTATTAATTCTATGTTTTGATCATTACCCCAACTCCTTTTATGACTATTAATTCTATGTTTTGATCATTACCCCAACTGATTTTAAATACTTCTGTTACTGATTACCTCCAAAAATGGACTTACCAGTCCAGTTTTAAACAAACTCTTTTTTTAAACTGTGTGTTTTGCACTTCTACTATATTCTTAGAACCTAGGTCCTGCCCCTCTTGTATGAGCCTTGCCTTGGGACCCTTGAGCTCTCTCTGAACTTGGACACATAAGGGCTGACCCTTCCACACTGCACTCATTTCTGTCTGGTTATGCAAACCTGGGTGTAAACACTGTCCGGGGTCTCTTAAGGCCCTTAGGGAACTTTGACACACCCAGGTCTGAGAAAGGCTTTGAAACAACATTGGCATTTAAGGTAGTTTATTCCATAACTCAGAGAGAAAGTCAAGAATCATGCTTACTATGGTTGTAACTTCTTATTTTTGCACTTTTCTGATGTAATTCAGTCATTTTTGGTCTGTAATAATTTGTAACAAATATTGGGGTTGGCTTGTGAAAGGGATGGGGTGATTATGCATGCTTTAGCTATTAGAAGGGTAGATATCTGTTTAATAAATTCTGTATGTTTTACTTCCACACTTAGATACCATGCCTATAAGTTCTGAATGGCTATAATAAGACATCATGCCTACAAGGTTGAAATCAACTTTGAAATTAGATGTCATGGCATATGAGATCCAAATCATTTTTTTTATAGAAAGCATGCCTATAGAAATTTCACTGTGATCAAATGAATCCTGCTTGCTTCACTTCATGTTCAATTAGATACCATGCCTATAGGAATTTCGCTGTGATCAAATAAATCCTGCTTGCTTCACTTCATATTCAATTAGATACCATGCCTATAACACCAAAATCAGTCTTTAATACTTAGATACCATGTCTGTAGGAATTAAAATCAGCTATAATAGAGATCATGTCTATAGGATGTAAAACCAGTTTAGTTAAAAATCGGTTTGACTCGTATAGTTCTGAATCAGTTTAAATAACTTGCTCTTTTAAATTAATACGGTTAGAAAGCATGCCTATAGGATCCAAATCGCTCGCTTCGAATTGTTTTCTGTTTTACTACATTCCTAATTAGTAATAGACATCATGCTCATTATTGCTCCTAGGCAAGCCTTAGGTAATAATGATAAAACTGAACTCGCCTGTGTTTAATTAGCACTGCTACAACCAGCAGGCAGGCATGATTCGGACTTCTTATCTGAGTTATGTAATAAATTGGTTTGCTTCAACAATTAAAACACCCTGCCTTAGTACTTTAAATTCTGACCCTAACTGTGTTTAAGTCATGCTATTTATATGCATTGTTTGTGGAGGTATATATGAGCCTCTTAATTGTTTATGTGTTTCCCCTTTAAATGCAGTTCTACATGTTTTTGTTTGTCGCCTTAGCCTTTTACCTTTAAAACCTAAGAGTTAGTATAAAGTCCTCCCTCTTATAGGAAAGTAGTCCTAAATTCCTCCGGGACGGATAAGAATGAGACGGGTAATAACATGCAGTAGAGGTCGAGACCAATCCGCGCTTTAATACCTTAGCGGGGTGGGAAGGGTAGATATGGATATGAAGACCGATGCGCTAATACCACGTGTATTCTCTCTTCTGAAGAATGTCATACCGGGTATCGCATTGATGTGATCCATATTATAAACAAAACTAGGACCCCCTCCTTTTTATATTCTCAAGTATTTGTAAAACTGTAACTCTTTTTTTTTAAATTTGCCCTTTAATGATTGTTTTCAA
This sequence comes from Nicotiana tabacum, assembly GCF_000715075.1. Taxonomy (NCBI): domain Eukaryota; kingdom Viridiplantae; phylum Streptophyta; class Magnoliopsida; order Solanales; family Solanaceae; genus Nicotiana; species Nicotiana tabacum. Next base: position 74,011,283 of record NC_134084.1, on the reverse strand, counting down.
ACTCTTATGTGTTTAAACTTAAATCCCCTACTATTTGAGCCTATACTTGTCTATTTGCTAACTGTACAAATTCACAAAACTGTCTGGCCGGGAACCACACTAGTGGATCCTAAGGGGTGCCTAACACCTTCCCCTTAGGATAATTTCAAGCCCTTACCCTATCTCTGGTTATCAAAGAAACTTAGAAATGAACCCTATAGGTGTCCTAATGCACCTTAAATCATTAGGTGGTGGCTCTTCAAAATGCAAACCCTGTTCCCAAAAGGAATGAGTTGTCCCATACCCAAAAATGTCATAAACCCAATTTTTCGAGGGAAAAAGGGGGCGCGATAACATGTAATAATTCATATATGGATTCGTGACTTTTATGAAAATACCATGTGAGTTGATTACGGCTATGTTTTAAAAGGCTAAGACCTTCAAAAGGTCACTAGGTCGGGCCTGCTTTCAAGGCCTGAAGGCCAAGTCTGATGGTTCTGAAGCTTAAGGTCATCTGGGCCTCAACTTCGTAGTAGTCGAGTGAGCCCAATAACTCTCGTGGCCCGTTAAGAGTCAGTAGCCTTTCGCTTGAACTGTGGCCCATTCTTATTCCTACTTTATTGATTATAGGATAAGAGAAATTTTCATAAAGCACTACTCCCTTCGATTCAGAATAAGTGACCAATTTGTCTTTTCATTTTGGTTCAAAATAAGTGTCCAGTTATGTAATCAAGAAAGAATTCAATTTATTTTTACAAAATAACCCCTATGTACATATCCATAAAAAGTTTTCTTACTCATATTAAATGTTTAATTAGGGGTAGTTTAGTCATAGTAGGTATTTTTGTATAGAATTTAGTATTTTCTTAATGGGCGTGCTAAAAGCAAATTGGTCACTTATTGTGAACCGGAGGGAGTATATTTTAGTGGGAATTAGCTATCTATAGATACCATTTGCTATATTACTGATTGTAGATACGTTTTCTGTTGTTATAAGATGTATTTGATGTATTTAAGCTACTGTATTCATGAATATAGTAGCAAAAATAGGTGTGAATTAGGGAAGTCCAGCTAATCAGTTGTTGTATTCGAGTGTATTCGACTGTATTCATGGCGTGAAACATATGATTACAACTGGATAGATTATTGTATTCGCCTGTATTCACGGCGTGAAACAGGGGATTACACTGTTTTTAAATGGAAAGTGAATTAATTAACATAATAGACTCCTAATATAACTCAACAAACTCAATTACAACACACAAATTTTGTATTTCCAGTTATAAAAAAGATTCTCAACCGAAAAATACTCCAAAAACATAGAAATCTTCAGAGAAATTATACAATACATCTGAATACATAAATTATATTAATTAAAAAAATATATAAATACATTCATGGCATATAGCGAGACAATGAATACAATAAAATACATAGAATACAATGGGATACATTGAAATACAATTAAAAAAAGACAGTGAATACAATGAAATACATGGAATACAGCGAGATACATTGAACTACAATGAAAAAATAGACAATGAATACATGAAAATACAGTGTGATATATTGAAAATACATTGAAATATATTAATCGAAAATCAAGTTGCTCAGCCCTAATGGGTCCCCAAATCTGATCCAATGAATTACCAATTGGCCCATCAGTTTTCGAAATATTCCTCTTAGTTTCATTTGACAAGCACTAAATACATCATCAATCAGAGATATACAGACGATTCAGGTAGTGTATTCAAAACCCTAGGATCGCACTGAGCCCGTGAACGGAAAAAGGAAGGAATCATGATGCTAAGAACACCACCATTGAAGCGAAGGGCGCAGATCAAGCAACTTGAAGATGGCAGTCCGAACTCCAGCAATCGACAACTCATCATCTATGAGGATACGCCATTACCTGATTCGGAAACGAGATCCAAACAAAGGCTCTTGAGATACAACCTTAACCCTTCTGATGCTAACTTGATGGAGAGGGTTGCGCATCCATGGAAGCCTATACTACACCATGTCTCCCTAGAGAGAAAGGAGAAAGGAGAGAGCGTGAGGTTTTTGACTGGGGAAAGAGAATGACAAGTATCAAAGTAGAGAAAGAAAGAAAATAGTGTAACTGAATAGCGTATTTAATAGCTTAGGGGTAAGAGGTAACCAAAATTAGATATTTTGCTATAAACATTAAAAGGTATCTATAGAATATAATTTTTTAAAATGATATTTATTTAAAATAAATAAGGTGTTAACCTTTGCTATATGAGGTAAAAATCTCTTGATTATAACTAGCATGCCACAATGACATGTGCAACTTTCAATTCCTAAAGTCCAACTTTTGAATCTAGAGATTTAGATAACCAATTTAGTCCATTAGAGTATATTTGTTTTCACTTTGTTTTGAATGAAATAGTTTATAATTATCTTTTTTTTAATTAAAATTAAATTGTATTAATAAAAAAGTATATATGTACAAAGCCAAGTAGTTGATGACCATCTACTATCCAGAATCTGAATCTAGTCCTTGATTACACATTTCATTCACACACTACAAATCTAGGAATTGCTTAAAAGACTAAAAACAGAAGATATAATGATCATCACATACAAAGGAACTAAGCAAATCTATATAAGCTATGTAATATGTGTTGCCATGATGGATGTCTTCTACCTCTAGTGTGCACGTGAAGGACAATCTCTCTGCAAATTATGTGCTCCTCGAAAGTGCCTTGCTGGAATCTAATCATGTTTCTTTTCCTTCATAAACTGTATATTAGCAAAGCAAATACATAGCTAGCAATGGCCCCTCGCCCTGTCTTTTTTTTAGCCATTCGATAAGCCCAGCTAAGCTCCCCTTTCCATCCATTTATGTTACTTTTCATGCCTAACCACACCGGTAATCTGGTCCACACACTTTTTGTTACTGAGCATTCAAAGAATAGATGCTCTAGTGTTTCAGTAGTGGTTTTGCAGAATGCACAATCTTGAGGCACCTGCACTCCTATTTTATTTAGCCTATCCAGTGTAGCTAGTCTTTCATGTGTAGCCAACCATAATATGAACTTGAATATGGGATGGATGCTTGTCTGTAAGACTATGCTCTTCCAAGGGACTTTCTAATACTGGAGCATCAGTATAAGGTCGGCCTGCTTAATTGAAAATTGTTCGTGCACCAGCAAAATCTTCAGTCGATCAATCAAGGATCCCTTCATGGATTAACTCTGCAGGGTCTTTCTAGTCTCTAAAATTTTCCTGATCACCTATGTTGCAGCCTTAGGTGTAGGCATGTGCTCACAATCCTGTTTTTTGATGTAGTAGTTATGAACCCATTTTATCCACAAACAGTCTTTTTTTATTGCAACAACCCATAGTTGTTTGTTTGATCACAACAGCTTTGTTCCAAGTGCACAACTTTATGACATTCAAGCCACCAGCAGTTTGGGGCATATAAACTTTTTCCCAAGATACCAGTGCTTTCTTTGTAATGGATGCCTCACCAGTCCATAAGAAAGATCTACACACTGTTTCAATCATCTTCATAACCTTCTTGGATAAAAGGAATATTTGTGCCAATAGGTTTGAATACCAAACAATGATGATTTGATTAGTTGTAGTTTACCAGAGTAAGAAAGCAGCCATGCAGACCAACAACTAATTCTTGTTGTGATCTTCTCAATTAAGGGCAGACATTGTTGAATAGTTAATTTTTTAGATGACAGGGGTACTCCTAGATATTTGAAAGGGAGAGTACCTTCTTCAAACCCCAGTAAGTTCAATATATCTTGTTTTTCATATGCATCCATCCCAGCTTGGTAAATAGAGCTTTTATCAGTGTTGGCTTGTAGTCTAGAAGCTGTAGAAAATCTTTGAAAAGCCCCTTGAAGGAGTTTAATGGATTCAATATCTGCTCTGCAGAGCATGAGTAAATCATCAGCAAAACAAATATGGATTATGCCCAGCTATCTGCATCTAGGATGGAAGTTGAGTTTATAATTATCTTCCTTAACTATTTAGCGTGCACCAATCTTAGAATAAAGAATAAAAACGTTAATGATGTTATTAGGACGAATTAACTCCAAGCGTTGCCTTCTAGCAATTTTTGTAGCCTTACCGTACTTTCAGCAAGCTTATTAAGTTTTAGTTAATTCATTAGCTAATAAATCAATTTATTAGTTTAACTTGGAACTTCTTTAATAATTGCAGTGGTAGAATTTCAATAATTTAGTAAATTGCAAACATTTTCCTTAATTTAGTGATATAATTGATCTTGTTAATTATTCTTGGTGATCAATCTTATACTCTTTCCATAATTCTATATTCATAATTTATGGCCTTACAACCATCTCAAAATTAGAAAAAGAAATCCACACACTAGTATGCTTTACGCACGTTTCAAATGATATGGCTATGTATACATCCGCGTAACATAGATATGGTTCATAAATTAAAGGGCAAAGCACGTGTTCGCACCGCTTACCTAAATCATTTATTAATAATAATATGTCTTTAATTATGCACATGTATGCTGTGATTCTTGACCCGCAAAACAAGACAAAGACGCGTACGCATGACTTGTTCAAGATAATTTTCATAATTACAATAATCAAGCAATAATAAGCAGATAAAAAGCAAAGTCCATAAAACACAATAGACATTCAGATTAGTTAAGCCAATTTTAAGTTAATTAAGCGACATGCTAAAACCACAAGATTCGGGGAGTGCCTTACACCTTTTTCCCGATCAACAGAATTTCTTACCTAATTTTTTGTCTTCGCAAACTATAAATGAAATCAAAACTTTTCTTAATTAAGAATTTAAATAAAAAGTGATCTGAAACACCAAAAATATTCTATTCCAAGTAGCGACTTCTAAAACTAATAAATCAATCTCTATTTAAATAATGTCACTTCAATTGAAAAAATTATTTTTTCGAAGAAAAAAAAGGAGATGTGACGCTATTGTGTCAAACAATAGGAATCGGCGACGTTCAAAGAAGCCAAATTGGGAAAATGAAAGTCCAAAAATTATTAAGCCTGTTTTGCCCAGCCCCTACTAAGAGTTCGCCATCCCTGTCCTACGAACTAATTGGCATACTAAAAGCAATCCTGTCCCATTTTTTCGACCTAGTCACAAGCAATAGATATTGTAAACGCACAAGATTTATATTGTCCTTTTTCTTCATCCTGCTACATCAAAATGATCAAAAAGAAAAGCAAACTTACTTCTTATGATCTCTTTCATCTCTGCCTGGCTCATTGTAACCCGTTTTGAGAAAAAAAATTCCAACAAAATCCAATTCTCCTTGAATTCAGCAGAAATTTCATTGAAATTAAAGAAAAAAAGTGCTTTCAATTTCTCCAATCTTGCACATCTATCAGTCAGATACAGCAAGGACAACAAACCACAAGAATTTGACTTCACAATTTCCACAACTACCCCCCCTCCCCCCCCCCCCGGAAAGGAGCAAAAATAAGGGATGAAGTAGAATACAATATACTACAAATTAAAGCTATTGAAGAAAGGGGGAAAAAAAGAAGCAAAGATGGGATCAAAGAATTTGCCACCCTCTTTGACCTTTACACGAAATGAAGTCGTAAATCACAACTGATGTGTACATTTGGGTCGACTTTCATTGTTTGGTTTATTATATAACTGCTTAAGTTAATTGTACCGATAATATATAAAATATTTATATTATCAAATTAATTTAATCTACAACAATGTTTTTTATAACAATCTCATATAATAACCTGAAAAATCTAATCTATCCTATTTGATTACACTAATGGCATAAAATTATGTATGTAATTGTTAGCATTGATAACTAACATTTATTATATTATATGGAGAGCAGTGGCGGAACGAAGTACCGTGAAGTTATCAATCAAAACTCTTCATCAAAAAATTATATTGTACAAATAAAGTAAAAATAATATTTTTTTAATTATATGCAAGTTATTGAATCCCCTTGACAAGAAGAATATCTAAACTATTGTACTAAGGGAGGTTTAAAATTGTTTGACTCAAAAGATATTGAAACATTTTTGAACAAATCAATCAAAGAAAGTGAAGGGGTAAATCTTAGTTAAACATAATAAATTCCAGATCAATGAGCTAGTTGAACAAATAGTACATAAGATGAAATAGAGGTAATCGATCTTATTGAAATTTTCATTGTGACTCCCATTAATCAATGGAGGAGGTGGTTTTACATGTTTTTTATGGAGATTGCTTCATTCTTCTTTTTTATTATGAAGGTTGCAGAGGAGAGAAATAAAGAGAAAGGGAGAAGCCCTGAAAGAACCCCCCCCCCCCCAAGCGAAGGTTTTTCCTTCCTATATATAGTCATGGGACCTTTGCTATTTGCTTGGTCTGACTTTCCCACATTATCTATCTTGGTCGTCCCCTGGACGTTGTTCCTTCTGACTCGATGGATGTCGTGAGTGCGGGATGTAGAATGGACCATGTCGTCTTTTGATACCCTATCTCTTGGACGGGATGTTGGTCAGCTTGACCACAATGGTCAGATTTTGACCAATACAGTTAGTCCCTCCGTTTGTCAGGGTCATCCTCTATCGGGCCAGACAGACGGATCATGATTGCTACAAATTGGAGAGAAATCTGACTACTTATCCCTCGGTTATGCTCCTTACGTTTTGAGTGAGGTGACGACGCTATTTCAATATCCTTGGACCGTTGCGGCAGTTTCGGAATCGAAACGTCCTTTGGATTGAAACGTTGTTTCGTGGTTGCCGCCATTATGACACACGTTCCTAGGGAATCGAAACGTTTCTTTCCCTATCAGATTCGATTGGTGACTCTTGGGTTTCGTGCTTGGGGAATTTATGTCTCTTATAAATAGAAGGAACACATCATTCGATTGACACACTTCTTTTCCCTTTGCTTGAAAGAGTTTTGCGAATATACTTTCTTCCTGATACTCCGAATTTTTATTCACCCCAGTTGACCGAAAACTTTCATCCTTCCTTTCCATTATCTTTTTGCTGCACCATCTTGACGAAATGGCTGGTGATTCTTCTCACGCTGATCCCCCTGCCGCGATTCTGGCGCCGGAAAATGTAGCTTTGTCCACCGGAGGAGTAGAAGTGGTGGAAGATGAGGAGGTCCCATCGGTAACCGAGATCTTGCCTCGTCCTGAGAGACAATGGACCGACTTCTGCAGTCGCACCGGGGTGGAGCCGGAACCTGTCCCCTTTGTTATAAAAAAGGAAGCCATTGCAGAGTTGAAAGCTAGGCGTGGAATCCCTAGTTACGTTGACATGCAGCCGGCGGTAGGGAACGACATAGTCCATTTCGATCGCCCTGGGTACTACGTGTTTTATGTCTACCCCTTTCTTATTGGGTACACACTTCCTCTCCCTCTCCTCGTGGTAGATTTCCGCCGTTTTTACGAGGTATGTCCGCCCAACTTTCGCCGTACCTGTACAAGCTGTTCCTTATATTGCTCAAGTTTGCGGAACTCGCCGATCGTAATATCTCTTTGGATCACATGCTTAATATCTTCGCCCCTCAACTCATTCGCGGAACGATGACTCACATGCATCCTCGGGGGTCGAAGAGTCTGGTGGTGAAAATGGACGATAGGGCCAACCGTCGTTTCTACGAGAATTATTTCTATCTGCGGATCGAGCACATTGTTAAAATATCTAAAGTTATTGAATCCCCTTCACAAGAAGAATATCTAAACTATTGGAGTAAAGGAGATTTAAAATTGTTTGACTCAAAAGATATTGAAATCTTTTTGAACAAATCAATCAAAGAAATTGAATGGGTAAATCTTAGTCAAACATAATAAATTCTAGATCAATGAGCTAGTTGAACAAATAGTACATAAGATGAAATAGAGGTAACCGATCTTATTGAAACTTTCATTGTGACTCCCATTAATCAATGGGGGAGGTGGTTTTACATGTTTTTTCTGGAGATTGCTTCATTCTTCCTTTTTATTATGAAGGTTGAAGAGGAGAGAAATAAGGAGAAAGGGAGAAGCCCCTAAAGAAAACCCCCAGGTTTTTCTTTCCTATATATAGTCACGAGACCTTTGCTATTTGCTTGGTCTGACTCTCCCACATTATCTATCTTGGTCGTCCTCTTGACATTGTTCCTTCTGACTCGACGGATGTCATGACTGCGGGATGTAGAATGGACCATGTCGTCTTTCGATACCCTGTCTTTTGGACGAGATGTTGGTCAGCTTGACCGCAGTGGTCAGATTTTGACCAATACAAAAATTACTTTAGATCATCGATCTAAATTCCAAATGTTATATCCTAATATTTTTTTTTGTATTTTCTTGTATAAATTGCAGGTTCCACCACTGTAGATAAAAATTAAGCTCGTAAGAGGTGACTGGAGGACATTTGTGGTATTTCAATAAGTTGCGACGTACGAAGCGCTATTGCCGTGGTAAGTACGTTAATGCAAAAACCAGTAATCTCTTTGTTTATATTTTTATTTTGTTGTTCAAAACTAAAAATAACATTGGAACTGATTTATTAACTCATATACATATAAAATTTGAAGTTTCTATATCCATTGCGTTTCACACTGGATTATTTATATTCCTTCTAGAAGTAGTGCTTGTTTTTATATAATAATCTGATTATTTTTGTTTTGAAGAAATACAATTTTCATTAATGAATCCTAACATTACCACTTTAGTATTTTATCCTTTTGTATTATTGTACGTATATACAGTCAAAATCATATGCCTCCGACTTATAGACTCGACGGTCCGTCCTAAGCCTAAGTCCGGACGAGGTTGAGTTCGAGCCCAATGGACTAGACTCGAGATCGAAGATAGAATGCAATGCGCGGAGATAGGAGTACGAGGAGTACCGAAGCTGAGTATGCTCGACCCCGAAATTATACAGTTATGGATCTGTAACAGAATGAGCTAGATTCCTCCCACGTCCCCAAGATCATGGCGCAAATCCCGGAAGAATATTCCTTACTGTAAATAGAACTATACCTTATTTAGGGTTCCCCTATTATATAAAGGGGACCCCAATCATTTGTAAGATCATCTAATTATTGAGCAAAAAATATACTCTCTACTTTCTTGCCTACTGTTCATCAGAATTGTCTTTTATCTCTATTGTTATTACTTTACTTTTCTTGCTTAATTGTTCTTATTGTTCTAAACCCACCTCGAGGTCACTACTGCTGAGTAACATTGGTTTGATTCAATTATTTCTTTCATTTCTACTTCATATTTCTTGATTATCAATTGGTACTGAACTAAATCACATATCTTTAAAACCACTAATCAAGTTTAATTGTTACTCGTATTTTCGAGGTAAACAGTTTGGCGCCCACCGTGGGGCTAAAGATAATAGTGATTATTTCTTTACTGATTCTCATTACACACGTTGTTTTTACACTTTTTCTTGTCAAGATTTTTTTATTCTTAGGCTGAAACATGTCTAGCTCACAAAACGCACATGTTCACGACAACAAAGGTCTTGGAGAAAACAACAATGCAGGGGTCGGTGTACCACCGATAAACCCAGGGGAAGTGCCAAATATGGAATCAGTTGATGTTAGATCACACATTGCTCTAAACGTGGATTTAGGCATAGATCCTGAGGAAATGTATGCAGGGAAGCCCGATCTGGTGGCCAAGGAACACAAGGAATGGGAGATGAGGGAATCAACCTCCAAGTGATATTCGAGATACTGCAAGCTCAGCAAATCACTATCGCTCAACTTCAAAGTCAGAATAAGACTCCGAGCGTAGCTGAACATGAAAACACTGACGTCGAACGGAAATGACTCGGGGAATGACCCCACCATTATGAGGATGCTCGAAGAGCTCACCAAGAGGATCGAATCCAGAGAAAAGAAGATTGAAGACAATGACAAAAAAGTGGAAACTTACATCTCTCGTGTTGATCAAATACCGGTGCACCTCTAGTTTTAAAAAGTTTAGATGCCAAGAAGTTTATACAAAAACCATTCCCTTAGAGCACAGCTCTGATGTCTATACCTAAAACGTTTCGCATGCTTGATATATCTAAGTATAACGGGACAATCGACCCTAACGAGCATATTGCTTCATACACTTGCGGGATCAAAGGGAATGGCTTGAACGACGATGAGATCGAATTAGTTTTGTTGAAAAGGTTTGGAGAAACACTATCGAAGGGAGCCATGATTTGGTACCATAACTTGCCTTATAACTCTATTTATTCGTTTGCTTTGTTAGCAGACGCCTTCGTGAAGGCACACGCCGGGGCCATAAAGGTGACCACGAGAAAATCGGACGTCTTCAAGATAAAACGGAGGAACAAAGAGATGTTGAGGGAGTTTGTGTCTATGTTTCAGATGGAACGAATGGAATTACCACCGGTTTCGGATGACTGGGTAGTACAAGTTTTTATGCAGGGTTTGAATGAAAGGAGCTCGATTGCATCTCAACAATTAAAATAGAACGTGATCGAGTACCCAGCTGTGACATGGTCGGATGTGCACAACTGTTACCAATCAAAAATCAGGGTCGAGGACGACCAGTTGGGAACTCCCTCGGGTTCAGTTCATTCTAACAGGTTCGCAGCCAATCCCCCGAGGGATGCATACAGGGAATCGAGATCGAACAAGGAACAGTATTAGCCATACGTCGAGTGGACAAACAACGGCTCGAGACGTAACACCCCTCGAAATGATCGGAGAAACGATCAAGGCCAAAGTTCTCGAGGACTCATGAGTAAGAGCGGATTCGATAAGCATACCGACCCCATAGAGGCACCTCGATTGTCAGAATATAATTTCAGCATAGATGCATCAGGGATCGTGTTAGCTATTGGTAGAATCAAAGACATCAGGTGGCCCAGGCCCATACAAACAAATCCTTCTCAAAGTAACCCAAACTTGATGTGCAAATATCATGGCACGCATGGCCATAAAACCGAAGATTGCAGGCAGCTCATGGAGGAAGTGACTCGGTTGTTCAACGAAGGTCACCTTCGAGAATTCCTCAGTGATCGAGCCAAAAATCACTTCATGGAGAGAGATGCAAGGAAAAATGAGCAAGAAGAACCACAACATGTAATCCACATGATCATTGGTGGAGTAGATGTCCCTCAACGACCTGTATTCAAACGCACCAAACTATCAATCACTAGAAAAAAAGACTCAGAGCTATGTGCCCGAGGACGCCTTATCGTTCTATGATGAAGAAGCAAAAAGCATATCACAGCCACACAACGACGCCCGGGTAATTTTATCCTTTTAAATAAAATTCAAGTTAAACGTGTTTTAGTGGATCTAGGTAGCTCAACAAACATAATCAGATCGAGGGTCATAGAACAGCTCGGCCTACAAGATTAGATTGTACCTGCATCCCAGGTCCTAAATGGTTTCAACATGGCAAGTGAAACAACAAAGGGAGAGATTATCCTGCTAGTAAACGTAGCCGAGGCCATACAAGATACTAAATTCCATGTCATTGAATATGACATGAGATATAACGCACTCCTCGGAAGACCATGGATACACAACATGAGGGCAGTGCCTTCGACTCTTCACCAGATGATGAAGTTCCCAAAAGAGGTAGGATTAAAAACATTCTACGGAGAGCAACATGTTGCGAAGGAGATGTTTGCAATCGAGGAAGTGGTACCGATACCGGATCCTTTGACCTCGGAGAAATCGAGCATCGAAGGTAAACATGCGGCCAAATAGCAATCACCGCCTCCAGCCTCGACGGAATTGGAGCAACAGTCAATCGAAGATGAAGATGAGGATTTCCTTACTCCTCGAACCTTCATCGTTCCTGAATAGTCCGATGTAACTAAGTCAACGATCGAGGAACTAGAGCAGGTCATACTGATCGAATATATGCCCAAAAGAAAAGTATACCTGGGAACGGGATTAACCCCCAACTCAGAAAAAAACTCATTCAACTTCTTATTGATAATATGGATTGCTTTGCTTGGTCCCATTTAGATATGACAAGGATTCCACCAGAAATCACTACACATCAGTTAAGAATCGACCCTAGGTTCAAGCCAGTGAAGCAAAAAAAGGAGGCCCCAGTCCGAGGTGAAACATGCATTCATAAAGGACGAAGTAACCAAACTTCTTAAAATAGGGTCTACGTGGGAGGTGAAGTACCCCGAATGGTTAGCTAATGTAGTCGTAGTTCCTAAAAGAGGAAACAAACTTAGAATGTGTGTAGACTATAAGGACTTGAACAAAGCATGCCTAAAAGATTCTTTCCCACTGCCCAACATCGATTGCATGATCGATGCCACGGCCGGCCACAAGATCCTAACTTTTCTCGACGCCTACTCCAGGTACAATCAAATTCAGATGAACCTGGAGGACTAGGAAAAGACTTTGTTTATTACTAAATTTGGAACTTATTGTTACAACGTAATGCCCTTCGGTCTAAAGAATGCGGAAGCCACATATCAACGCCTAGTCAACAAAATGTTCGAAGAACAAATAGGTAAAACAATGGAAGTTTACATTGATGATATGTTGGTTAAGTCCCTGCGTGCAGAGGACCATTTGACTCATTTGCAGGAAACATTCAAAATTTTGAGAAAATACAACATGAAGCTTAACCCGGAGAAATGTGCCTTCGGAGTCTGCTCGGGTAAGTTTCTAGGATTCATGGTATTGAAATGGGGCATCAAAATCAACCCCGATAAGATAACAGGTCGAATAATTGCTTTGGGTCGATTCATTTAGAGGTCATCAGATCCTCCAAGTTACTGGTTCTTTTCCTTGCTCAAAAAGAAAAAGGACTTTGCATGGACCCCGGAATGTCAGCAGGCATGAGAAGAATAAAAGTGATATCTATCGAGCCCGCCTTTGCTTCACACCCCAAAGGTAGATGATAAACTTTAACTATATTTGGCAGTATCCGAGATGGCAGTAAGTGGGGTGCTAGTTCGAGAAGAGCAAGGTACGTAATTTCCCGTTTATTATGTAAGTCGAACTCTAGGAGATGCTGAAACCAGATACCCTCACTTAGAAAAATTGGAACTTGCACTGATAAGCGCATCTAGAAAGCTAAAGCTATATTTTCAATATCATCCCATATGTGTATTAACCACATACCCTCTTCGAAATGTTTTGCGTAAGCCCGAGCTATCGGGCCGGCTGGCCAAATGGGTTGTTGAACTTAGCGGGTACGATATCGAATATCAACCCCTAATGGCCATCAAGTCTAAAATTCTAGCTGACTTCGTGGACGATTTTATGCCGACCCTCGTATCCAAAGTGGAAAAAGAACTCCTACTGAGTTGGGGTACATCATCGGGGGTATGGACCCTTTTCACAGGCGGTGCTTTGAATGTGAAGGGGTCCAGGATTGGCATCGTCTTAAAACCACCTACGGGTAGTACCATTAGACAATCTATCAAAACTTCTAGGTTGACTAATAATGAGGCCGAGTATGAGGCCATAATTGCAGGTCTCGAGCTAGCCAAGAGTTTGGGAGTATAGGTCATTGAAGCCAAGTGCGATTCACGCATTGACCATAGGCAGTTGAACAAAGTCACAATCAAGAACAAGTATCATTTGCCTCGTATTGATGATTTATTTGACAAGCTACAGGAGCGAGGGTGTTCTCTAAGATTGATCTCAGGTCAGGGTATCACCAGTTGAAGATCATGGACTCAGACATTCTTAAGACAACTTTCAGGACTCGATATGGTTATTATGAGTTCCTTGTGATGTCTTTTGGGCTGACCAATGCCCCCAACAACATTCATGCATTTGATGAACATCGTGTTTTGGCCTTATCTCGACTCTTTTGTTATTGTATTCATTGATGATATCTTGGTGTACTCTCGTAGCCAGGAGGAGCACGCCAAACATTTGAGAGTTGTATTGCAGCGATTGAGGGAAGAGAAGTTTTATGCTAGGTTCTCCAAGTAAGAGTTTGGGCTCATTTGAGTAGAATTATTGGGGCACGTGGTGTCCAGTGAGGATATTCAGGTTGATCTGAAGAACATAAAGGTTGTCTAAAGTTGGATCAGGTCGTCCTCAACCATGAAAATTTGTAGCTTTCTTGGTTTGGCGGGTTATTACCGTCGGTTCATTTAGGGATTTTCATCTATTGCATCACCCTTGAACAAATTGACCCAAAAGGGTGCTCCTTTCAGGTGGTCGGATGAGTGTGAGGCGAGCATTCAGAAGCTCAAGACCGTCTTGACCACATATCCAATATTAGTTTTGCCATCAGCTTCAGGTTCTTATACAGTATATTGTGATGCTTTGAGAGTTGATATTGGGCGTGTGTCGATGCAAGAGGGTAGAGTTATTTCTTATGCTTCTCGTCAGTTGAAACCCCATGAGAAGAACTACCATGTTCACGATTTAGAGTTGGCTGCTTTAGTTCATGCGTCGAAGATTTGGAGGCATTATTTGTCTGGTGTAACTTGTGAGGTGTTTACTGATCATCGTATCCTCCAGCACTTGTTCAAGCAAAAGTATCTCAATTTCAGGCAGCGGAGATGGTTGGAGCTACAAAAGGACTATGATATTACTATTTTGTACCATCCGGGAAAGGCCAATGTGGTGGTCGATGCCTTGCGTAGAAAGGCAGTAAGTATGGATAGTCTTGCATTCCTTCCGGTTAGGAGAGACCTCTGGCAGTTGATATTTAGGCCTTGGCCAATCGGTTCGTGATATTGGATATTTTGGAGCCTAGTCGGGTCTTAGCTTGTGTGGTTTCTCGGTCTTCCTTGCTTGATCGTATCAGAGAGCGCTAGTATGATGATCCTTATTTTCTTGTCCTCAAGGACAAGGTTCTGCATGATGATGCCAGAGATGTGACTATTGGTGATGATGGGGTATTGAGGATGTAGGGCCGGATATGTGTGCCCAATGTAGATGGGCTTCAGGAGTTGATTCTGGAAGAGGCCCACAACTCGCGGTATTCCATCCATCCGGGTGCCGTAAAGATGTACCAGGATTTGATACAGCACTATTGGTGGAGGAGAATAAAGAAAGATATAGTGGGGTTTGTATCTCGGTGTTTCAATTGTCAGCAGGTGAAATATGAGCATCAGATACCGGGTGGCTTGCTTCAGCAGATAGAGATTCCAGAGTGGAAGTGGGAGGGTATCACCATGGATTTCGTAGTTGGACTCTCACGGACTTTGAAAAAGTTCGATGCTATTTGGGTGATTGTGGATCAGCTGACCAAGTCCGCGCACTTCATTCCTGTATGTACTACATATTCTTCGGAGCAATTAGCTAAGATTTATATCTGAGAGATTGTTCGTCCGCATGGTGTCCCAATTTCTATCATTTCAGGTAGAGGTACTCAGTTTACATCATAGTTTTGGAGAGTCGTGCAGCAAGAGTTGCTTACTCATGTTGAGTTGAGTACAACTTTTCACCCTTAGATAGACGGACAGTCCGAGCGCACTATTCAGATATTGGAAGACATGTTACGCACTTGTGTCATTGATTTTGGGGGTTCATAGGACCAGTTTCTATTGCTCGCGAAGTTTTCTTACAACAACAATTATCAATCGTGTATTCAGATGGCTCCGTATGTGGCTTTATATGGGAGGTGGTGTAGGTCTCCAGTAGGTTGGTTTAAGCCGGGTGAGTCTAGGCTTTTGGGTACAAACTTGGTACAGGATTCTTTGGACAAGGTGAAAGTGATTCAGGAGTGGCTTCTTACAGCACAGTCAAGACAAAAGAGTTATGCTGACAGAAAGGTTCGTGATGTGTCTTACATGGTTGGGGAGAAGGTTCTACTAAATGTTTCACCTATGAAGGATGTTATGAGATTTGGGAAGAAGGGCAAGTTGAGCCCTCAGGTCATTGGGCCTTTTGAGGTGCTTCGGAGGATTGGGGAGGTGGCTTATGAGCTTATTTTGCCACCCAGCTTGTCGGGTGTGCATCCAGTATTTCATGTTTCTATGCTCCAGAATTATATCGGTGATCCGTCTCTTGTCTTGGGTTTCAGCATGGTTCAGTTAGATGGTGATTTGACTTATGATGTGGAGCCAGTGGCTATTTTGGAGCGGCAGGTCCGAAAGTTAAGATAAAAGGATATAGTTTCGGTGAAAGTGCAGTGGAGAGGTCAGTCCGTGGGGGAGGCTACTTGGGAGACCGAGCGGGAAATGCGAAGTAGATATCCACACCTATTTGAGGCTTTAGGTATGTTTCTAGACTCGTTCGAGGATGAACGTTTGTTTAAGAGGGGGAGGATGTAACGACACGGCCAGTCGTTTGATGAGTTATAGCCCTGTTTCCCCATTTCTGCTTCCTTTTGTATTCCCTCAGTTGTATTTTATCGTATCGTGTTGGTTGGTTCGGGTCCGGAGTGGTTTCGGAGTGGACTGAGACACTTAGTCTCCTATTTAGAAGCTTAAGTTAGAAAAAATCAATCGGATGTTGACTTATGAGTAAACTATCTCGGATTAAGATTTTTATGGTTCAGTTAGCCACGTTGGATATTTTGGACTTACGAGCGCATCCGGAATGTGATTTGGAGGTCCGTGGTAGAATTAGGCACAAATTGGCGAAAGTTAGAATTTTGGCGATTTTGATCGGCAATGGAAATTTTGATATCGGGGTCAGAATAGAATTTCGGAAGTTGGAGTAGGTTTGTGGTGTCATTTCTGACTTGTGTGCAAAATTTGGGGTCATTAGAAAGTGATTTGGTAGGTTTCGGCGTCGTTTGAAAAATTTGAAAGTTTAGAAGTTCTAAGGCTTGAATTCTAGGGTAATTTGGTGTTTTGATGTTGTTTTGAGCAATTCGAAGGCTCGACTAAGTTTGAATGATGTTATGGGGTGTGTTGATATGTTTGATTGAGGTCCCGAGGGCCGCGGGTGAGTTTCGGGTGGTTAACAGAGCACTTTTGGCCTTGAAGAGACTGATGTTTGTTGCAGTATTTTTTTCTTCTGGTTTCCTTATACGTGATCGCAAGAGTGGGGCTACGATCGTGTAGGTCTATTGAGGGAAGCTGGAAAATTATTCTATATGATCGCCAGTTGGGGCCTACGATCACGAAGGTCTATTAAGTTTGGCTATCGTGGACGCGTGGCTAAGGTCGCGTTCGCGTAGAAGGATTTGGAGCAATTGTGAGGTGAAGGAATTGCTCTACGCGATCGCGTAGAGCTGGATGCGTTCCCGTTGTTTTGTGAGTTTGCTATCCACGATCGCGTGTGTGTTTCTGCGATCGCGTAAGGTAAGTCGAGGAGCAGTCCATTGTTGTGCTTCGCGATCGTGAGGCAAATTCCGCGATCGCGATAAAGGTATATCTGGGCAGATTTAAAAGATTCAAAACGAGGGTTTCGAGTTCATAACATAAAATTGAA
This sequence comes from Nicotiana tabacum, assembly GCF_000715075.1. Classification (NCBI taxonomy): domain Eukaryota; kingdom Viridiplantae; phylum Streptophyta; class Magnoliopsida; order Solanales; family Solanaceae; genus Nicotiana; species Nicotiana tabacum. The sequence goes on along the minus strand of NC_134084.1, from coordinate 73,993,988 downwards.
GTGGGAGCTCGATAGAAGGCGATTTTTGAAGCAATTTTCAGAGAATGATTGGGTAAGGTTCTTCACTTGATTTTGGTTAAATTTCATGATTTTTTCTTGATTTTTATCATATAAATTAGGAATTTTGGGTGAAAATGGAAGAGAATTGGAGAGATGATTTTGGGGATTTGAATGGCCATTTGATGTCGGATTTTGATGAATTTTATATGGGTAGACTTGTGAGTGAATGAGCTTTCTATTTTTGTGATTTTTGTTGGATTCTGAGATGTGGGCCCGGGGGTCGGGTTTGAGTAGATTTTAGGATTTGTGTCAATTTGATAGTTTTTCTTGTGGAATTTATTCCATTAGCGTATAATGATGGTATTGTTCTGGTTTCGAATAGATTCAGAGCATTTGGAGGCCGATTCGAGAAGCAAAGGCATTACGGTGTAGAGATTTGACCGGTTTGAGGTAAGCAACGATTGTAAATCTAGTCCTGAGGGTATGAAACCCTGGATTTTGTATCATTTTACTATTTTGAGTTGACGCACATGCTAGATGACGGGTGTGTGGGTGTGCACCATTGGAAATTGTGACTTGGTCCGTCTGGTAGCAACTATAAAGTTGCTTATTTGGTTGAAACTATATGATACTTATGTGTTTTAGAAAGAGTTTTTGTAAATTGGGTTGAATGCCATGTTTAGTGTGATGACCCAAAAGGTCATCACTCATTTTGAAAGTAAATTATGTGTTTCAAGGCCTTAAAAACTTCTTTTTGTCTCACCTCGATTTGCGTGCGCAGTCCGGACGTGTTTTTTCGAAAAGCTTTTATGTGAAAACTAAGTGAAATAAGGAAAATGGGCTTTAAAATTTATTAAAGTTGATTTTGGTCAACATTCTTGTTAAACGGACCTGGACCCGTGATCCGACGGTCTCTTAAGGTCCGTAGTAAAATATGGGACTTGGGCGTGTGCCCGGAATCGAATTCCGAGGTCCCAAGCCCGAGAAATGAATTTTTGAAAGCAATTGTTTAACTGAAATTTTAAGAGTTTTTGGAAATGTAAAGAGGTTTGAAATTGATGGTACCGGACCCGTATTTTGGTTCCGGAGCTCGGTACAAGTCTTATATAATAATTAAGTTGAATCTGTGAAGTTTGGTAAGAATCGGAGTTCGTTTAGTATAAATCGGACCTTTATTTGAGAAAATGGAAATTTTGAAGTTCTTGAGTGAGTTTCATGAATTTGAGGTTTAATTCATAGTTGTTGATGTTATTTTGATGATTTGATTGCACGAGCAAGTCCGTATGATGTTTTTGGACTTGCGTGCATGTTTGGTTTGGAGCCCCAAGGGCTCGGGTCAGTTTTGGATAGGCCCGGAGTGTTTTGAACTTAGGAGCAGCAGTTGATGTGTTGCAGGTATGCAGGCTTCGCATTTGCGAAGCCTGGCGCGCAAATGCGAGCTCGCATTTGCGACTAACCATTGCATTTGCGATGACTGGGTAGGGGGTGACCTTCGCATTTGCGAAGCTCCATGTCGCAAAAGCGACTCCAACAGTGATCGCAATTGCGAACGATGGTTCGCATTTGCGAAGTTAACAGGGCAGGCCTACCTTCGCATTTGCCAAGCCTGCGTCGCAAATGCGATATCTACGCCTGTGTAAAATCAAACTTAGACGAAATTTTCTTCATTTTTCAAACTTCCTCCAACCCTAAGCTCTCTTGGGCGATTTTTCAAAGATAGGTTCTTCTCCAAATCATAGGTAAACAACTTCTGACTTATTTTCTTCAATCTATAACATCTTTTCACATGGTTTCAACTCAAAATCAAGGGTTTTCATAGGGAAATTGGGTGTTTTGGGTAGAACTTAGGATTTTCAATTTTTGGGGATTTGGACATTGATTTGAGGTTCAATTTCAAAATAAATTATATATTTGAGTTCGTGGGTGAATGGGTAATCGGGTTTTGGTTCGAACCTCGGGTTTTGACCATGTTGGCTCGGGGTCGATTTTTGACTTTTTGGGGAAATCATTAGAAAACTTATTTTCATGCACTAGAATTGATTCATTTAGTATTTATTGATATTGTTAAGTAAATTGTGGCTAGATACAAGCGAATTGGTGGTGGAATCGAGGGGTAAAGTGGTAGTTGAGGCTTGATTGTGTTCGTAGCATTGAGGTAAGTATTTGGTCTAACCTTAGCTTGAGGGATTAGGAGTTGTGTCTTATTTGCTATGTGTTAATTGTTGAGTACGATGTATAAGTGTGGTGATGAGTATATATACATCGGTGTCAAGCATGCCCCTTAAGTCTTATACTATGATTGATGTAACTCCATTTTGTATTGTCCATGCTTTATATGATGATTTCTAATATTGAACAAGGCTTGTGGAAGTATTCTTCGTAATTGAACATTGTAGAGTGTTGGCTCAAGTTGAGAATTGAGTTGTGAAGTAATTGTGAAAAGAAGAAGAGGTTTATGATATTATCTCCCTTGCCGGGATGTTATTGCTCTTGATATTATTTTCATTGCCGGGATATTATTGTTATACTATTGTTCCCTTGCCGGGATTCTATTGTGATTTTATTGATTCCCTTGCCCCAATTGCTTTGTGATTATTGCTTGGGTAAGGATGAGTGTAAAAGCACAATGGGTGATGTCGTGCGTGATATTTGTGGGTGTGTGTTAATGCACGAAGGGTGATGTCGTGCCAATATTGTAAATGTAAAAGCACGAAGGGTGGTGCCGTGCCATGATATGAGTGATAATGCATAAAGGATAATGTCGTGCCATGAGTACTAGAGTAAAAGCACGAAGGGTGATGTCGTGCACTTGTCATTGATTTCTTTATTCTTGCTCATAGTTGAATTTTGGTATTCCATATGCTTCTTTACTGAATTCCTATTTGTACATGATATTCCCCGAGCATGTTTCCCCTCCCCATCTTTAACTACTAGTTTCTGTCGTTATTACTTGTTGTATATGATATAACTGCACAGGTTTATTTGGTAGTCTTGTTCTAGCCTCACCACTACTTCACCGAGGTTAGGCTAGACACTTACCAGCACATGGGGTTGGTTGTGCTGGTACTACACTCTGCACTGTGTGCAGATCACGGTACTGGAGCTTTTGGACCATAGTGAGTTTGCTGCCTTCAGTCCATCAGGAGACCCGAGGTAGTCCTGCAAGCATCCGCAGGCCTTGGCGTCCCCTTCTTATTTACTTTTTCTTCTGTTCTTTACTATTTCAAAGACAAATATGTATCTATTTGTTCGGATCCTATTTGTAATATTCTTAGATAGTCTGTGAGATTGCGACACCAGTTCTGGGTGGCTTATGTTTATGGATTCGTATCGGTATTATTTTAAATTGTTGTATTTCATTCTTCCGCTGTATTATTTCCGTTATTTATAAAATGTTAACTCACAATTGTTAAGGGATTAAAAATGAAAGGTTTCACTAGTAGGCGCCATCACGACCCCCGAGGGTGGGAAATCCGGGTCGTGACAAGTTGGTATCAGAGCTCTAGGTTGCTTAGGTCTCACAATTCACGGACAAGATGAGTAGAGTCTGAGAGATTGGTACGAAGATGTCTGTATTTATCCCCCAGAGGCTACAGAGTTACGAAAAATTTCACATCTATTCTTTCCTATTGTGCAACTTGATTTCTCAATGCTTTCCACTTTGTTCCTTCACAGATGGTGAGAACGTGTACCGCTTCATCAACTGACCAGCAACTCGAGCCCCCAGTAGCAGCTCCTGCGAGGGGCAGAGGTTGAGTCCGTGCTAGGGCCCGAGGCAGAGGCAGAGCTCGAGCAGTATCACCAGCGGCGAAGCCTCGGGTTGAGTTTGACAATGAGGTTCTAGCCCAGACAATTCCAGCAGGACCAGCTCAGGTCCCAGAGGGGTTCATCGCCACCGAGGTACTTCAAGATGCTCTGGTCTATCTAGTGGGCCTTATGGAGAATGTCGCCCAGGCGGGCTTGCTTCCTGTAGCACCAGCCATCTCTCAGGATGGAGGAGGAGTCCAGACTCCTGCTACTCGCACTCCGGAGTAGGTAGCCCCCCAGTTTCAGACTCTAGCAGCTCAGCCAATTGGGATAGTTCAGCCGGGTGTTGTGGCACAGACCGGTGAGGGGCCATCTATGTCTGTTGATGCCTTGTGGAGATTGGACATGTTCACCAAGCTTTTCACTCCTACTTTTGGTGGTACATCTTCTGAGGATCCCTAAGATTATTTGGACTGCTGTCATGAGGTTCTACAAAACATGGGGATAGTGGAGACCAATGGGGTCGACTTTGCTGCTTTTTGTTTGTCTGGATCTGCCAAGACTTGGTGGAGAGATTATTATTTGACTAGACCAGTAGGGTCATCGGCTTTGACTTGGGATCAGTTTTCTCATCTATTTCTGAAGAAGTTTCTTCATATCACTCAGAGGGAGAAATATCGGAGGTAGTTTGAGCGTCTCCGGCGGGGTTCTATGATTGTTACTCAATACGAGACCAGATTCATTGATTTGGCCTGTCATGCTCTTATTATACTTCCCACTGAGAGAGAGAGAGAGAGTGAGAGAGAGAGAGAGAGAGAGAGAGAGAGAGATAGAGAGAGAGAGAGAGAGAGAGGAGGTTCATTGTGGGTTTTTGAACGAGATGATTTGATTCAAACCCTGATTTTAAAGGCTTGTTGTATTTTACTGAGATTTCATGATATGAACTTTAAATGTTTTATTGCTCGTCACTACTTCTCGGCCTTTATTTACTTTAGTTACTTACAGAGTTGGCGTACTCACGTTACTCCATGCACCTTGTGTGCAGATCCAGACATATCAGGACCCGGTGGTTGTTGTCTATTCCAGTTGTAGATCTTCTCGGAGTTAGCAAGGTAGCTGTTGGCGATCTCAACCCTGCTCTTCTCCCTCCTATCTTCCTATAGATGATTGTAGTTATATTTCCACACTATGTTAGTCTCAGTATTTTTGGACAGATTGTAGTAGATGCTCGTGACTAGTGACACCCCGATGTCAGGTTTTTCTTTCCACACTTTTGTTATTCAAAATTTCTTTATGAAGTTTTATTATTAAATAGCTTGAATTTATCTTTGAAATGAAATATCGTGTTATTTTTTGTAAAGAGTCGGCTTGCCTAGTACCACGATAGGCATCATCACGACATGGTAGTTTGGGTCGTGATAATAAATACACCAAAAATATGATTTTTAAGGGACCTTTGACCTACGAAAGATTGGAGAACTAACCAATCAAGAAGACTCAAGAATTTATCAATATTTCAATCTGCAATCGGTGCAATACGGGAGTTTGTATCGAATCATTAGAATTGATGTTTTATTTGTTTTTGAACCTTATTAAGATGTCATACTCCATTGTTATGGAGTAATTTTCATTAGGGTGTTGACAGATACGGTGTTTTTATAACTTGATTAGGAATTCAATTATTGATAATTGTTAGAATTAATTGATGGAATTTTAATTCGTATTGTGGAGTTATTTTTATTTTTGCTTAATCGAAAGAGGAGCTTTATATTGAATTGCTTTACATCTTATGCTCTAGTTTAAATTCGTGATTCAATTAAGTAATCAAAAAAGCCTCTTAAATTGTTAATCAGACTAAAATATAGGAAAATATTCGTGAGAAGTTTCCTTTTAGATCATAACCATCATTTTATTATTGTAATTGTTTACCGTGCTTCAATAGGTTTAATTACTGAAATTAACATTTAATTGAAAGAGGAACATTAACTTCAAGTGTAATCTGATTATCGATTGAATTCGTGAGAATCTACCATATTACAGAGTGAATTAACTTAGGAATTGGATCCCGAGTCAGTTATCTTGCACCTATATAGTCAAATACCCTTATTTCTCTCATTGATATTACTTTGTTGCTCATATGATGGCTTTTGTGATTAATTGTTAAGTGCTTAATTTTTAGTAGTTAATCATAGTAATAGTCATCACATCAAGTGTTAAATTTCATGGATAGTAATCAACTGAAGATTATTCGAATATTGTTTAAATACAATTCTTGCAGAGACGATAATTAAACTATACTATCTTTGACTAGCGAGTAATAATTTTATATAGTATTTTGCGCTCGTCAAATTTTGGCGTCGTTGAAGGGGATCCTTAGTGTAACTGGCAAAGTTGCTACCATGTGACGAGGAGGCCACAGGTTCGAGCCATGAAAATAACCTCTTGCAGAAATGTAGGGTAAGGCTGCGTACAATAGACCCTTGCGTCCGGCCCTTCCATGGACCCCACGCATAGCAGGAGCTTAGTGCATCGGACTGCCCTTTTTTTGCCGAGAATGAGTAATTAATAGTGTTCAAAATAGCTTTTAGTACTAATTCAAGAACCAATTTTACTTTAGTTATTCACATTTTCTTACTTGTGTGCAGGATACAAGTTTTTATTTCTCTGATGCATGACTCAATCTTCTTCAAAGAAAGTGATACTTTACGGACCAGAGTTAGAGAAACACCTGCGACATCTGATAAAAGAAAGAGAATTAACAAAAAAATTCTTGGGACAAACTTCGACTCAAGATATCATGGAAAACGAAGAGAGAGACTGAGTAGACTTAGCTACAAGAGAGTCATCACAACAAGAAGCTGCACGGAGAATTGCTGAAGAGACTGTCGAAGATAATGGGGGTCAAAGATTCAATCTAAACCGACCCTTGGTTGAAGACCAGTTCGAGAATGTAGCACCCGGGCTGGAAAATCATTGGGTGATTATGCTACCAGTCTATAATCAAGGAATGTTAAGTGTTAGACCTCCACCCATATTAGTGAGAAGTTGCCCTTTAAATCATAACCATCATTTTTTTTTGTAATTGTTTACCATGCTTCAATTGGTTTAATACTAAAATTAACGTTTAATCAAAAGAGGAACATTAACTTCAAGTGTAATCTGATTATCGGTTGAATTCGTGAGAATCAACATTATTACAGAGCAAATTAACTCAAGAATTGGATACCGAGTAAGTTATTTTGCACCTATCTAGTCAAAGACCCTTACTTCTCTCATTGATATTTCTTCGTTGCTCATCTGTTGTCTTTTGTGATTAACTATTAAGTGCTTAATTATTAATAGTTAATTACAGTAATAGTCATAATCAATAACACTGTTAATTCCTCGGTAACAGAGCCAAAATTTGATTACGCCAAACTATTTCTCTTAAAATCTCTAGCTATCACTACAACTATAATCTGGTTTAGAGTCCGTAGTTAAATCCTATAAGGAATTAATCTATTAATCGCAACTATCTGTCTCGCAGGAATTCAAGCAATCAATTTCTCGAAGTAGCAAATAGCAAGTTTTGGTTGTTTAATGACTAAGATTAAGCAATAAAGAAACACAGTCAATTATTATCACTAACAATGTGTTTTAGACAACATTGGAAAAGCCTAGAGTTATCATTTTTTCAATTGTTGGAATCTTCACCGCTATGTCTCCTATAATTTCACCTAATTATTCTCTAAGGATCATGAGCATTTCATTTATCGTAATTCTCTCTCAAGTAACTACGATTATTTACTCAACGCACTCTCTCGAATTACACTAGTTGTACTTTTTCTACTGCTTATATGATCATGTCAAGAATTTATTATCTCTAAATCTACCTTTACACCTGTCGTATTTATCCTTCATATATATTGAGAGTATGTTGTTCGATAATCATCTAAATATATATTTTTTTCTCAAGAAATATAATAAATAGGCAAAGCTAATTGATGACCATTCAATCAACTAAAATAAATATGCAGTTGAACACGGAGAGAAATTCAAAGACAAAATTATGTTCGAATATAAAGGAAGTTCATCCTTCAAATGGTTCAATCAAACTCTAGATAGAAATTTAGCTATTCATAATCATGCTAACAATCACATTAATGATTGAAAGCATCTACATATATATAAAGGAGGGAATAAAAATGATGACTTGGCACATCTCATAGACTAGGATTGTTATTTATCTTTTTTCTCATTTTTTTGGCTTTTTCTCTCATTGTTTGGTTCTTTTTAAATTTTCTATAATTATTGTAATCAAGGAAGGCAATGGAGGGTTAGAATAAGGTAACTGAGGGACGCTGCATTCATCATTAATAATAAAGGGACTTGTAAATTTATAAACGGAAATAAACGTTCATAATCCTTGAATGTGTGATAGTGGAGAATTAATACTTTCCATTCATTCTCATCCTTTTTCTTTCCTCCTTAAAAGCTTCATGCCCTATATTTGTGCTGCATATTCTATCTACGGGTTTGTATATGCTTTTTGAACAAGATTAAGATTATTTTTTGATAATGAAATAAGCAGCTTCAAAGTCGGTACTACATCTGCAGCACAAGGTCAAGCCCTACCAAACCATAACGGAATTACTGGTATAATCCGGTTATTTGTATTCTTCTTTATTTTATTTTTTTAATTATGAAAGATTTTGTATTCTAATTTTGTAACTGAATAATTGAATATTAGAGATACGTGATTTGTAAAGTTTTTATCAATTTTATGATAAAGTAATCTATATATGCAATTGTTAACCGTTTTTATCTTTCTTTTTCTTCCCTCGCGGACTGGGCTATTGTTTTCTGATATGCAGAAAAATATTATTATACGCAAGTTTAGTCTTTTAAGTTCTGTTTTTCTTCTCCAATAACCGTGACATAATTGCTCTTTATTTTTGTGTTTTCTATTTTTATTTTGTAAACAAAGGCAGAACACACACATATATATTCTTAAATTTCTATTGCACAGACTTATAAAATGACTCCAAACTAAGTTGATCTAATTCCCCCATTTCTCTATCTTCTGGTTCTTCCTGTGGTACCAATTTTTAACAGAATTGTGGGTCGTCCCATTATTGTTTTAATTTTGGTTTAAATCTGGATTAGCTTAATTGCCCGCCGAACAGACTTGTATTTTGTGAAATTAAAGGAGGCTGAAATCACATAAAGTCCTTGACAGCTAATTATATGAGCTGATAGATACTTTAATCTAATTAATTCATGGTTGTCAAAATCTGAAGATAATTACATTAAGGATAGATAAAAAAAATTATTCATTACCAGTTTTATAAATATGTGATTTTATTATTAAAGAAACGTACTTGACCAAAACGTGATTTAATTATTTTTAAAAAAAATTCTAATTTGATTTAGGAAAATTATGGTTGATCTTAGAGTTGACTTGAATTTGAAACAAATTTAAATTATAGTTTAATTTGATTTAGGAGTTCGAGAATTTACGCAATACCAATGTAAATGAATGAATTGCGCCCAAATGATTTTTAACCCAAATAAACTCATTTTATTACAGGTTGAATTCATAATTTGAGTATGAGCTTATTACATACTATCATAAAAATAAGAAATAAACACTATTACTATATTAAATTTTGAATTATATAATTCTAGATACAAATGAAAGAAATTTGAGTGCTACAAGAGAAGAAATGACGGACAACAATAGTGTAGGAGGACAAATTCGGGAAAAGATGAGTTTATGTTTCACCTTAGTTATACTTGGTAATTAGCCTATTTTTCAATCAACAAACATAAAAGAATTTGAAACTGGTCATATTTAAGGTGACATGGCATTTACTAAAGTCGCATGTTTTAAAGTTAGAATTTGATGATAATATTAGATAAGTTAACTAGTTAATCTATAAATTAGGAAGAATTAGAAGAAGAATTCTTGTGATTCGTTCCAGCCGTTTATTCTCTCAAAAATATTCTTTAACTCTCAAAATTTAAGTTTAAGAAGAATTTAGGGCTAAAATAACCAAGACCCAAACTGAGTCAAAGTCAATATACCTCAGGCATGGGCAGTGGCGCATCGCGTCCAAAGCTGGCTAGTGTGACTTCACAAGTCGCCGTGTAAGGCTCTGAAATGTCGTGTGAGGCACCAATATTTGGTTACCTTTTTCGCGGCTTTTGATCGTGATTCCTCTCGTGCTCCACTTTATTAGTATTTTTTATGCCTCTTTGTCCAACTTTCTTTTCACTTTATTTTTAAATAAAATTAACTTAATTAAAGCATGAATCATCACTATTTACAAGTAAAACATAGGATAAATAATGATATAAGGTGTAACACTTTAACCTCACATCAAAGCCTAAATTCTATTTAATAAAAACCTTTTCCATTTTGTTTTATATTTAATATTTGCATTTTATCTATCAATCCAATCTTGATTTATTTGTTTGAATTCAGCTACTTTGGTTCAAACATATTGCTAGAGGTCTAACAAATTAATTTAATTGCTTAATCTAAAAATAATAGATTAAACACTTTTCAAAGAGACTATAGAGTTTACGGATATTATTCGGCTATTAGTTTTAATATTAAACTTTATCTAGAAAATTTGAAGGAAATTATATATGTCTAATTTCACACTAAATATATATTTAAACTTTTACATTTCGAAGTACGTCATTCTTAGCGTTTAGTGGCAAATGAAAATTTGTACTACTTTCTAAAAGAAAGTATATTACCTTTTGATTTTGTATGATATTGATATTCGTTTTGAGACCTGATTAATTTAAATACACGTCAAAATATTCTGCTTTAAAAGTGAAGAGCTCTCAATCCCTAAATTGCCAATAAATAAAAAGAGAACTACTTGGTTTGGCAGCCCACAGCAATATAAGCTAACAATATTGTCCCTAAATTATTATTTTAACTAGGCAAAATATATAAATAATCCCTTTAAATTGTTCACCACGATCGATTGAACAACACTTCTATTTGACATAGGTATTTCGTGAACAACAAGCCTCGCTGATGACATGTCAAACTGATAAATTATCGAGTGACACATGTATCTCTTAAACAAATTATAGTTTATATTAAGAAATAGTTATAATTTTTAATTAATAAAAGAAGAAAAAACCCTTCTTTTCCTCCTCCCAACCAAAATCATTACTTAAGCCAAGTAAAACAACAAAAAAAGAGGGCTAAAAGGCAAAATCTGACAGTACGTTGCAGCAAAGGTTCCGCTGGAAGTCACAATTTCTGTACCCCAAACATGCACTCAGGTTTTTCTTCTATTTCCCATTTTCATTATTCCAGTAACTTCCGCCGGCAGCCATGACTCCAGTTTCATCAAAGCTTTACACAGATGATGTAAGCCTATTGATGGTTCTGATCTATACAAATCCGTGCTTTTGGAGCTCCATGAAGAATATTGCCTTCACATTCGAAGGTCTTAGATTGGTTCTTTTTGGTTTTTCAGATTTGGGGTTAATAAGGGAGATTGAAGAAAGTTAGTGGTTATGTGGTGGTGTAATAGTGGAGATTTTTTATTTTTGGATTTGCTTAATTGTGGATAGTGATGGAAGTTGTGTTTTTTCTGTCTTCTAGGGGAAAGATGGAGAAAGTTTGGGGCAGAGGACGGCACAAGATGTGGAGGAGAAATTGGAGAAGGAGGAGGTTTAAAAATTAGGAGGGGTCCATATTGATTTTAGGAAGAAAAAAAAAAAGATAAATTTAATTTTAAAGATCTTTACACGATTAGATCTGAGTATAACGTACAAGATTTGTCATTTAAAAGAATATATTTCTGCCAAGCAAAGCAAAGGTGTTTGTCTGGTCATGTCAAGTTAAGATATTCAGTTAATCATTATGGACAGAGACTGTTTATGTATTTTGCCTTTTAGCTATAAAGTAGCTAAACTCCTCTATTTCATGCTTCTCTGTTTTGATGCTTCCATGTTCCTAACGCCCAAGTTACTATCCCTATTAAATTACATCACTTGATCAATCAAATAACGCCAATTACTCCCCTAGTTTTATATATTCATGTTCCTTTCAAGTAATTTTCTTCTCTTTGTGCAACTTTGCTTCTCTTCTACTGATTATTTTATTTTAATGTGAAGTATAAGCTATTCCACTAACTTCAACAATCTAAATCGGAGCACTAAACCATTAAATTCCATATTGAAGATCGCTTGAGTACGAAAATTTAATTTTTCAAAATTGAATTTTGTTTCAATGAATCTTAATAAGTTCAAATTTAATTTTTGGACTATTTGGTGGAGATTTTAGGTGGTTCAAATTAAAATTTGGGCCAAATTCGAAGTTGAGTATGAACATGAAAGATGATTAGCTATGTATCCATGTGTATCCCTTGTATATTTGAGCGTGTAAAATACATGTGTATCCCTTGTATATTTGAGAGGATGCTGGCACAGAGTTAGCCGATGCTTATTCCCCAGATACCGTCATTGCTTCTTCTCCGGGAAAAGAAGTTCACGACCCGTGGGCCTTCTACCTCCACGCGGCATTGCTCCGTCAGGCTTTCGCCCATTGCGGAAAATTCCCCACTGCTGCCTATACATGTGTCGCAGAGAAAATTTTCAATTCAATTTCAATTATAAATTTCGACTCCAAAACAGTTCAAATCACCTCTAATCTTTTTTCACTGTCAATCTCTAATTTTTTTCAAATTTGTGTACTGGCGCATCTGTTTATTTTCGACAAATTCCTGCCATACTCGTTGAAAAGTATCTTTTTTACCTAGGTTTTTTGAATATTATATATATTAATAACTTTTTATGGCCAAAAAAATAGTTAAATGACATAAAAGACTGACCCTTAGGAAACTTCACATTCTTGTATTCTTATCGTGCGGATTTGTTGATTCCGATTGTAGACACGTGATTTTTGACCCTCCCCGAGAATTTTCACATTTTTAGCGTGAATATGTGAAATTGGGTCTAATATAGCCATTTTAACTATTTTTACTTTATTTCGTCGCAAAAGAAAAAAAAATTACAAAATATATATATAAATTTTTAGTTTATGTATTTCTCATAAACTTGAAAAATACAAAAAATAGTACCTTATTTTGTACTTTACATAATTTCGAAAATTACCAAAAAAAATATAGTTCTATTAATGTTTTGTAGTCATTTTAAATTTTGAAAAAATACAAAATATTACTTTATATTTTATCTTTATATAAAAACGAAAATTACAAAAAAAAAATAAGTTTTATTAATATTTCGTAGCTATTTTAATCTTGAAAAATATTAAAAAAAGATATAGTTTTGTTTAAATATTAGTCTTATTTTGGTAGCTATTTTGCTTACATAGGATTAGTCGAACAACGTCGTATTCTTAATCAGGTCCGGGCAAAAGAATAATATTCGGGTTTAAACTATCCGGTGTTAGGCCTAATTTTCGGACCTAGCCCATAATAATCCGAGCCCACCACACATGAGGGACACGCGTGGGGAACACGGACGGAACACGACACATGGGGAACCCCACCACGCGTGGGGGACACAAGCCTTGAACCCCACCACGTGTGGGGCTCATTTTTCTTGGCAAAGCTACACAAATACACGGACTGGACAGATTTTGGAGGGGGGGGAGACTTTTGAAATTTTGGGAGGACAGATTTTTGAAAACCAAAAAACCACTATTCATTATCTTCCTAAAAGAAGAAGAAAACCAGAAAACCCTAGCGAATCAAAACAACCTTCCCCATCACCTTCTTCCCGTGGTAGCCCAAACCAGTCGCACCAGCCCATCACCCCGTCGTCACCCCTCCGAACTTCACCACCTCCGTGAAACCACCATGGTTGCTCCTTCTTCAAGCCAAGCGACCCCCCACGCCTCAGCTGCTATCAAGTAGCAGCTACTGCTGCATCGTCCTAACACCACCACCTTCAACCCTACTGCCTCACGAACAGAAGCCAGTCGCAACCGCACCCCCCCCCCCCCCGACGCCGGAACTCCAGCTCCCTCCGTCGTCGATCACTGCTCAAACGACCCTCCATAGTTGCTCCTTCCTCAAGCCAAACGACCCCCCCACGCCTCAGCTGCTATCAAGCAGCAGCCGCTGCTGCTTTCCTCGTCGACCCACCACCACTGTTTCATCCGTTCTGTCCAAACACCACAACCAACCTGCTGCGTTGAGAAAATCCAAAAAGCAGCCATCATCTCGTTTGTTGACAGTTTTGGGTCGAGCTTTCAGTTTCCATTGAGGTCGTCTTTGGTTCGTCGAGGTCCGGTATGCCGAGGTTGTTGTCTGAGGTTTCGTCGCAGGTCCAACGCATCGGACGTTAATCTCAAGTAGGTTATCTCTGCCCGTGTCCTTCATGTTTGCTGTTTAGTAATATGTATAGGAGTTTGTTGAAATACAATCCTAGTTCATGCGGATAGTACGTGAAATTGCGCGAGACATACATACATGATGATTGCGAATTGTTATTTTTGATAATTAACTCCGTATGGTATTAAAATTTGGCCATGAATGTCTTTTCCGTTGTTTCGTTATTTTAAGTAGCTATTTGACATTTTGTTTCTTCATGTTTAAATTGTTGTTATCCAAATATTTGTCATAATAGGGGTTTGCACATATTCTGAAAGGTGTTAATTATTTAGTTTGTCTTAATAGTTGTTTATACATGTGGTAGTAATGTTGAAATTATAGTAGCAATTTTAATTCCGCGGAAAAATACTCGCTTCATCAAATAAGTTCAATTTATAACCCATGATCTCGCGAAGTAGCAAAAAACGTAGTTATTTTAGCCTTGTCCTGTTTCTAAAAGAAAAAAAAAGAAAAATAAATAAATAAATAAAAATGAGACGAGCCTCGCCAAATAAAAATACAAGCTGCGGGGCCCTCTAAATGTATATATTAAATACTTAGATTCCGGGACGGGCCGTTTAGCAAATTTCACGGCCCTACCCAAAATAATAACGCGCTAGTTGCTTTAGACGCGCCGTCAATAATTTATTCTCCTTGAACTCGGGTGCACATTTATGTGACCCAAATCCAACTCTCAACGAAGTCGAAATGTGTCTCTAATCACGGGTACATTGATTGTGACGTGGTCGGAGATGCATTTCCATGACGTTGCAAATTCCTTTAAAAACAAGAATGAGATGAGCCTCGCCGAATAAAAATACAAATTGCGGGGCCCTCAGTAAATACTTGTGTTAAAATTATCTAGAATTCAGGAGGGTCGTTTTAGCGAATTTCACGGCCTTCCCCAAAATAATAACGCGATAGTCTTTTTAGGCGCGTGTTTAATAGTTTACCTTCTTAAGCTTGGGTGTGCATTTCATGCGACCCAAATCCAAAGCCCAAAACATCAAATAAAATATGTTCCGGATTGTGGGTGCATTTCATGTGACGCAGTCCAAAGACATGTTTTAAGCGATGTTCACATTCTTCTAAAAATAATAATATTAAAGTGGTTAAAAGATAAAATTTGCACATAAGTTCATATTGGTGTAAAATCAGATAATCAAGCCGAATATAACAGTTGAGCGACCGTGCTAGAACCACGGAACTCGGGAATGCCTAACACCTTCTCCCGGGTTAACAGAATTCCTTTTCCGGATTTCTGGTACGCAGACTGTAATATGGAGTCATTCATTTCCTCGATTCGGGATTAAAATTGGTGACTTGGGACACCCTAAATCTCCCAAGTAGCGACTCTGAAATAAATAAATAAATCTCCCTTTCGATTGTCCTTTAATTGGAAAAAACTCCCCTGTCCCCTCGCGGGGCGGAAAAAGGAGGTGTGACAGCTCTGGCGACTCTGCTGGGGATTCCATCCAGAACCACTGGTTCAGGGTTAGAAATTCGAGCTTATATAAATTGTTATATTTGGTTTTATCTGATTTTGTTACATGTTTTGGCTCAAATGTGCTAATTGGTTGCCTTTTACCGCTTTGATATTACGTGAACTGTATATAAACTGTGCCGAAACCCATCTCCTCTCTGAGTCTTCTGAATCATGAAGAAGGGTGTACTTCGTACGACTTCTTTTCTGTATAGTGTCAAATCGCAATTTAGAACGAGGTTCGGACAAGTTGCTAAGCCGGTGAAGCTTCTGTATTCCCGGTACGCTGCCCCCCTCGGCTCGAGCTGTCCGCTCGGGTAAGCCAGGTCTAGAACAAACACCCAGGTTCTGAACCTAGTATAACAAAGCCACATGCCGGATCCCTAGTAGGAGTGTTTATTTGCATCATGTGCATTTGACTTAGGGGACTCAACACAGGGGTTGGGTCCGTCTAGGACAAGCAACCTGAAAATAATAGACCATCTTTTAGCATCCTATGTGCTACATGTTGTATTTATTCAAGGGTGAATGAGTCAATTGACGGACCAATGATAGTTGCGGACAAATGACACACCTTGTTATGTTGATCACGTTTAATAAGAAAGTCGCACGTTTTTCCAGCATGGTGTTATTTTAATCAAAAGCATGAGGAACATTTGTGGAATTCAAGAGGCCTTGGTATTCCATATGTCCCCCACGCTTTACATTTTGGGAAAAGCACATGGGGAACATTTGTGGAATCCAAGAAGTCTTGGAATTCCCTATGTCCCCCATGCTTCATTTTTTGGAAAAAGCACATGGAGAACATTTGCGGAATCCAAGAAGTCTTGGAATCCCCTATGTCCCCCATGCCACATTTTTGAAAAATATAATAAATAATAATAATATATATATATATATATATATATATATATATATATATATAAAAAAAAAGAGCATGAAAATTCAAAAGATTTTGTAATGAAAATTCAAAAGATTTTGTATGTTGTCATCATTTTCCAAAAATTAGAAAATCGTGAAAAGGGGAGAAAATAACAGTGTAGAGATATAACTACTTATTTTTAGAAAAAAAAACAATGTCCAAGTAGTGTCGAAACTCTGCCAGAATTTTGAAAAAGAAAAGAAAAGAAAAGAAGGAATATTTTATGTTAGTTTGTTTGTTTGTTTGTTATGAATGAAAAATAATAGTTTGTTTATTTGCTAAAAAAATGTTGAAAATAATTAAGGGTCTTCTCAAAAATAGTTCATTTGCCCGAACTACGCGGGTTTGATTCTCACCGGATGTGAGATACATAGGCAACCCTCATCGGGTCCAACCCCACCTTTTGCTAAAATAGCCAAAAAACAAATAAATAAATAAAAACATGTCAAATTTTAATTCCGTCATAAAGAAGTCGGGTGACGTTGTTTTATCAAGACATAGCCGAATGTTCCCGAAAGGGACGCCGGAAGGCTGACTTTGCATAAACAGCCACCTTTGGGTCATTTTTTAAGATTTGGTCAAGTTGACCCACACAGCCTTAAAAATCTTCGTCCCCGAGGCGCTGAAGGGCCGTGTTTGCAACGCCACGTTTTCACTGTAATTTGAAAAAAAAAACAAAGAGTCAGCGGTCAGATGAATACCGTTTGAATTTTTTTTTAGTCAAAAATAAGCCGAGCCAGCTTCGGCCGCGTCTTAAACTGTTCTTGCCGAAATAGCCTTAGAGTATCTTTCAGTTGTCAGAAGACTATTTTCGTAAAAGAACGGACAAATTTGAAAAGTGTCATAAAATAATCCTCCCCGGCCTCAAATTCATGTGGAATTTGGAGGGGGCCATGTTTGCAAAAATAACCGTTCGGTTGCATTTGTCAAACGGAGAAAGGAAGCTGGCCATTTGTTTTGAGTTTGTAAATCTTTTGATTAAAATATGCGGTTTGTTTGATTTTCGAGTTTGTAGGTCATCTTCGAACCTTTGAAACCCAGTTTGTTTTAATATGAAAATTGAACAAAAATGTTTATTAGTTTATCTTTTATTGTCATTGTCCGAACTACGCAAGGTCTGATTCATGCGGGGTCATGATACGTAGGCAATCCCCATAAGATTCGACCACAACAAAAAGAAAATGAAAAATCGAAAAAATGATGAAAAAGATATATTGACATAAGGACCGACTGAGTCCATTCTAACATGTTCTGTTTTGAATTGTGAAGAAAGTTGAGGTGGTCGGTTTGTGGTAAGCGGCCAACACAAAGTCCAAAGAAAAATGACAACTAACATCGAAGCTGTTACAAGTGCTCCAGAGACTCAGGGTCGGAGGGTTCAACGAGAGTCTACTATGGTTGAGGAAAATAGAATATTGAAACAGCAAATGACCGAAATGTGTCAAGCATGGGCCGGTGGTCAAGGACGGCCTCGTCATGAGTCACAATTTGCGACACAACAAGAGCAGTACCACTCTCCTCAGTACCACTCGTACTCGTTTGATCTTCCTGCAAAAATTGAGAAGCCTGCCCGAAAGATGGTACAGGAAGAAATGACCCAAAGAGTGAAAAGCTTAGAACGATGGTTGGAAAACATGCAAGGGTTGGCAGGTCAAAAGAGTGTTGCCTTCAAAGATCTATGTATGTTCCCCGATGTCCACTTGCCGCCTGGTTTCAAGACTCCCAAATTTGAAAAGTACGATGGACATGGAGATCCCATAGCCCACCTGAAAAGGTATTGCAATCAATTGAGAGGTGCGGGAAAAATGAAGAATTGTTGATGGCTTATTTTGTGGAAAGCCTTACGGGAGTAGCCTCCGAATGGTTTATAGATCAAGACACGTCTCGCTGGTATGTCTGGGATGACATGGCACAAGCCTTTGTCAGACAATTCCAATACAGCATCGACATTGCCCCAGACCGCATTTCCCTTTCCAACCTGAAGAAGAAACCAAATGAAAGTTTCAGGGAATATGCCATAAAATGGAGAGAGCAAGCAGCCCGAGTTAAGCCACCCATGGATGACCACGAGCTAATTACTGTCTTCCTTCAAGCGCAAGAGCCAGATTACTTTCAAAACATGGTGTCTGCAGTTGGCAAAACCTTCTCGGAAGCAATCAAAATTGGAGAAATGGTAGAGAATGGTCTTAAGACAGGAAAAATTATAAGTCAAGCTATTCTTAAAGCCGCAACTCAGGTTGTCCGGGATGAGTCTGATAATTTTAGCGACACAAGTGAGAAAATTGAGGAAATCATGATGACATCAGGGTTGAGAAGAGGCCCCAGGAGAACATCTCGAAGGTATGAGCAGCCTCCTTAGGTTTTATATGGCTCCCCTGAGCAGTACTATCCACCTCAGGACCCTCAATACTCTGTCGCTCCACCTCAGTATGTTGTCCAGCCACCAAAACACCCCAGGAAGCGAGCACGAGCATCATAAAATCTCCAGAAGTCTCCACAAAATTTTAAGGTGCCCTATAACCCACATCCAAGCCAGTGGTATAAAGGGGAACAAAGGTTGAAAGATAATTTTACACCAACAGGAGAGTCCTATGAAAGCTTATTTGAGAAGTTAAAGAATCATGACATGATTGCACCTATTCCTCCAAATCGTGTGGACCCACGTGCAAGAAGCTTTGACCCTTCTAAAAGGTGTGAATACTATTCCAATGCCCAGGGGCACAATGTTGAAAGTTGTCGGGATTTGAAAAGAGAAATAGAAAGAATGATCCAAGAAGGGCGGATTGTGATCAATAACAGTGACATGGAGCACTCGAACCCTATCGAGAACTTGTTGACAGAGGTTGATGATGTTGAAACTGGTAATGGGCTTGGCAGTGTTGATGCAAAGCTCAATGGCTAAGATGCCAGTTTTTGATAAAGTGGGAGGCCGCTCCATTCCTTGGTTAGCAAGAGAGAAGCTGTTGGTGGTTCATTTTGTTGTCATTTCTGTTGTCCGGATTATTCTTAGGGTTGTAATCCGAATACTATCTTGTGTCAAACCTTCTTATCTTTCCATTTTTTGTCATAGCGGTTTGTTTAAGTTTTGTCCAGGTTGTTTAGGATTTTATATCGGTTTGTTTTTGTTTTTTCAAACCATTTCACCGGTAATCTAATGCAAACTTCGGTCTTCTATTATTTCCAGTTTTCTTTTGTTTGGTCCTTTTATCATTTTTATTCAACGCCGGTTCTAGTGACATGACATGCGCACACAGTTTGGGCCTAATCCTAAGAATTAATCATAAAACCCTAGGAAGGTGATCAGAGCATTTAAAGGAAATAAGAACGGTTAAAAGCACAAATAAAACCGTTAAAAGCAAGATTCGCCAAATTGGCATGAGGGTCATTCATGATAATGAGAGTGTCGCCCAACGGTACTTTAGAAATGACAAAGGAAAAAAGCAAATGTTTAATATAATTGTCAAGTCCAGCACCATCGGAAGAGACTATAAATCTATTGTATAATTGTGTTGTTTGCACTTGGCATGTTTTGAAGACTGGAATGACGAAGGCATTTTGTTCTGCTACCTAAACACTTTATCCTTCGTTACCCTTTTTGAGCCTTGTTTATTTTTCTTTCATACCCCTCGTTCGGAATCAGTAACAACGACTAGAAGATGCAAACATGGAAGATAAAAAAAAAGAGAATAGCAAAACAAGCAAGAAAAAAAAGCAAAAGAAAAAAGAAAAGAAAGATAAGAAATGAGTGAAAAGAAAGTCAAATGAAAAAAAGAGGAATTGGGAACTACGTTTGACTCTGATTCCTCAAAGAGGATACGTAGGCGCTTCACGGCTCGGTCATAATTTTGAAAAATGAAAAAAAAAATCAATTAAGATATCCCCAAGCAAGAAACTGGGGCAAAGGTTGCGTTTGTTGTAAATAAATCTAATTCCGAAGGTTGTAATTAATAACCCAAAATCGATGCATTTTTTAGCCTTTAATACCCTTTCTTTCTAGCCCTATCCAAAACCCACATTACGGTCCAAAGAAAGACCTTCTGATCAGTCTTCAAAAGATGCCAAGTCAGACAAATGAAGAGTCTCACCAGTGAGCATAACATTCTGTTCCACAGCAGAAAGGACTCTAAGCCCCAGCAGAAAGAGTCTTGCCGGCAACACGCCAAATCCCCAGCTGGAAAGTGATACAAATGAGAGAGTCTTATCGGTGAAAATCTTTACGGACACCATAAGGCGACGAAAGCTGAGAGAAAAACCAAAAATGAGAGAGACTTGATAGTGAAAACCCTTCGGGCACTACAAGTCGAATAGGATTGAGAATCAGATGGGGAATTGCCAATTGAAGATCTTGAAAGATGATTGGCGGTAGAGGATAGGCCACATGTGCATGTCATGACCATTAGAGTCGGTGTCTGCGTTTGATAGGTTTTTATTTATAGTTTCTTTTGTTAAAGAGTCATCTTTTTTCCTTTGTCTTTTTATTCTGTTCCCTTTTATCTTTTTCCTTTCATAGAAAAATTCCCCAATAGAGTCTGTTTGGTCAGAACAAGTGTGAATTGACCTCAAAATATGCCATCAGCTTTCCAATTATACAAGATGAGATCTGACTAGTACATCCAAATGGTATAGTCAGCAAGGAACAAGCGCGAGGCCAGTGTCAAGAAAAATATCCCCAGCAAAAGGGAATTGACAAAAGGATTGACGAGTGTCAAGAGGGATATCCTTGCCAAAACCAAGGTTATAAACCTCAAGGCCAAGGCCCATGAACAAAGCAAAGAAAGCAGTGAGCATGATTTGGGGAAATTCATACGAGACTAAAAGGTCGGGGAAATGCCAGTTTCCGAGCTATGCCACAAAAGAAGAGGGATATCCCCAGCAGAAAGGGATTATCCCCAGCAAATAACATCATCCCCTACAAGTTGTTGAACGCAGAGCAAGGAAGGAAAAAGGGAAAAGCCATCCCAGTAGGAGTATCACGACCAACCACCATGTTCTAAACTAACAGATTTTGTTTGATTTAAAACAGGTAAAGGAAATGGCATTGATGCCAGAAATGCATGCCACAAGGGATATTATCAAACTGGGGCAGAAAATTTTCCTTCCATTTAGAAAATTTTCTGGAAGTCAGGTACCCATTCGGGGAAGAATAAAGATAACGCCAATATCAAGGGAAGTGGTCTTAGAACCAGTGTTGCCCCCAACATAATAAGTTTCAATGGAGGAAGTTGTTCCCCAGCAAAGGAATCAGAATCCCCCAGTAGTGTTATCCTCGACAACGTTATCCCCAGCTGATAACATTTTACCCCCCAACAGGTAAGTAAATAATTCCCCAACAGTGTTATCCCTAGCAGTTTTGAGGAGTCCAACACAAGTTTGGTGAAATCGGTATCCTCAGCAGTTCCTTTCGGGGAAAGGCAAAACGACTCTCAAGGGAGGTAGTCTTCGAAGGAAGAAGCTATGCAAAAGCAAAACAAAAAAAAAGAATAATAATAAAATAAAAAAAAGAATAATAATAAAAAAAAGAATAAAAAGAATATAATGAAAAAAAGGGGGAAAGTCATCCCCATCAAAATAATCTCCACCAGTTTCGAGGGAAGATAACACATGTGTAAATAATTCAGGAAGAAGGAATGATTCACGCATAGGAGACGCACTTCCTAAGCGAAGATTTCATTAATAGGAGACGCACTTCCTAGTTTGAAATCAATAGAGTTTTACCTATAGGAGATGCATTTCCTCCTAAGTTTGTTAGAGTTTTACCCATAGGAGATGCATTTCCTCCTAAGTTTAAGTTTTACCCATAGGAGACGCATTTCCTCCTAAGCCTGTTTTAGTTTCACCCATAGGAGATGCATTTCCTCCTAAGTTTAAGTTTTACCCATAGGAGACGCATTTCCTCCTAAGTTCAAGTTTTACCCATAGGAGACGCATTTCCTCCTAAGTTTAAGTTTTACCCATAGGAGACGCATTTCCTCCTAAGTTTGTTTCGCCCATAGGAGATGCATTTCCTCCTAAGTTATTATCCAAATCTTAGTCTGATGAATCTTTCTTCTAAGATACCAAAAAAAACAAGACCTAGTCCGCTGAACCTTCTCCTAGGATCAAAATCTTAGTCCGATGAATCTTTCTCCTAAGATAGAGACCTAGTCTGATGAACCTTCTCCTAGGATCAAAATCTTAGTCTGATGAATTTTTCTCCTAAGATAGAGACCTAGTCTGACGAACCTTCTCCTAGGATCCAAATCTTAGTCTGATGAATCTTTCTCCTAAGATACCAAAAAAAAACAAGACCTAGTCTGATGAACCTTCTCCTAGGATCAAAATCTTAGTCTGATGAATTTTTCTCCTAAGATAGAGACCTAGTCTGACGAACCTTCTCCTAGGATCCAAATCTTAGTCTGATGAATCTTTCTCCTAAGATACCAAAAAAACAAGACCTAGTCCGATGAACCTTCTCCTAGGATCAAAATCTTAGTCCGATGAATCTTTCTCCTAAGATAGAGACCTAGTCTGATGAACCTTCTCCTAGGATCAAAATCTTAGTCTGATGAATTTTTCTCCTAAGATAGAGACCTAGTCTGACGAACCTTCTCCTAGGATCCAAATCTTAGTCTGACGAATTTTTCTCCTAAGATAGAGACCTAGTCTGATGAACCTTCTCTTAGGATCAAAATCTTAGTCCGATGAATCTTTCTCCTAAGATACCAAAAAAACAAGACCTAGTCTGACGAACCTTCTCCTAGGATCAAAATCTTAGTCTAACGAATTTTTCTCCTAAGATAGAGACCTAGTCTGATGAACCTTTTCCTAGGATCAAAATCTTAGTCTAATGAATCTTTCACCTAAGATAATAATAAAAAAAAGGAGAAAAAAAACAAAAAACGTTTGGATTTGAAAAAAAAAAGAAAAGAAAAAATGAGTCATTTTTAGTTTTTTTTTTAATGTTTAATTTTCCTGAAGCCAGGCGCCCACCTGTATAACGAGAGGAATACATTTCAGTCTTTTTCATTACAAGTGTTGAAGTTGGGAGCCCGCCCATAGAACAGAGGCATACATTTCAGTCTTTACATTTCAAGCGTTGAAGTTAGGCGCCCACCTGTATAACAAGGGAATACATTCGATGTCTTACTAATAGGAGGCACACTTCCTAGCTTGGCTTTTTCAGGTTATATTTTATTTTAGGAGACTCACTTCCTAAATTAAGATTTTACTCGTAGGAGACGCACATCCTAGTCTAGTCTTTAGTTTCCTCTCAGCATTGCATCAGTAGTATCAGTGGGTTACGATTTTGCTAACGACTCACAAACCTCCCCAGTGCAAACTGGGTTAGGAAATTTCATTCGTGTTGTTTGTTTTGGTTGTCAGGGACCCGCCTGTAGAACGGAGGTTGTTGTATGCCGAAGATTGAAGAAGTTAGGGGTCCGCCTGTAGAACAGAGGAACATCGTTCAAAGTCAAGCTGTAACCCATTGGAAGGGAGAAGGCTACAACAAAAATTCCCAGCATCCAATCCAAGTTAGAAACAACAAGAAGCTCGCCTCAAGAATGCGAGTTAACAGTCTGAGATAGTCAACAAAAGCTAGTCATAAAAAACAAAAAGAAAAAAAAAAGAAAAAAAAAAGAAAAAGAAAAATGAATGAATCCAAAGCACGGAAGTGGAGAACAGAAGTGATCTTTTCAAGAACTAGCACCTACAACTAGCAAATATCAAGGTTCAAATCCAAAGTCTGTATGAAGCACCATTCAAGACTCAAGACCAAGTTTCAGAAGACTTAAAGATAGGAATCCTTGTAACTAGTAGCTGATAGGCTTAGTTAGTTTTTTTTTTTCAGTTTTCATTTTTGATGTAATGACAGAACCACGGACCGGAACCTCAACGGAACGGCACCTCGATCGGCTCTTCACCTCGGTACATTCTACCATCTCTCTCATATCTGAACTTCACGTGGCCTGATTCCTGTATAACCAAGGATATGTAGGCAGCTCAGATACCAGGGTTCGGTCACATTCCCTTCCTTTCCTTAATGTATTCCCTCCAAATAATGGTCGGGTCAAAAACATGTCTAGTCGTTCTTTGTCGAAAAACTCTTCGTGTTTCCAGTCAAAGAGGGGCAGCTGTAGACACGTGATTTTTGACCCTCCCCGAGAATTTTTACATTTTTAGCGTGAATATGTGAAATTGGGTCTAATATAGCCATTTTAACTATTTTTACTTTATTTCGTCGCAAAAGAAAAAAATACAAAATATATATATAAATTTTTAGTTTATGTATTTCTCATAAACTTGAAAAATACAAAAAATAGTACCTTATTTTGTACTTTACATAATTTCGAAAATTACCAAAAAAAAAATATAGTTCTATTAATGTTTTGTAGTCATTTTAAATTTTGAAAAAATACAAAATATTACTTTATATTTTATCTTTATATAAAAACGAAAATTACAAAAAAAATAAGTTTTATTAATATTTCGTAGCTATTTTAATCTTGAAAAATATTAAAAAAAAGATATAGTTTTGTTTAAATATTAGTCTTATTTTGGTAGCTATTTTGCTTACATAGGATTAGTCGAACAACATCGTGTTCTTAATCGGGTCCGGGCAAAAGAATAATATTCGGGTTCAAACTATCCGGTGTTAGGCCTAATTTTCGGATCTAGCCCATAATAATCCGAGTCCACCACACATGGGGGACACACGTGGGGAACACGGACGGAACACGACACATGGGGAACCCCACCACGCGTGGGGCTCATTTTTCTTGGCAAAACTACACAAATACACGGACTGGACAGATTTTGGAGGGGGGGACTTTAGAAATTTTGGGAGGACAGATTTTTGAAAACCAAAAAATCACTATTCATCATCTTCCTAAAAGAAGAAGAAAACCAGAAAACCCTAGCGAATCAAAACAACCTTCCCCATCGCCTTCTTCCCGTGGTAGCCCAAACCAGTCGCACCAGCCCATCACCCCGTCGTCACCCCTCCGAACTTCACCACCTCCGTGAAACCACCATGGTTGCTCCTTCTTCAAGCCAAGCGACCCCTCACGCCTCAGCTGCTATCAAGTAGCAGCTACTGTTGCATCGTCCAAACACCACCACCCTCAACCCTACTGCCTCACGAACCCAAACAGAAGCCAGTCGCAACCCCCCGACGCCGGAACTCCAGCTCCCTCCGTCGTCGATCACTGCTCAAACGACCCTCCATAGTTGCTCCTTCCTCAAGCCAAACGACCCCCCCCCCACGCCTCAGCTGCTATCAAGCAGCAGCCGCTGCTGCTTTCCTCGTCGACCCACCACCACTGTTTCATCCGTTCTGTCCAAACACCACAACCAACCTGCTGCGTCGAGAAAATCCAAAAAGCAGCCAACATCTCGTGCGTTGACAGTTTTGGGTCGAGCTTTCAGTCTATTGAGGTCGTCTTTGGTTCGTCGAGGTCCGGTACGCCGAGGTTGTTGTCTGAGGTTTCGTCGCAGGTCCAACGCATCGGACGTTAATCTCAAGTAGGTTATCTCTGTCTGTGTCCTTCATGTTTGCTGTTTAGTAATATGTATAGGAGTTTGTTGAAATACAATCCTAGTTCATGCGGATAGTACGCGAAATTGCGCGAGACATACATACATGATGATTGCGAATTGCTATTTTTGATAATTAACTCTGTATGGTATTGAAATTTGGCCGTGAATGTCTTTTCCGTTGTTTCGTTATTTTAAGTAGCTATTTGACATTTTGTTTCTTCATGTTTAAATTGTTGTTATCCAAATATTTGTCATAATAGGGGTTTACACATATTCTGAAAGGTGTTAATTATTTAGTTTGTCTTAATAGTTGTTTATACATGTGGTAGTAATGTTGAAATTATAGTAGCAATTTTAATTCCGCGGAAAAATACTCGCTTCATCAAATAAGTTCAATTTATAACTCATGATCTCGCGAAGTAGCAAAAAACGTAGTTATTTTAGCCTTGTCCTGTTTCTAAAAGAAGAAAAAAAGAAAAATAAATAAATAAATAAAAATGAGACGAGTCTCGCCAAATAAAAAATACAAGTTGCGGGGCCCTCTAAATGTATATATTAAATACTTAGATTCCGGGACGGGCCGTTTAGCAAATTTCACGGCCCTACCCAAAATAATAACGCGCTAGTTGCTTTTGGCGCGCCGTCAATAATTTATTCTCCTTGAACTCGGGTGCACATTTATGTGACCCAAATCCAACTCTCAACGAAGTCGAAATGTGTCTCTAATCACGGGTACATTGATTGTGACGTGGTCGGAGATGCATTTCCATGACGTTGAAAATTCCTTTAAAAAACAAGAATGAGATGAGCCTCGCCGAATAAAAATACAAATTGCGGGGCCCTCAGTAAATACTTGTGTTAAAATTATCTAGAATTCAGGAGGGTCGTTTTAGCGAATTTCACGGCCTTCCCCAAAATAATAACGCGATAGTCTCTTTAGGCGCGTGTTTAATAGTTTACCTTCTTAAGCTTGGGTGTGCATTTCATGCGACCCAAATCCAAAGCTCAAAACATCAAATAAAATATGTTCCGGATTGTGGGTGCATTTCATGTGACGCAGTCCAAAGACATGTTTTAAGCGATGTTCACATTCTTCTAAAAATAATAATATTAAAGTGGTTAAAAGATAAAATTTGCACATAAATTCATATTGGTGTAAAATCATATAATCAAGCCGAATATAATAGTTGAGCGACCGTGCTAGAACCACGGAACTCGGGAATGCCTAACACCTTCTCCCGGGTTAACAGAATTCCTTATCCGGATTTCTGGTACGCAAACTGTAATATGGAGTCATTCATTTCCTCGATTCGGGATTAAAATTGGTGACTTGGGACACCCTAAATCTCCCAAGTGGCGACTCTGAAATAAATAAATAAATCCCCTTTCGATTGTCCTTTAATTGGAAAAAACTCTCTTGTCCCCTCGCGGGGCGAAAAAAGGAGGTGTGACACCGGTAACTAAACTTCTGTTATTCTATTCTCTCACAAATGGTAAAGACATGTACCACTGGACAAGATGGACAGCCACCAGTACCACCTGTTAGGGCCGTGAGATGACGAGGTCGCGGTAGAGATCGCGATAGGGGCAGAGGCGCATCTCGTGCAGCCGCTAGGGCAGCACTTGCAGACCCACTAGTCGCTCCAGCTTAGGAGTTGATACCAACTACAATTGATCCAGTGAGGCCAGCTCAGGCATCAGTTGTGCCCATCGTGATTCCAGACCTTTAGGAGGCCTTAGCTCAGATTCTGACTGTGTGCACCAGTCTTGCTCAGATGGTCACAGTTCCGACCGCATCAACCACTTCTTAGGCCGGGGGAGGTACTCAGACTCCTGCGGCCCACACACCAGAGCAGTTGATGCAGGGACTCCAGACACTAGGAGCACTACCAGCCCAGCCGGTTGCAGCTGCTCAGGCCCTTGTGGTTCCTGTTATGACTGATGATGAGCAGAGGAGGTTAGAAAGGTTTGGTAGGCTCCATTCTCCATCTTTTAGTGGGGTAGAGTCGGAGGATGCCCGGGGTTTTTTAGACAAGTGTCAAAGGATTCTTCATACATCAGGTATTTTGGAGACCAATGGGGTCTCGTTCACTACTTTTCAGTTCACTGGGGCTGCTTTCAAATGGTGGGAGGCTTATGAGAGGCGTATGTTGGTCGGTGCAACACCACTTACATGGAAGGAGTTCTCCATTCTCTTCTTGGAGAAGTTTGTGCCTCAGTATTGTAGAGAGGAGATGCGCAGACAGTTTGAGTAGCTTCATTAGGATGGTATATATGTGACGCAGTACGAGATGAGGTTTTCTGAGTTGGCACATCATGCAGTTGGGTTGGTTCCCACTGATTGGGAGAGGATCAGGAGGTTCATCAATGGCCTCACATATCAGCTGCAATTGCTTATGACTAGGGTGAGGGTGTCTGGTGCTACTTTTGACGAGGTGATAGACATTGCTCAGTAGATAAAGATGGTCTGTAGCCTGGATCATGGTAAGAGGGAGGTCAAGAGGTCTCGAGGTTTGAGTGATTTTGGTGGTATACCTTCTAGGGGACGGTCCTACCACGACAGGGGTCGTCCTTATAGGCCCGCCCACACGGCTCGTCCAGCTCATCGTGGTGCATCAATTAGCCACAGTTCTTACAGTACTCGCTCGGGCCCGTCTTCATTTAGTGCACTACCAGCGTAAAGTTCTCACCATGCCTCATCCGCCCATATTATTACAGGTAGTTCCTCGTGGTATCAGGAGCAGTGATTCCGTCAGAGGAGGGGTTGTTTCGAGTGCGGAGATCTTGATCATATCAAGAGAGATTGCCCTAGGTTGATAAGTGGGGCTCCACAGTAGAGTTCTCGACCGATGGCACCAGCACCAGCAACTACATCACCTGCTCAGTCAGCTCGAGGTAGGGCCCAAGCAGCTCGGGATTGCCCTAGAGGGGGGAGATCAGGTGGTGGTCAAGTCCGATTCTATGCTCTTCACGCAAGACCAGATGCCATTGATTTAGATGGAGTGATCATAGGTATTGTCTCAGTTTACCACAGGGATACCTCTGTATTATTTGACCCTAGTTCTACTTATTTGTATGTCTCATCGTATTTTGCTCATTATCTGGATATGCCTCGTGACTCCTTAGTTTCATATGTTCATGTATCTACGCCGGTGGCGACACTATTATTGTGGACCGTGTTAATCGGTCGCGTGTAGTGACTATTAGGGGATTGGAGACTAGAGTTGATCTCTTGTTGCTTAGTATAGTCGATTTCGACGTGATCTTGGGTATGGAATGATTGTCTCCATGTTGTGAGCACGTGATTTTTGCTTCACGGAAAACTACTCCAAAAGAAATCGAAAAATATAAAAAAATAAAAAAATTAAAACAAGTTACCTTCGGGTACAATTTTGAGAATATGCGTGACATTTTGATAATTGTTCTGTCCGTAAACACTCACCTTGCAATAGTTGAAAATACAAAAATACATATTGCATGCATTTAGGAATTAATGGTACATTCAGAAATTAATTAACCATAATTTGGTTAAAAGAAAATCAAAAAATATATGCATGTGTGTTTCTTGTCATTGAGTGATTTTATTTAATGTTAATTTATGTGCTAATTATTATAGATGTTAAATAATATGTGTGTAATTTTATTGTTGATTCTACAATTTTTTTTAAGATTTTTGTTTAATTTTGGTAATCCTAAATGGGTAAAATATCAAGGGAAACCTGGTTTGGGCCAGGTAGAACCAAACTTTCAGGCCCAAACCAACCACATGGATCCAGTCCAAACATAGGCTGCCCAGGAACGGCCCCAAACGACACTGTATCAGCGTCCCCGGCTTGAGCCGTTGATTTGATTCAAATGAACGGTCCCGATCAGGCCACTCATTTAACCTCAACGATGCCGTTTCAGGCAAGTTGATCTGAGCCGTCCAACCCCACTGATCAAACGGATCCAGGCCCTCCCCTAGACCCGTTAACCTGACCCGATCCATTCCCATACCCGGTCTCACCCACCACTACCCCAAACGATGTCGTTCCACCTTAAGTGAAAGATCCTGGCCATAGATCCAACTCGATCCAACGGCCAGGATCTAGTCCTTTACCCATATATAAACCTAACCTAACACCCCGCGCCCCAAACCGGACCCCCCCCTTTCACCCACTATTCACCATCGTCCCCAGAACCCCCTCCTCTCAAACCCTAGCAGCCTTAGGTTTCCCCCACTGTAAACCCGGCCACCCGGACTCCGATGGCCCCCAAAACAACAGCCCTGATACACCCAACCACCCTGAACACGAATCCACCAACCGTTTACCTCGAATCACCCTACAACTTCTCGAATCTTCAATCGAAGATTCGAGCAACAAGCAGATCTACACCCACCAACCCCAAACTCACACCACGACACCTCCTGACCTCCCTCACCCCCTGAATGACCTTGGTCCCGTTCGAATCTGACCAGTACTGAACGAATCCCAAATCAGACCACCAAGAACCCTAGAACTCAGATTTATGGGTGGCTGTCCAAATCAACAAAGGATCGGGGTCTAATAGACTTTAACCGAGGTGTTCTCAGTTGAGAACACTTCGATTAAAGTCCATTCAACCCCAAAGTGGTCGAGTCCGAGTTCGAGTTGGAGTCAGTTTTGATTTCAAATCCCTGAGGTAATTTTTCCCTTTTTCTTTTGTTCTCCTATAGATTCTACCTGTTTTTCATGTTTAGTTTGTTTTGTTTCCGATTTTCTGTCAATACTGTAAACCCTGAGTTAGTGTTAAGTTTGTTTTGGTGTTTATTTGATTACCTGTTGTATATTATAGTTTGTATAGTCGTTTAAACAAGTGTCGTCAATTAATGTGCTTGAAATTAGATGAAATCATGATAGTAGCTTATTAACACCTGTCACACCTCCTTTTTCCGCACCCGAGAGGGCGCAAGGGAGTTTTTCCAATTAAAGGACAATCGGAACGGGATTAGTTTATTTATTTTAGAGTCGCCACTTGGGAGATTTAGGGTGTCCCAAGTCACCAATTTTAATCCCGAATCGAGGAAAATAATGACTCTATATTACAGTCTGCGTACCAGAAATCCGGATAAGGAATTCTGTTAACCCGGGAGAAGGTGTTAGGCATTCCCGAGTTCCGTGGTTCTAGCACGGTCGCTCAACTGTTATATTCGGCTTATTTATCTGATTTTTAATACAATTATGAACCTATGTGCCAATTTTATCTTTTATCCGCTTTTATCGTTCACCGTTATTTTTATAGGACTTGCAACGTCGTGAAAACATATCTCGAACCACGCTACATCAATGCACCCGTGGTTATTGATATATCTCGACTCGGCTGGGATTTGGATTTGGGTCACATAAATGTGCACCCGAGTTTAAGAAGGTAAGGTTTTATTAAAGCGTATCCTAAAGAGACTAACGTGTTGTTATTTAGGGAGGGTTGTGAGATTTGCTAAGCAACCCATCCCGGAAACTAAATGCTCCAACAATATACATTTAACAAGGGCCCCGCATTTGCACGTTGTGTTTATTTTTATCGAGGCTCATCTCGTTCTTATTTTAAAAGGTTATCCTATAGCAACTACGTTTCTTATCGCGTTTGTCCTTATCAATTGAAAACAGTATATAGTCCTAATTAATTAAATGCTTGCAAGCTATTTGTAATGACATTCAGAAAAGCTAAAAAAAATTTCAGAAATGGGGCTGTATATGCAATCAGCCGAACAAACAATTCTGGGCCCAAATCCAGCCCATGCGCGATGGACCAGACCTGGGCCTTCGCCTGTTCTACGCGGGCCTACTTAGTTTGCTTCGATTTGGGCTCGACCTTCATGAGGTCGAGGCCCTGAACTGATTCTTTATTTTGTGAAATGAGTTTATCAGTTTATGGGACAATATGGCAGAAGGAGAAAGAACTTTAACTAAAATGGATAGCTTTCCTATTTGGCCTACATTAGAGAATATACTATACCATCAGACTAAGTTTGAAATACAACTTATTACACTGGGCGTATTCTCACTTAGCAGTATACATACAAAGCTAGCATTCGTTAACCTACATTGATATACTTAGTATGTAGGCTGTTTCTATTGTCCAAACAAAAATGACAATCATTATACAATACATGATGTCTAAT
The DNA here is from genome assembly GCF_000715075.1 of Nicotiana tabacum. Taxonomy (NCBI): domain Eukaryota; kingdom Viridiplantae; phylum Streptophyta; class Magnoliopsida; order Solanales; family Solanaceae; genus Nicotiana; species Nicotiana tabacum. Next base: position 73,961,826 of record NC_134084.1, on the reverse strand, counting down.
GTAACAATTTATGCATAAAAGTCACTCTTCAGGTCTTTTCTTTTGTATTCATGCTCAACTTTCCAATTACATTTGACAGAGTATTAGTCATGTACCTGGTATAGAGAACGAAAAGAAGAAAAGAATGATCAGTTGGGCAGTATGCCACAAACACAGCAGCAGCAGATACACAGCAACAGCACAGCAACAAACCAAACCAAATGTTTTCCACAAACCTCAGACGACCAACAATATTTCCCAGAACAAAGAGGACCAACAAATAGTCGAGTACCAAACCAATGAACCCAGAAAAGAAGGATGAAACAAACAGCAACAACAGAGTATTCAATGCAGCAACACTACCAATTGAATAACCAGAAACAGCTCAACCAATGCAAACCAAGAACTTGGCCAAGACAGCTTGACCAATATGCACTCTTATACAACTTTTCAGGCAGTGTTTGGTTGCAGTGTTTATTGGAAGCTAACTTGTGTTTTTTTCAGTTTTCTTTGAACTCACTAGACCTCTCTTTGGACTAAAAATTTTACAGCCCTTTTTTTCTCTCTGAAAGCTAAAAGTCCAGCCTCAGACCCATAAACTTCAGCCCCTGTTTTAGTTGTCCAATGGCCTATTTATAGGCCAAATGCACCATTACAGCTGAGCTGCCCTGCCTGCCAATTGGCAGAATGCCCATACCCTTTAAGCCCATCCTAAGCATGCTTGGTGTCAGCTACCTTTATTCCCCACGCCTGGTTTTTGTTTAATCCAGAATTATGGGCTCATTTGTTTATTCATTTTGAGCCCCCATACCCTTGTGTCTTGTTCCCCATTGGTATTAGTTTAATCCTAAGTTAGTACCCTACTTGTCAGCTCACTTAAACTAATTACTTCTGTTCTTTTTAGCACCCCAGATTACCCCTGTCAACCTTGATTATTACTGCCCCTGCCTATTGCAGCATTAGGGCATTTTTTGCACTGATGAAAGCTCGAGCTCAGGACTGCCTAGACTGAACCCTTTTAGTCATTTTTATAATGCCAACAGACCATTTCAAACATTACTAGGTCATCCAGCCAGTGTCCGAGTTTAATTAGTTATGTGACAATCCTAACTCCTTCGATTCATTAGTTATAGAAAACTAATCGACGACATTTATCGAGTCGACTATACTAATTATAGCAGGTAATAATCGATCGCTCACATAAACAATACGTTTAGGGACCTAAAGGGCATCAGACAATTCTATGTTCAATAACTGGGGACCTATATAAGTTTATTCATTTGACGACCAATCTAATCGAACAGGTTCATCACAGAGTACATTCAGAATACAAATAGAAGACAAACGACCAAATAAAAGGTCTTTAACAGAGATGAAAGAAATCTGGATGAAAAATAACAAAATAACAAACAAACACAAAGAGATATGCTGACAACTTATTTGGAAATAAAACAAAAGAACGGAAAACTTACCAAAACGTTTAAACCAAACAGACCCAAATCAAACTCGACTTCGAACTTTTGAGGCTGAACAAACTTTAGTCAGGGTGTTCTCACATGAGAACACCTTGACTAAGGTCTATTAGACCTCAAACCTATGTCAAAACTGGCCGGGTTCCCCAGGTGCATGTGTTTCCAGTTCTGGATTTCCAGATCTGGATTTTTAGGAGTTGTGGGTAGATTCGGACCAAACCAAGTTTGGTTTGGTCACTAGGAAGGTCAGGGGGTGTCTGGTATGAAGATGGGGTGGTTTGGTGTAGATCGAGTTTTGTCTCGAATCTTCAAATCCAGATTCGAGACGATAGGAGATGATTCGAGGTTCGTGGTTCGTGGATTCGTGTTCAGGGGAGTGAGGGGGTCTTAGGGTGTTCAGGGGGTGGTCACCGGCGTTCGTGCCGCCGGCTTTAATGGCGAAGGAGACTAGGGCGGCTGCTAGGGTTTGGGGGTTTCAGGGTTCAGGGAAGGAGACGAGTGAGGGGTGGGGTTCGGATAGGGGGCGTGGGGTGTAAGGGAAGGTTTATATATGGTGAGGTTGATCGGATCTGAGCCGTTAGATCAGATGATCTCAACGGCTTAGATCTGATGTTGAGAAATGGGACGGGGTCGTTTGGTAATTAAACGAGGTCGTTTGGTTTAAGTGGGGGATTGGATCGGATTGGTTATTGGGTCGGGTTTGAACACGGGTTGCTGAAAATGATCCTGGACCGTTGGATTGGATTGATTGGAACGGCTGAGATGGATTGGCCTGAAACGGTGTCGTTTCAGGAGGTGTCTGGGCAACCGGATTTGGACTGGGCCTGCGTGCTGGTTGGGCCAGTTATTTTGTTTAATTTTTGGCCCAAACCGATTTCCTTCTCTTTTGTTTTTCTAATTTCATTTTTTTCTTTTAAAACAAAAATAAAAATAATAAATAACAAAATAACGAAATTAAAACTAAACAACAATGCAACATTTTAACACAATTATCACAAAAATTATTTAAGTAAGTTAACTAAAAGCCTAGAACGAGCGATGCACACATATATATATATATATATTTTGAATTTTCTTTTACTGACCGAATTATGGTTTAATCATCCTAACATGCATATTTTGTATTTTTGTTTGTTAATGATTAAATGCAAAAATGGACAGACTCACAAACGATTAACAAAACATGTCACGGAAAGACCGAAAAATTGTACAGCGAAGCCCTTTGCCGCTATTTTTATTTTCTTTTGGAGCAATTGTCCGTGAAGCAAAAATCACGTGCTTACAGCTGCCCCTCTTTGCACGAAGACACGAAGGGTTTTCGCGCAAAGATAAAGCGAGCGATTTTTGCCCGTCCGAATACTCCGTGGGAAGCATTTTTTGAAAAAGATTTGACCGAACCTTTGCTTCAGGGGTTTCCTACATATCCTGGGCTGAACAGGAATCAGGTCAATGTAGTTCGGGAAATTTTTGGTAGCTGGGACTACCGTGTGACTGTAGTGTTTGCTGTTGTTGTGCGCTGTTGTATGCTGCTGTAGGATGCTACTGCTCAACCGATCTCCCTGTTACATTGCTCTAAAAGGAAAACAAGAAGCTAAGCTAAACTGAGGATCCTGAAATCTCATCCATCTTCAACTTGTTCTTGCTGCCTTGCTTTCTTGTCGGCTAACGCTTTCCTCTGACGCCTTTATTTTGTGAACTTGGAGATGATGCCGGTCCTTCACCTTTTCTGAATGTCAGTTCTCATCACTTTGCTTGATCTGCTGGGGATACGACTTTCTTCTTTAAATCTTCCAATGGTTTCTTCAGTGGCATGGCTTTTCATCGGAATTGTTATACTAGGCATGCTACAACGTTCCCAAACTGTTCCTTTTTCCTTTTGAATGGCGCGCTTGCCTCTGCAGTTGTCTGCTTCTTGGTGCTAGGGATTTCATTGTTTCCCGTTTGGGGATCTCTGTTGTACCCTTCCGTCTTCAGTTGGGGCGACTGATTCCAAAATCTAGAGCTGAATGTATTCCCGCATTATACTGGTGGGCGACCTAGAACTTAAGAGTATTCCCGCGTTATACTGGTGGGCGACCTAGAACTTAAAAGTATTCCCGCATTATACTGGTGGGCGACCTAGAACTTAAGAGTATTCCCGCGTTATACTGGTGGGCGACCTAGAACTTAAAAGTATTCCCGCATTATACTGGTGGGCGACCTAGAACTTAAAAGTATTCCCGCATTATACTGGTGGGCGACCTAGAACTTAAAAGTATTCCCGCATTATACTGGTGGGCGACCTAGAACTTAAAAGTATTCCCGCATTATACTGGTGGGCGACCTAGAACTTAAATGTATTCCCGCATTATACTGGTGGGCGACCTAGAACTTAAAAGTATTCCCGCATTATACTGGTGGGCGACCTAGAACTTAAATGTATTCCCGCATTATACTGGTGGGCGACCTAGAACTTAAAAGTATTCCCGCATTATACTGGTGGGCGACCTAGAACTTAAAAGTATTCCCGCATTATACTGGTGGGCGACCTAGAACTTAAATGTATTCCCGCATTATACTGGTGGGCGACCTAGAACTTAAAAGTATTCCCGCATTATACTGGTGGGCGACCTAGAACTTAAATGTATTCCCGCATTATACTGGTGGGCGACCTAGAACTTAAATGTATTCCCGCATTATACTGGTGGGCGACCTAGAACTTAAAAGTATTCCCGCATTATACTGGTGGGCGACCTAGAACTTAAATGTATTCCCGCATTATACTGGTGGGCGACCTAGAACTTAAATGTATTCCCGCATTATACTGGTGGGCGACCTAGAACTTAAAAGTATTCCCGCATTATACTGGTGGGCGACCTAGAACTTAAATGTATTCCCGCATTATACTGGTGGGCGACCTAGAACTTAAAAGTATTCCCGCATTATACTGGTGGGCGACCTAGAACTTAAATGTATTAAAATTGCTTCCTCGTTCTTCCGAGAAAATTTTCGACAACCGGCAGAAAATTTTCTGCCCCGGTCTTGGTGACTCCCTTGGCGTTGCTGTTCTCGTCAATCCTTTGCTTTCCTGCAGCAGACAGAAGGATTTAATTAGTTTTTATCGTGGTGGTAGAGGGTGCCTTTCTGGCGGATGGTCTTCCTTTCTTCCCCTTTTCTTGCTCTTTGTCCCCATAATTGGTTGGCGGGCAAAGTTGCCTGTTGGGGGTCTCTCGCCTGCTGGGGATCGGTTTTCAATTTATCCCCTTTTCTTCTTTCTCTTTAAACACATGATGTGGGGGTCTGCTTCTAACTCCCGAAACCACTCCCTTTTGGAGCTTACTTCTTCCAAAATTTCCGGGCACAATCCCTGCATTGCCTGGGACCGGCCTTTACGACTGTTTGTATCATCCGGCATTTGGATGAATTCTCCTTTGGTTTCTGGTAGTAAGCTTTGAAAAATCCTTTCAAGACACATTTTAGGAAAAGAAATAAAGATATGAAAAAAAGAAAAACTTTCTGAACCAATATTTTTGTGGGAGGAGACAATCCAAAGAACTTATCTGGAGGACACAATTGGTCCCCGTGATCATGACGTGCACCATAGATTCCCGACCCAGTCTATTTGTATCAATCAATTTGTCCGACGGTCTGACTTGCTGGGGATGATAAATGGATGTTCATCTTGTTGCAAATGTGGTAGCTTCGCTGATCTGTCTCGTCGCCTCATAGTGCCCTTCGAGGGGTTTTCACTAATGAGACTCTCTCTTTTCTCTCATCTCCCGGCGCCTTATGGTGCCTGTGAAGGTTTTCACCAATAAGACTCTCTCATTTTATATCCCTCATCTTACATCGCCTCTCGGTGCCTGCGAAGGTTTTCACCGATGAGACTCTCTCATTTTATTTCTTTCGAGGAATCGGGGTGTTGTAGATACGACCCTCTTTTCTGGAGATTCCTTTGACTAATCAATTCGTTCCCAATCTTACGATCCTCTTCTTTGCTGGGGCTTGGTGTATTATTCTCGGCCTTATTTTCCGGATTTGGCATCTCTCGAACATTGATCGGGAGGTCTTTTGGATGTTGACGTTGGTTTTGGTGTGGGATTGAAGAAAGGCTACAAAAATGAAAACAATTTGAAGGGTGATGTGCTACAACTTTTGGAATCTAACCTTTGTTGGAACTTAAAACATAACCTCTGCCCCAGTTTTCTTGCTTGGAGAATTTTATTTTTTATGCTTATGTTGAGTTACGTGCGTTACGCACATTGTGCTATATTGTGCACACTATGTACATTATGCATCCTATATTTGCTATGATGCATACTATGACCGAGCCGTGAGGCGCCTACGTATCCTCTTTGAGGAATCAGGTCAAACGTAGTTCCCACGGTTTTATATTCCTTGATTTTTCTTTTCTTTCTTTCCATTTTCTTTTCCTTTTCTTTTTCTTTTTCTTTTCTTTTCCTTTCTTTTCTTTTTATTTTTTTTTTTTTTTTTTTTTTTTTTATATCTTTCCCATTAGTGATTCCAAAAGAGGGGTATTGAAAGAATTTGCTCAAGGCTCAAAGGGGAAAGCGAAGGTTAAAAGTGTTTGGATAGAAGAAAGAATTGCCTCCGTCATCTCATTATTCAACAAACGCCAAATACAAACAAATAAACCAAAATTGCCATAATTTAAAGAAATTACGCATAATATCTCTTGACTGCATCTGAATTGATAGCCATGTCGACACATCCACCTTCGACATCTGTCAAACACAAGGCACCATTGGCCAAGACTCTGGTCACAATATAAGGCCCTTGCCAATTTGGGGCGAATTTGCCTTTCGCCTCGACCTGATGTGGGAGGATCTTCTTCAATACCTGCTGCCCTACTTCAAACTTCCTGGGGCGCACCTTTTTATTATACGTTCTTGCCATTCTCTTCTGGTACAGCTGACCATGGCACACTGCTGCCAATCTTTTCTCATCTATCAGGCTCAACTGTTCCAATCGAGCTTTGACCCATTCATCATCATCAATCCCGGCTTCAGCGACAATTCGGAGGGACGGAATTTCGACCTCCGCTGGTATCACGGCCTCAGTCCCATACACCAACAAATAAGGAGTTGTGCCTATGGAAGTCCGGACGGTAGTGCGGTAGCCCAACAAAGCAAAGGGCAATTTCTCGTGCCACTGTCTGGACCCTTCCACCATTTTTCGCAGTATCTTCTTGATATTCTTATTGGCTGCTTCGACTGCTCCATTTGCCTTAGGACGATATGGGGTGGAATTGCGGTGTGTAATCTTGAATTGTTGGCATACCTCTCTCATCAAGCTGCTATTAAGATTCGCACCGTTATCCGTGATGATCACTTTTGGGATCCCAAATCTGCAGATGATATGGGAGTGAATAAAGTCCACCACTGCCTTCTTGGTTACCGACTTGAAGGTTTTAGCCTCAACCCATTTGGTGAAGTAATCAATGGTCACTAGAATGAACCTGTGACCGTTGGATGCTGCTGGCTCGATGGGCCCGATGACATCCATGCCCCAGGCCACAAACGGCCAAGGTGCTGACATCGTATGTAACTCTGTTGGCGGAGAATGAATCAAATCTCCATGTATCTGGCACTGATGGCATTTCCTCACAAAAGTGATACAGTCGCGTTCCATGGTGAGCCAATAACACCCTGTTCGAAGGATCTTTCTTGCCAATACATATCCGCTCATGTGTGGTCCGCAAACTCCCGCATGTACCTCTTCCATAACCGTCATTGCTTGACTGGCATCTACGCATCTCAACAATCCCAAATCCGGGGTTCTTTTGTACAACACTCCTCCACTGAGGAAGAAACCATTCGACAAACGCCGAAGGGCTCTTTTTGGTCTCCCGAGGCATGTTCTGGATATATCCCCATTCTGAGGTATTCCTTGATATCATGAAACCAGGGTTCGCCATCTGCTTCTTCTTCTATGGTATTGCAGTAGGCGTGCTGATCACGGACTTGGATATGCAGAGGATCAACATACATTTTGTCAGGGTGGTGCAGCATTGATGCTAAGGTGGCTAAGGCATCTGCAACCTCATTGTGAACTCTCGGGACGTGTTTGAACTTCACCGATCGAAATTGCTTGCTCAGATCATGCAAGCATTGTCGGTATGGTATGAGCTTTAGATCTCGTGTTTCCCATTCCCCCTGAATTTGATGTACCAAGAGGTCCGAGTCTCCCAAGACCAAGACGTCTTGGACATCCATGTCAGCAGCCAAGCGCAGACCCAGAATGCAAGCCTCATATTCGGCCATATTGTTAGTGCAGTAGAAGCGCAGTTGGGCCGTAACAGGATAATGCCGTCCTGTTTCAGAAATGAGTACTGCCCCTATTCCAACCCCTTTTGCGTTTGCAGCTCCATCGAAGAAAAGCTTCCAACCTGATTCCTCGGGTAATTCCAACTCATTCGTATGCATCACCTCTTCATCAGGAAAATACGTTCTTAAGGGCTCGTATTTTTCATCAACGGGATTTTCTGCCAAATGGTCTGCCAGTGCCTGGGCTTTCATGGCCGTCCTTGTCACGTAGATGATATCAAATTCTGTGAGCAGAATTTGCCATTTTGCCAACCTCCCCGTGGGCATAGGTTTCTGAAAGATATACTTCAATGGGTCCAAGCGGGATATGAGATAAGTAGTATATGAAGACAGGTAGTGCTTCAACTTCTGAGCTACCCAAGTCAGGGCGCAACATGTTTTCTCGAGTTGAGTGTACTTGACCTCATGCACTGTGAATTTCTTGCTAAGATAGTAGATGGCCTGCTCCTTCCTCCCTGTGTCATCATGTTGCCCCAGTACACAACCAAATGAATTTTCCAAGACCGTCAGGTAAAGGATTAGGGGTTTCCCGGGCTTAGGCGGGACCAATACGGGTGGATTAGACAGATACCCTTTGATTTGGTCGAAAGCCTCCTGGCACTCTGCCGTCCAACCTACTGCAGCATCCTTTCTCAGTAGCCGAAATATGGGCTCACAAGTTGCTGTGAGTTGAGCGATGAACCTGCTGATATAATTGAGTCTACCCAGCAAGCTCATTACCTCTGTTTTGTTCCTTGGCGGTGGCAAATCTCGGATGGATTCAATTTTGGATGGGTCCAACTCAATCCCCCGTCGACTGACGATGAATCCTAGCAACTTCCCTGATGGAACCCCGAATGCGCATTTGGCCGGGTTAAGCTTGATATCATACCTCCGGAGTCTTTGGAAAAATCTCCTTAGGTCTGCTACATGGTCCTCCTGACGCCAAGATTTGATGATCACATCATCGACGTACACCTCAATTTCCTTGTGTATCATGTCATGAAACACCGCAGTCATTGCTCGCATGTACGTTGCCCCGGCGTTCTTTAACCCGAACGGCATTACCCGATAGCAGTAGGTTCCCCATGGCGTAATAAACGCTGTCTTCTCAGCATCCTCTTCGTCCATTAGGATCTGATGATAACCCGCATAGCAATCCACAAAGGATCCGATCTCGCGCCCAGCGCAATTATCGATCAGGATATGAATGTTGGGTAACGGGAAATTGTCCTTGGGACTTGCTTTGTTGAGATTGCGGTAGTCGACGCACACCCTGATTTTTCCATCCTTCTTTGGGACTGGTACCACATTGGCCAGCCACTCGGGATACCGAGTGACCCGAATGACCTTAGATTGTAATTGCTTAATCACCTCTTCTTTGATCTTTACACTCATTTCTGTTTTAAATTTCCTTAGTTTTTGCTTGACCGGAGGGTATGCCGGGTCAGTGGGCAATTTGTGAACCACTAAATCGGTGCTCAATCCAGGCATATCATCATATGACCATGCAAAAACATCTTTGAATTCCCTGAGAGTTTCGATCAATTCTGCTTTGACATTCGGCTCAATGTGGATGCTAATTTTGGTCTCTTGGATGTTATCAGCGTTTCCTAGGTTCACAGCCTCAGTGTCATTTAGGTTAGGCTTGGGTTTCTCTTCAAATTGGCATAGTTCTCGATTTATTTCTTCGAAGGCTTCCCTTTCGTCACATTCGGATTCATTATCACAAACGACCTCTTGCATCATTGAGTCAGATTCAGATTGATTTATTAGACTAGGTCGAAGATCCGTTGTGCATGCCATGTCATTAGGACCAGTAAAAAGAGAACTGTTCAGAAAGAAAACAAAACCAGAAATTAAAATGGGACAAAAGAAAAGAACTTTATTAAATTTGCAGGATAAAAAGGGTTCACACTTTTACAAAACGAAAGTAAAATTGGGATTACACCCTTGGATAATCCGATCAAACAAACAAACAAACAAAACATTAATCAAAGCCTACTACCAAGACTCCCCTCGGACAGGGAGAGGAGTAATCGTCCAATTGTTGGTCTTGGCCTCAGGCCCCACAAATTGTATCTCTGCCCTGCTGGAACCCTCTCCAGCTTCCACCATACTGACATCTGCGAATAGTCTCTCAAAACTCTGATTCAGGTCTTCATTTACACCGATCAAAGGTCCTCGAATCTTTGGGATCGCTGACCCCTTGGCACTTGCTTTAACAAAAGACCTTGAGAGGCGTGGCACTGGTTTAGGCAGAAACCAGACCTTCTTCTTCATTCTTCGCGCCTCCTTCCTGTCTGCTGCGGTTGGTTTGAACCCCAACCCGAAGGTTTCCAGATTCTTAGGAAGGGAAACAGGTTGGACTATCCCTTGAAGTTCAACTCCCAGGCCTTTTCCCGGCACAAATCCGTTACCCAGCATCTCCGATACCATCATGACTGTTGCGGCAGCTACCCTAGGGTGCGGGATGATTTCTCCTTCAGAGATTTTGTTGGCCGACCCTGTATCGAGAATCTGGTAGACCCAAGGACCCTTGTCATCACTGGTCTCTATGAAAGGCACAATGATTCCGCCCATGGTGTATGTTGTATCCTCACCGTGCAACACGACCTCTTGTCTTTCCCACTCGAACTTCACTGTCTGATGTAGGGTGGAAGGCACCGCTTTAGCTGCGTGAATCCAGGGTCGTCCTAACAGCAAGTTGTAAGATACCGTGGCGTCCAATACCTGGAATTCCATGGTAAACAGGACCGGGCCAATGGTTAGTTCAAGTACAACATCCCCCACAGTGGCTGTTCCGTTTCCGTCAAACCCTCGGACACAGATGCTATTCTCCCGGATTCTTCCACGGTCAATCTTTAACTGGTCCAGGGTGGACAATGGACAAATATTGGCGCTTGAGCCGTTATCCACCAATACTCGGGTTACCACCGAGTCTTCACATTTGACAGCTAGGTATAGAGCTTTGTTATGCTCCGTACCTTCCACCGGCAGGTCATCATCTGAGAATGTCACTCTGTTCACCTCGAAAATCTTGCTAGCAATGGTTTCCAGGTGGTTTACAGAAATCTCACTGGGTACATGAGCCTCGTTCAATATCTTTAACAGGGCCCGACGATGTTCCTCGGAATGGAGGAGTAATGACAATAGTGAGATCTGGGCAGGTGTTTTTCTCAGCTGCTCAACCACAGAATAGTCTTGTACTTTCATCTTCCTCAGGAAGTCTTCAGCCTCTTCTTCTGACACTGGCTTCTTGGTTGCCACTGGGTTGGTTTTTCTTAACTCCGCCGGAGCAAAACATCGACCTGATCGAGTCAAACCTTGCGCTTCACAACTGACTTCTTCCACCTGTTTTCCTTGGTACGTTACCACTGCTTTTTCATATTTCCAGGGCACAGCCCTGCTGTCAAGCATAGGCAGTTGGACCATCGGCTTTATGGTCACTCGTTCTCTACATACCCCTTTCAACATGACTGCCGGTGTGGGCAGGATCCCTGGTATTACCAATTTGCTTGGCTCGGGTTTGCTTGTTATGACGGACGGGTTCTTCCCCCATATTACTACCGGCTTGACACCTTCTCCCTGCGACTGTACATTTGTTCCTCCCCTGGTTAAGACTTCTTTTGGGGCAGCTTGGATCATCATCACTGTTTGTGAGGGTTTTCTTAATTCACCTCCCTCACACACCAACTCAATCATGTGAGCTTCGTGGTGCGCTGGCAGCGGGTTTTGGTTGATGTTAGGAGCCTCCGGTGTCTGGACCTCGATCTTATTGGTGTCAATAAGATCCTGTATGGCATGCCTTAACTTCCAACACTTCTCGGTATCGTGCCCGAGCATCCCTGAACAGTATTCACAACTGATTGAACGGTCCAAATTCTGAGGTGGGGGATTTGGTTCCCGAGTATGGACGGGACTAACCAAACCCAATTGTCGCAGCTTGTGGAACACAGCGGTGTAGGTTTCTCCCAGTTCGGTGAAGGTTCTTTGCTTCCGCAACCTGTCATTTCTGGCATCTGGATTTCCCCGGAAACCTGCCCCTGAAGGATTTCTATATGCCCTTGGTGGAGGGTAAGTGTTTTGTGGTGGTGCATATATGTTCTGGGGAGCCGGTGCGCGCCATTGTGGGCGAACCGGGGGCTGAGTGTATATCTGGGCTTGGTGTACGGAACAATGCGGTTCTCGAGGTGGATAGAAATTTTGTGGTGGGTTGTATGGATAGTTTGGCCTGTGAGGCCTGGGTTGGTTGTAGTGTGGCCTGCCAGCCCTGGGCCAACTGCCTGCCTCGATCGTGGCAACCTCTTCTTTCTTTCTTCTTAGCGCACCTCCCGTGCCGCTTTGAATAGCCTGGGTTGTGGCCTTAAGTGCCGAATAGTTTAAGATCTTGTCCGACCTCAAACCTTCTTCTATCATGACCCCTATTTTGACCACCTCGTTGAAAGATTTTCCAACCGTTGTCACCAAGTGACCAAAGTAGGTTGGATCCAATGTCTGCAAAAAGTAGTCTACCATCTCTCCCTCTCTCATGGGAGGATCGACCCTAGCTGCTTGTTCTCTCCAGCGGAACCCGAACTCGCGAAAACTTTCCCCGGGTTTCTTCCCAGTTCTCAATAATGTGAGACGGTCGGGGACTATCTCTAGATTGTACTGGAAATGACCTGCAAAAGCCTGTGCCAGATCATCCCACGTGTACCACCTGCTGAAATCCTGCCTGGTATACCATTCCAGTGCAGATCCGCTCAGACTTTGGCCGAAGTAAGCTATCAAAAGCTCATCCTTGCCTCCTGCCCCTCTCATTTTGCTACAGAATCCCCGCAAATGTGCCATGGGATCACCGTGCCCTTCATATAAATCAAACTTGGGCATCTTGAACCCAGCCGGGAGTTGGACATCTGGGAAAGGGCACAGATCTTTGTATGCCACGCTGACTTGATTGCCCAGCCCGTGCAAGTTTCTGAAGGATTGCTCCAGGCTTTTGAACTTTCTTAACACTTCATCCTGTTCAGGGGCCTTAACAGGCTTCTCAACCTCTGCCGGTACTTCCAAATGGGGATTGTAAACCTGTGGTTCCGGTGCGTGGAATGTAGGCTCAGGGGGATAGTATTGTGTATCGTGAGCCTGAAACAATGTCTCACTGGTCGTTCGCTGCAAAGGGGCTGATGCAGGTCCCACAAAAATGGGAATGTTGGATGTTGGGAGAGGTTGGTGGGGTGGTGGAGCTTGGGAATCATGAGGGCTTCTCTCCTGATGATAGAGGGGGTTTGGGCGGCTTGTGGAAGGGCCAGAGTGAGGGTACTCCGGTACGTGTCCCAGTGTCTCAGGGCTCTTTTGTGTTTTGGCCAGGGCTAGCTGCATTGCATGCATCTCTAGTCCCATCCTTTCAATCTTTTCCATTGCCTCTTTTAGCAACTGGCTCATCGGCCTTTCTTCCTCATTACTATTCTCTGAAGTAGTCATGCTTGTTGCTACCGGTCCTTTGGATCTGGTTTGGTATGAATGTGTTGCCAGAATTCTTTAACAACTAACTGTCTGGTTATCAGACAACAACAAACTTTGTTAGTGTTAGAGCTTAACAGATTTGATCATAACACATAGAGGATGCAATGCACCTAGGCAGTTAACCGTTTCTACATGCTTTGCTTCAAACCACATGCGTCATCCCGGTTTGTTCATTTGTCTCTTTTAGAGTATTCTGCGAAACCCCGCGTCCTATTTTATTTACATTTTCTTTTCTTTATTTATTAAAAGCGGTCGAATCTTATGGGGATTGCCTACGTATCACGTCCCCGCGTGAATCAGACCAGGCGTAGTTCTGCCTTAAAGTAAAAACACACAATTTTTGTGAAATCATTGAATTCATTCTCAAAGTTTTGCTATTACAAATTACATCAAGCAAGGAATAGCAATAGTACAAACTCGACGGTTTCAAACTCGGTTTAACGAAAAAGAAAACAACATATGGAAAAACAACCAAAGCCAAATAAACAGGACTTGACCAAAACTAATTCTCCAATTTAAGGGGCCGTGAGGCATCATCCGGCCTTTTTGCGGCTCTAGGTGTAAGGTCTCTTTGCAAGCTCTTCAATTCGTTCATAATCCGGCGGACGCAACCCATGATGGAAACAAGGAGGGTCTTCCGAGGTGTTCGCTCATAGGCCGAGCATTTCATGTAGATGTAATGCCCTATTTCATCAATCCTTCCCCGGATGTTGTCCCTTTCTGTGAACAAATGCCTTATCTGTTGGTTCTTCAATCCCAGTGTTTGCGCATTGTTGGCAAGCTGATCCTGGAACATCTCCATTTGCCTTTCCATTCTGGTCATTGCATCGTAATAATGCCTTCTGTCGTCTTGGGCATTTCGTGTTTGCTTGAGGATCCTTTCTCGAAGAGAGGCATTCGTTTCCCTTAATGTCCCGATGCTCAGTTCATACTCCCTTATGACTTGTTGCAGGTGCTGCCTCCGAGCCATCGCACCCTTTGCCCACTTGGTTCGCAATTTTGCTGTGCTGGCCCTGGCTTTTTCCAAATCTTCCTGGCATTCCGCAACCTGATCTTTTAACCCTGCTATCAATCTTTTATCTGCCTGGCTTCTTAGCTGGCTATTAGCCTCTTTTTTCATTCTCCGGATCTGAGCTTTGAGGATCTCGCTTTCTCTGATTAACTGGTTCTTTTCTCCCTTGTGGGCAGCAGACTGTAATTGGCACTCAAACTTCATATCCTGGATTTGTTGCTTCAGTTTGCCTGCTTTGACAAGATATTCTTGCTCTTTGGCCAACCAGTCCCACTGTTCTTGTGAAGATTTGGCAAATTCTTGCAGGTGAGGTCTTTTGGTCGGTCTTCCAGGTGATGTCTCCCTTTTGTACCAGGCTTGATACCCGGGCGAAACTTCCCCTTTTGCCCGATTCATTACACAAGTATTTGCTTCTAAGTATTGACATTGGCTCCAAATTTGACGAACCCTTGCTTCAGGAAACTGGCCGTCGGGACTGATCTCGATTACCTGGATGCTCAGATCCTCGTCTTTCGGCACTATCTGATACCTCCCAAGTTGCCTTAAAACCCGATGCGGCGCGTATGGTTGAATGCTCTTAAGTCCCATTAAAAGAAAATGGGGCCTGGCTGCTGGCATGTATATGACTTCGTCGATCGGTAACCATCCTAGCGCCCACTGTATTTGACTGGCGTTGAGGGTTTGGAAATATGAGGTCCATGCTACAACTCCTTCTGGTAGGTAGGTTTCATCAACTCTGGTATAGAACTCCTCTATGCAGGTCTTTCCAGCGGATCCATGGCTCAGAAACTGGGCTCGGTGACATAGGTGTTCGATCATCCACATTTGCAACAACAAATTGCAACCCTCGAAAAAGCTTCCTCCGGCTTTGCAAGAAGTGAGTGCCCGGAATATATCAGATACTATCATGGGCGCCAACGTACTATCACTCTGTGTGAGCAACGTACTGACGACCCCTGCTATCTTTATGTCAATATTCCCATCTTTTCTTGGGAATATTAGTAGTCCTAAGAAAGTTATCATGAAAGCAATTCGTCTATGTTCTTCCCACTTCTGGCGATTACCTTTGCTGCACAACTGGTTTTCTGGCTTGTCGAATCCTCCTATGTGACCATATCTTTGATATATGAAACTCGTGCTGCAAAAACCTTTTGCCAAGTCAGGGTTATGAACTGTTCTGACTATCTTTAAGGAGTCCAGGAACCGGTGTACTGCTACAGCTCTTGGAGCAATCAGATATTTGTGCCTCAAAGGAGTCTCAGTGCTGCCGATATACCCTGCTATTTCTTCTAAAGTTGGGGTAAGTTCGAAATCTGAGAAGCGGAAGACATTGTGCGCAGGATCCCAGTGGGGGACTAGTGCCCTTATGATATCTCCTCGTGGCCTGATATCCAACAAACTCGTGAGGCCTTTCAGATACTTCTTGATTTCGTCATGCCCCTCTTTGCCCAAATCATTCCACCAGAGCCGCAATTGGAGGAGAATTTTATTCATGATTGAAAAGGGTTCATTCGGAATCGTGCTCATTCTGCACATTTATTAACAAGATTTTAACAAACGACACTTATCCTGCTAAAAACAAAAATATATGCGATTTTTTGTGAATTTTGAATTTTCATATATATATATATAAAACTTTCTAAAGAAGTCAATAACGGAAAATATTTTGGATTTTTTTTTTTTTTTTTTTCGAAAAACTGGGAGCCTGAAAGGACTTTTCTAGACCTTTAACAAGATAAATACTTTTGCCATAAATAAAGATATATACATTTTGAAATAAAGCAAAACTTTTGAATTTTTCATATATATATATATATATACATATATTTGTAACAAATAATAAAAGTAAAGACCACACAAGACTTTTTTTTATTATATAAAAAAAATTTTAAAATAAGATTTTTTTTATTTTTATGACAAGACAACTCTATATTTCTATTGATATATTTTTTATTATGAAAGGCAGAACAACGACTTTTCAAAATTTTGGCAGAGTTTTGACAGTATTTGTTTTTTTTTTTCAACAATAAACAATCAATTCCTAACCGTTATTTCCCTTTTTTTCACAATATTCCAAATATTCAAACACCGGTCAGCATGCGGGCATGAGACAAATAAATGCACGGAAAACAGTGGGATGCACCAGAATGGTCTTTTCATATCAGGTTGCTAGTCCTAGACGGACCCAACCCCTGTGTTGAGTCCCCTAAGTCATATGCAACGTGATGCAAATAAGCGTTCCTACTAGGGATCCGGCATGAAGTCACGTTATTCTATGTTCAAAACCTGGGTCGGTGTTCTAGACAGTGTACCCGAGCGGACAACTCGAGTTGAGGAAGGAGCTCCTTTCCGGGAACCAAAAGGCCAGCCGGCTTAGAAACTTTCCGAACCTCTTTTATTTAGGGTATGACACTAACAGAATAAGGAGTCTCAACCAGTGAGCACATCCCCGGAGGTGAGAAGAGAAAGGTTTCGGCACAGTTTATATACAGTTCAAATAATATCAAAGCGGTAACAGCAACATTTAGCACATTAGTCTCAAAAACATGTAATAATCAGATAATAAATAAAGCCAAATAATAACAATTATTCTAAGCTCGACTTCTTAACCCTGAACTATTGGTTCTGGGTTTTATGATCCCCAGCAGAGTCGCCAGAGCTGTCACACCTCCTTTTTCCGCACCCGAGAGGGCGCAAGGGAGTTTTTCCAATTAAAGGACAATCGGAACGGGATTAGTTTATTTATTTTAGAGTCGCCACTTGGGAGATTTAGGGTGTCCCAAGTCACCAATTTTAATCCCGAATCGAGGAAAATAATGACTCTATATTACAGTCTGCGTACCAGAAATCCGGATAAGGAATTCTGTTAACCCGGGAGAAGGTGTTAGGCATTCCCGAGTTCCGTGGTTCTAGCACGGTCGCTCAACTGTTATATTCGGCTTATTTATCTGATTTTTAATACAATTATGAACCTATGTGCCAATTTTATCTTTTATCCGCTTTTATCGTTCACCGTTATTTTTATAGGACTTGCAACGTCGTGAAAACATATCTCGAACCACGCTACATCAATGCACCCGTGGTTATTGATATATCTCGACTCGGCTGGGATTTGGATTTGGGTCACATAAATGTGCACCCGAGTTTAAGAAGGTAAGGTTTTATTAAAGCGTATCCTAAAGAGACTAACGTGTTGTTATTTAGGGAGGGTTGTGAGATTTGCTAAGCAACCCATCCCGGAAACTAAATGCTCCAACAATATACATTTAACAAGGGCCCCGCATTTGCACGTTGTGTTTATTTTTATCGAGGCTCATCTCGTTCTTATTTTAAAAGGTTATCCTATAGCAACTACGTTTCTTATCGCGTTTGTCCTTATCAATTGAAAACAGTATATAGTCCTAATTAATTAAATGCTTGCAAGCTATTTGTAATGACATTCAGAAAAGCTAAAAAAAATTTCAGAAATGGGGCTGTATATGCAATCAGCCGAACAAACAATTCTGGGCCCAAATCCAGCCCATGCGCGATGGACCAGACCTGGGCCTTCGCCTGTTCTACGCGGGCCTACTTAGTTTGCTTCGATTTGGGCTCGACCTTCATGAGGTCGAGGCCCTGAACTGATTCTTTATTTTGTGAAATGAGTTTATCAGTTTATGGGACAATATGGCAGAAGGAGAAAGAACTTTAACTAAAATGGATAGCTTTCCTATTTGGCCTACATTAGAGAATATACTATACCATCAGACTAAGTTTGAAATACAACTTATTACACTGGGCGTATTCTCACTTAGCAGTATACATACAAAGCTAGCATTCGTTAACCTACATTGATATACTTAGTATGTAGGCTGTTTCTATTGTCCAAACAAAAATGACAATCATTATACAATACATGATGTCTAATGTAACAATTTATGCATAAAAGTCACTCTTCAGGTCTTTTCTTTTGTATTCATGCTCAACTTTCCAATTACATTTGACAGAGTATTAGTCATGTACCTGGTATAGAGAACGAAAAGAAGAAAATAATGATCAGTTGGGCAGTATGCCACAAACACAGCAGCAGCAGATACACAGCAACAGCACAGCAACAAACCAAACCAAATGTTTTCCACAAACCTCAGACGACCAACAATATTTCCCAGAACAAAGAGGACCAACAAATAGTCGAGTACCAAACCAATGAACCCAGAAAAGAAGGATGAAACAAACAGCAACAACAGAGTATTCAAAGCAGCAACACTACCAATTGAATAACCAGAAACAGCTCAACCAATGCAAACCAAGAACTTGGCCAAGACAGCTTGACCAATATGCACTCTTATACAACTTTTCAGGCAGTGTTTGGTTGCAGTGTTTATTGGAAGCTAACTTGTGTTTTTTTCAGTTTTCTTTGAACTCACTAGACCTCTCTTTGGACTAAAAATTTTACAGCCCTTTTTTTCTCTCTGAAAGCTAAAAGTCCAGCCTCAGACCCATAAACTTCAGCCCCTGTTTTAGTTGTCCAATGGCCTATTTATAGGCCAAATGCACCATTACAGCTGAGCTGCCCTGCCTGCCAATTGGCAGAATGCCCATACCCTTTAAGCCCATCCTAAGCATGCTTGGTGTCAGCTACCTTTATTCCCCACGCCTGGTTTTTGTTTAATCCAGAATTATGGGCTCATTTGTTTATTCATTTTGAGCCCCCATACCCTTGTGTCTTGTTCCCCATTGGTATTAGTTTAATCCTAAGTTAGTACCCTACTTGTCAGCTCACTTAAACTAATTACTTCTGTTCTTTTTAGCACCCCAGATTACCCCTGTCAACCTTGATTATTACTGCCCCTGCCTATTGCAGCATTAGGGCATTTTTTGCACTGATGAAAGCTCGAGCTCAGGACTGCCTAGACTGAACCCTTTTAGTCATTTTTATAATGCCAACAGACCATTTCAAACATTACTAGGTCATCCAGCCAGTGTCCGAGTTTAATTAGTTATGTGACAATCCTAACTCCTTCGATTCATTAGTTATAGAAAACTAATCGACGACATTTATCGAGTCGACTATACTAATTATAGCAGGTAATAATCGATCGCTCACATAAACAATACGTTTAGGGACCTAAAGGGCATCAGACAATTCTATGTTCAATAACTGGGGACCTATATAAGTTTATTCATTTGACGACCAATCTAATCGAACAGGTTCATCACAGAGTACATTCAGAATACAAATAGAAGACAAACGACCAAATAAAAGGTCTTTAACAGAGATGAAAGAAATCTGGATGAAAAATAACAAAATAACAAACAAACACAAAGAGATATGCTGACAACTTATTTGGAAATAAAACAAAAGAACGGAAAACTTACCAAAACGTTTAAACCAAACAGACCCAAATCAAACTCGACTTCGAACTTTTGAGGCCGAACAAACTTTAGTCAGGGTGTTCTCACATGAGAACACCTTGACTAAGGTCTATTAGACCTCAAACCTATGTCAAAACTGGCCGGGTTCCCCAGGTGCATGTGTTTCCAGTTCTGGATTTCCAGATCTGGATTTTTAGGAGTTGTGGGTAGATTCGGACCAAACCAAGTTTGGTTTGGTCACTAGGAAGGTCAGGGGGGTGTCTGGTATGAAGATGGGGTGGTTTGGTGTAGATCGAGTTTTGTCTCGAATCTTCAAATCCAGATTCGAGACGATAGGAGATGATTCGAGGTTCGTGGTTCGTGGATTCGTGTTCAGGGGAGTGAGGGGGTCTTAGGGTGTTCAGGGGGTGGTCACCGGCGTTCGTGCCGCCGGCTTTAATGGCGAAGGAGACTAGGGCGGCTGCTAGGGTTTGGGGGTTTCAGGGTTCAGGGAAGGAGACGAGTGAGGGGTGGGGTTCGGATAGGGGGCGTGGGGTGTAAGGGAAGGTTTATATATGGTGAGGTTGATCGGATCTGAGCCGTTAGATCAGATGATCTCAACGGCTTAGATCTGATGTTGAGAAATGGGACGGGGTCGTTTGGTAATTAAACGAGGTCGTTTGGTTTAAGTGGGGGATTGGATCGGATTGGTTATTGGGTCGGGTTTGAACACGGGTTGCTGAAAATGATCCTGGACCGTTGGATTGGATTGATTGGAACGGCTGAGATGGATTGGCCTGAAACGGTGTCGTTTCAGGAGGTGTCTGGGCAACCGGATTTGGACTGGGCCTGCGTGCTGGTTGGGCCAGTTATTTTGTTTAATTTTTGGCCCAAACCGATTTCCTTCTCTTTTGTTTTTCTAATTTCATTTTTTTCTTTTAAAACAAAAATAAAAATAATAAATAACAAAATAACGAAATTAAAACTAAACAACAATGCAACATTTTAACACAATTATCACAAAAATTATTTAAGTAAGTTAACTAAAAGCCTAGAACGAGCGATGCACACATATATATATATATATATTTTGAATTTTCTTTTACTGACCGAATTATGGTTTAATCATCCTAACATGCATATTTTGTATTTTTGTTTGTTAATGATTAAATGCAAAAATGGACAGACTCACAAACGATTAACAAAACATGTCACGGAAAGACCGAAAAATTGTACAGCGAAGCCCTTTGCCGCTATTTTTATTTTCTTTTGGAGCAATTGTCCGTGAAGCAAAAATCACGTGCTTACAACACCCTCCATGTATACTTGCCAGGATAATAGCTCATCTAAATCTTTATGCTAGCATATAATGAACCTTCGAAATATGTTCAGTTTTGTCTGTGAATTAGGCTACTCGTTCAGGCAATAACCTCAGGATTTTCATAAAAAAAAGTCTGTTCAGTATTCATCACTGCTTCAAGCTTAGCCAATGGGCTGTTGTCTTTTGCATTGTTTGGCTGTGAGTTGGGCAGGATTGGTTCCCAATATGACCAACTCATACCATTTTGATTGACACCCTTGTTGATGGTGTTTGAATCCTTGTTTGAACTTAGTTTAGGAACTAAATATAGCTACAGAAAATCTGACAGACCAACCTAAAATCAGTATTGAGTTTAAGCTGATTAGCTAAGTAGTCAGTGATTATTAGCTAAATTCAAGAGATTTTATATACTGACTATTAAAGTTAGGTAGTGCAGTAATATGCCAGGTTTAAGGGGTAATCCTGGGAATTTAGTAACATACTAGCAGGCTGTTAAGGATGGGGTCTGCTTAGAGGGTCACTCATTAAGCTTATTTTAATGACAATAGGGTACTGAAATAGGATTAAACTAATGCAATAGTGGGGAACCAAACTTGGTAGCATGGGGGTGATTAAATAATATAGCCTGCCCATACCTTTGGGCAGAAAACACATGCTGGTAGGCTGTCAAGAGGATGGGCTTTGGGGAGTTTTGATTAGTTTAAAGGAGTTATGGGCAGGAAAAGGCAAAAGGAATCAAGGCAGCCTGGGGCCCTGCCAGTTCTGCCTATAAATAGGCTTACTTAGAACAAGAAAGGGGGGTCTTCCAAACTTTGAGAGGTCAGTTTAGTATTGAGAACATAGGCTGGGCTATTACTTTGTTAAGTCAGTACTAGGCTTTACATAAAAGAACTTCAGTTTTTCCCTGAGTATTTGAGAAATCAGAAGCCACTGTTCTCTTTTTTTTTGCCCCTGTCTGTGTTTTTTTGGTGTTGTTGGATTTTAGCTGGATATTTCCTAGTGTCCTACTGTCGAGCATTGTTCTATTGGGTTACTGTTTGGTTTATTTCCTGGTTTTCTTTAACTCTGCCACGGGGTATCTACTACTGTTATTATTGGCTTCATTGGTTGGTGCTATGTCGCTGCATCTGCTGTGCTGCTGCTTATACTGTTGTTGTTACTACTGCCTGGCTGCTTGTTGCTGATATTCTTTTTCTTCTTCTGGTTCTTTTTGTCTAAATCCAGGTACACATACTAAGCTGATGTAATTCCATGTTGAAGTTGACATTTGAAGCATGAATATACACATGAAGAAGTTGAAGTTATAAACTGAATTTAGTTTTCTTTACTGATTGTACTAAAGCCATTTTATGTATCACTGATATGTAGACTCCTGCCAAGGAGCTGTATAACTGGACAGTTTTCACATACGCAGTCATTCAGTTTATGAGCTCCCTATGTAGGCCTTTAGTTAAAAGAAAGATAGGATGATAAAGAGCACCCTACTTATTTCAGTTTGTTTGTAAAGATGCATGTCAAGCTAGGATTAGGCCAATACACTTCTAATTGCCATGATAGCCCAATTTCAGTGCGCAAATGGTTTGAATTAGGATTAAAACTAGATCTTTAAGTTCTCTCATGCCAACAGATCTCTTGCTTTAAAATTTACTACAAACTGTTAAATGAAATAGTATCAGTTTATCTTTCAGCTTTGCAAGCTCATGAATATGTGTAGAAACTATTAAATAGGCCCAATTTGAAGTAGGATGGACCATGTCCGGTCTTACCCCTTATACTTTGGACCTGGGCCTATGAATGTCTAACGGACTACTCTTGCTACGGATATTTTAGATTTAACGAATCATGTTCGGAATTTAACTATAATACCTCATAAGTATATAAATAATGTAGGACCTCTTCCTTCATTTATTTTAGAGACGAACTTAATAGAAAATATAGTTACGGTAAGTTTGTCCTTAAAAAACAAAAATGAGACGAGCCTCGCCAAATAAAAACACAATGTTGTGGGGCCCTCAGTAAATACTCGCTTTAAAATTGCTTAGACTTCGGGATGGACCGTTTAGTGAAATTCCACCGCCCCACCCAAAATAAATGATACGCTAGTCACTTTAGGCGCGTATTTAATAATGTTATCTTCCTAAACTCGGGTGCACATTTATGTGACCCAAATCCCAATCTCAACAGAGTTGAAATGTAGCTCTAATCACGGGTACATTGATTGTGACGTGGTTCGAGATGCATTTCCACGATATTGCAATTCTTGATAAAAATAACAATAAATGATAAAAACGGTTAAAAGTTAAATCTTGCACATAGGTTCAACATGTATTAAATCAGATAATCAAGCCAACTATGACAGTTGAGCAACCGTGCTATAACCACGGAACTCGGGAATGCCTAACACCTTCTCCTGGGTTAACAGAATTCCTTATCCGGATTTCTGGTGCGCAGACTGTAATATGGAGTCATTCTTTTCCTCGATTCGGGATTAAATTGGTGACTTGGGACACCCTAAATCTCCCGAGTGGCGACTCTGAAATAAACAAATAAATCCCCTTTCGATTGTCCTTTAATTGGAAAAAACTCCTACGCCCCCCGCGGGGGCGGAAAAAGGAGGTGTGACAGCTCTGGCGACTCTGTTGGGGAACTTTAAAACCCAGAACCACTGGTTCAGGGTTAGAAATTTGAGCTTAGAGGAATTGTTATATTTGGTTTTATCTGATTTTGTTACATGATATATGCATAGTGTGTTAAATGATGCTTTTACCGCTTTGATATTATTTGAACTGTATATAAATTTGTGCTGAAACCCTTCTCTTCTTACCTCCGAGGAGAAGCTCGCTGGTCGAGACTCCCTATTCTGTTAGTGTCATGCCCAAGTAGAAAGAGGCTCGGATAAGTTACAAATCCGGACGACCCCGCGGGTCCCCGGTACGTAGCCCCCTCCTCGACTCGAGTTGTCCGCTTGGGTAAGCCAGGTCTAGAACAAAGCCCAGTTTGAAACTTAGTAAAACATAACTTCATGCCGGATCCCTAGTAGGAAAACGCTTATTTGCATCACGTTGCATCTGACTTAGGGGGCTCAACACAGGGGTTGGGCCCGTCTAGGAATAGCAACCTGGAACAAAAGACCATCTTGTGGCATCTTGTCTGTTAGCGCATTTAATTCGCTTCGAATTTGCATGTTGACCAGTGGGTGATAACGGGAATTTTGAAAAAAAAAATCGTGAATTTTGAAGAAAAAAAAAGCAATGTCCAAATAATTTTGATTTCTGAGAAAGAGAATGAGATCCGTGATTAAGATAATTTTCTTACCCGAACTACGTCGGTTTGATTCTCACCGGATGTGGGATACGTAGGCAACCCTTATCGGGTCCAACTCTCTATTTTTGGAAATAATAATATATAATGAAAATATATATATATGTATATATATACATATATTGCTTCTTTCGTAAAAGAGTCGGGTGAGGCCATTTTGCGGAAATAGCCGAATGTTCCCGAAAGGGACGCCGGAAGAATGTCTTTGCACAAACGGCCGCCTTTGGCCATTTTTCTTACCTTTTGACCGGTTAAAGTCCCACGGCCTTAAAATCTTCACCCCTGAAGAACTGAAAGGCCGTATCGGGAAAGTCAGTTTTGCTTTCCCCAAATTAAGGGAAAAACGGAAAAATGTTTGGAGTCAAAATAAAGATTTTTGCTTTCGTCTAAAATCACCTTAATAAATGTGCAGAATGAGTACGAGTAAGAGTTCATCTGATGCCATTATAAACAAATTTCCTTTGGGCTTACGCATGTGGTGGAACGACTTAGAAGAATCAGGGCGAGATACAGTCAAAATATACTTGGGAAATTTGGTTGGATTACTGGATATCGATCCGCGAGGGGACATTATCAGGGCTTTAATTTCATTCTGGGACTCGGCACACAATGTATTTCACTTCTCAGACTTTGAGCTCACCCCGACGTTGGAGGAGCTGGCAGGGTACATTGGATGTCCTAAAATCCCTATGAAAGAGCAGTATCTCATTGCACCAAGGACCGTGACCATACACAAGTTCCTAGACACCGTAAATATCCGCAGAACGGTGCACAACCCAGAGTTATCAAAAGGGTTTTGTAATTTGGCATTTCTGTACGACAGGTACGGTCATCTTGGAGGATTCAACAATCCCGAGAGTAAGATTTGCAATGGGGAAAGCCGTTTAAATGGGAGAGGCATAGATGTATTGCTTTTATGATAGCCTTTCTGGGTCTTCTGGTGTTCCCTAGAAAGGATGGGAAAATTAACATACAAATCGCTGGGGTCGTCAGCACTTTGCTCAAGCAAGACAACAGCACTCTGACACCAATGATAATAACAGACATTTTCCGCGCGCTCACTGTTTGCAAAACCAGAGGAGGTTTCTTTGATGGATGTAATATCCTACTGCAAATGTGGATGATAGAGCATCTATGTCATCGCCCTCAGTTGCTGAGATATGGGTCATCACAAAAGACTTGTATAGAAGAGTTTCCCACCAGGGTCGACGGTTTCAACCTGCCAGAAGGGGTCACCGAATGGGTCACGCTGTTGCGCTCGGTTTCGGCAAACCAGATAGAATGGGCATTTGAGTGGCTACCCATAGATGAGGTCATACACATGTTGACCGCTGAGTCTCATTTATTGTTGATGGGTCTCCAAAGTATCCAGCCTTATGCGCCCAGCAGAGTATTGAGGCAGTTGGGGCGATATCAAATAATCCCAAAGGAAGAGGATCTCAGTAGCCAGGTGATCGAAATCGGGCCTGGTGGGCAGTTCCCTGAAGCAGCCGTTCGGAGAATCTGGAATGAATGTCAAACCCTGAAAGTAGATACTTGTGTACAGGATCGGGCCAAGGGCGAAGTGTCGCCAAAATACCTCATGTGGTACAGAAGAGAGCTTGAGCACCAGAGACCAACTAAGAGAGCTCACGTCCAAGACTTTGCGGAATCGTTGCATGCATAATGGGGTTGGTTAAAAAAGGAGGAAGGCTACCGGGTTGAAATCGGGAAGCTAAAGCAACAAGTTGAAAGGCTTATATTTGAGAACAACGTGCAAGTCGCCTCCGAGCGGGGTGAAAAGAACAAATTAGCCCAAGAAAACCAGACACTAAAAGCCCGCATTCGCCAAGCCAGTAAGAGTAACAGCGACCGACAGAAACATCGCTTCGACGAAAGATTGATAGCAGATTTGAGAAATCAGGTCAGCCAAAGCCGAGAAGAATTAGAGAGATCGGAAGCTTGCATAGCAAGAATGAAGGTCAGATGGGAAAAAGGTACAATGGCCCGGAGGCAGCATCTGCAACAAGTCATAAGGGATTATGAAATGAGCATCGGGATATTAAGGAAAACGAACTCCACTCTTCAGGAGCGGATCTTCAAACAAGCACGAGATGCCCAGGCCGACAGAAGACGTTGTTACGATGCAATGACTAGAATGGAAAGACAAATGGAGATGTTCCAGGATCGACTTGCCAACAATGCTCAAGCACTGGGATTAAAAAACTGGCGAATAGAGCAATTGTTCGTTGAAAGGGACAACATTCGAGGAAGAATTGATGAGATTGGGCATTACATCTACATGAGATGCCTAGCATGTGAGCAAATACCTTGGAAAACCCTCCTTGTTTCCATCATGGGCTGCGTCCACCGGATCATGAATGAGTTGAAGAGCTTGCAGAGAGACCTTACACCAAGGGCCGCGGAAAGGCCGAATGATGCCTCGCGGGCCCCTAAGTTGGAATTTTAATCTTTTGTTCGAGTCTTGTTTAATTGGATTTGTTGTCTTCACATATGTTGTTTTCTTTTTTAAATCAAGTCAGGTTAAGAACTTTGGAATCTATACTATTGTTGTTCCTTGTTTGAAGTGATTTGTAATAGCAAATTTTGGTGACGAATTAATTGATTCCAAAAGAATTGGTGTGTGTCTTTACTTTGTGGCAGAACTACGCCCGGTCTAATTCGCACGGGGACGTGATACGTAGGCAATCCACATAAGATTCGACCGCCATTAATAAAAAGGGAGAGGAAAGAAAGAAGATGAAAACATTAAAATAAATTAAAATACAGGGGTTCCCAAAGTACTTTAAAGGGGCAAATAAGCAAGCCGGGATGACGCATGTGTTTGAAGCAAAGCATGTTAGAAATGGTTTACTGCCTAGGAACATTGCATCCACAATGTGTTGTTATCAGATCTGTTAAAACTCTAACGCTAACAAGTTTGTTGTTTTCCATCGAATACCAGACAGTTAGTTGTTAAAGCATTCTAGCAACACACCCTTATCAAACCAGATCCAAAGGACCGGTAACAACGAGCATGACTACTTCACAAAATAGTACCGAGGAAGAAAGGCCGTTGAGCCAGTTGTTAAAAGAAGAGATGGAAAAGATAGAAAGGATGGGGCTAGAGATGAATGCAATGCAGTTAGCTCTGGCCAAAGCATAGAAGAGCCCTGAACCACTAGGGCATATGCCGGAATACCCTCACTCTGGCCCCTCAACCAGCCTCCCGAATCACCGTTATCTTCAGGAGAGAAGCCCCCATGATTCCCAAGCTCCACCAACCCATCAACCTCTCCCAATACCAAATGTTACCACTTTTATGGGACCCACGTCAGCCACCCTGCAAAGATCAACCAGCGAGCCGTTATTTCAGGCTCACGATCAACCAGCAAGCCGTTATTTCAGGCTCACGATACGCAATACTATCCCCCTGAACCCACATTCAGTGCACCAGAACCCCATACCTACAATCCGCACTTGGAGGTACCGGTGGAGATTGAGAAGCCGGTTAAGGTCCCAGAACAAGATGAGGTAATGAGGAAGTTCAAAAGCCTGGAGTAATCCTTCAGGAACCTTCACGGATTGGGCAACCAGGTCAGTGTGGCCTACAAGGATCTGTGCCCTTTCCCGGACGTCCAACTCCCGGCTGGGTTCAAGATGCTTAAGTTTGATTTGTATGAAGGGCACGGTGATCCTATGGCCCATTTGCGGGGCTTTTGTAGCAAAATGAGAGGGGCAGGCGGCAAAGACGAGCTACTGATAGCTTATTTCGGCCAAAGCTTGAGTGGATAGGCACTGGAATGGTATACCAGGCAGGATTCCAGCAGATGGTACACTTGGGATGATCTGGCGCCGGCTTTCGCGGGTCACTTTCAATACAATCTCGAGATAGTCCCTGACCGTCTCACGTTGCTGAGGACCGGAAAGAAGCCTGGGGAAAGTTTTCGTGAGTTTGGTTTCTGCTGGAGAGAACAAGCGGCCAGAGTTGATCCTCCCATGAGAGAGGGAGAAATGGTGGACTACTTCTTACAAACACTAGATCCAACTTACTTTGGTCACTTGGTGACGACGGTTGGAAAATCCTTCAATGAAGTAGTGAAGATAGGGGTCATGATAGAAGAGGGTCTGAGGTCTGACAAAATCCTGAATTACTCAGCGCTCAAGGCAACGACCCAGGCTATTCAGAGCGGCACGGGAGGTGTGCTAGGAAGGAGGAAGAAAGAAGAAATTGCCACGATTGAGGCAAGTAGTTGGTCCAGGTCTGACAAACCATACTACAACCAACCCAGACCCCACAGGCCAAACTACCCATACAGCCCACCACAGCACTACTATCCACCTCAAGAACCACACTTCTTCGTATACCAAGCCCAAACATACACTCAGCCTCCGGTTCGCCCGCAATGGCGCGCGCCGGCTCCCCAGAACACACATGCACCACCACAAACACCTATTCTCCACCAAGAACGTACAAGAATCCTCCGGGGGCAGGCTTTCGAGGGAGTCAAGCTGCTAGAAATGATAGGCTGCAGAAACATAGAGCCTTACTGAGTTGGGAGAGACCTATACCGCTGTATTCCACAAATTGAGATGGCTGGGTTTGGTGAGTCCTGTCGAACCTAGAGAGCAAAGCCCCCCACCCCAAAATTTGGACAGAACGATAAGCTGCGAGTACTGCTCAGGAATGCTGGGGCATGATACTAAAAAATGTTGGAGGCTGAGGCAGGCAATACAAGATCTTATTGATGCCAACAAAATTGAGGTCCAGGCGCCGGAGGCGCCCAACATCAACCAAAACCCATTGCCAGTACACCGCGAAGCTCACATGATCGAGTTGGTATACGAGGGAGGAGAGACAATGAGACCATCATAGACAGTGATGACAATCCAAGCCACTCCTAAAGAAGGATCGACCGGTGGAAGACCAGGGGTACAGTCGCAGGGGGAAGGCGTCAAGCTAGTAGCAATATTTGGAAAAAGACTATCCACCGTAACAAAGAAACCAGAGCCAGCCAAGTTGGTAATATCAGGGACTCCACCCACACCCGCAGTTGTGTTGAAAGGGGTATACAGGGAACTGGTCACCATAAAACCGGTAGTCCAACTGCCAATGATTGATAGCAGGGCCGTGCCTTGGAAGTATGAGAAGGCAGTAGTGATATACAAGGGAAAACAAGTGGAGGAAGATAGTTGTGAAGTGCAAGGGCTGACTCGATCAGGACGGTGTTTTGCTCTGGTGGAGTTGAGAAGACCCAACCCAGCTGCAACAAAGAAACCTGTGTCCGAAGAAGAAACTGAGGAATTCTTGAGGAAGATGAAAGTGCAGGATTATTCCGTGGTCGAACAGTTGAAGAAAACACCGGCCCAGATCTCGCTGCTATCATTACTAATCCATTCTGATGAACATCGTCGGGCCCTGATGAAGATACTGAATGAAGCCCATGTGCCCAACGAGATTTCTGTAAATCACCTGGAAACGATTGCCAACAAAATTTTCGAGGTGAACAGGGTAACATTCTCAGATGATGATCTGCCAGTGGAAGGCACGGAGCATAATAAAGCTCTCTACCTAACTGTCAAATGTGAAGATTCGGCAGTTACTCGGGCATTGGTGGATAACGGCTCAAGTGCCAATATTTGCCCATTATCCACCCTGAACCAGTTAAAGATCGACCACAGAAGAATCCACAAGAATAGCATTTGCGTCCGAGGATTTGACGGAAATGGAACAGCCACCGTGGGGGATATTGTACTCGAATTGACCATCGGTCCAGTCCAGTTCACCATGGAGTTCCAGGTATTAGATGTCGCGGTATCTTATAACCTTCTGTTAGGACGACCGTGGATCCACGCAGCTAAAACAGTGCCTTCCACCTTACATCAAATGGTCAAGTTCGAGTGGGATAGACAAGAGGTCGTACTGCACGGCTAGGACACTGCGTGCACCATGGGTGGCGCCATTGTGCCCTTCATAGAGACCAATGATGACAAGGGTCCCTGGGTCTACCAGATTTTCGATACGATGTCGGCAAACAAGATTTCTGAGGGTGAGGTCATTCAGCATCCTAGGTTAGCTTCTGCAACGATCATGATGGTCTCAGAAATGCTGGGTAATGGGTTTGTGCCGGGAAAAGGCCTGGGGGTTGAGCTTCAGGGGATTGTCCAACCTGTCTCCTTGCCCAAGAATTTGGAAACCTTTGGGTTGGGGTTCAAACCAACTGCGGCAGATGTAAAGCGAGCGCGGAAAATGAAGAAGAAAGTTTGGTTTCTTCCCAAACCTGTGCCACGTCTCTTAAGATCTTTTGTTAGAGCAAGTGCCAAGGGGTCACCGGTCCCAAAGATTCTCGGACCATTGATTGGGATGGACGGGGACTTGAATCAGAGTTTCGAGAGGCTATTCGGTGATGTCAATATGGTAGAAGTCGGAGAGAGTTCCAGCGGAGCAGACATACAGTTTGCGGGGCCTGAGGCCAAAACCAACAATTGGACGGTTACTCCTCTTCCTATCCGGGGGGAGTCCTGGTAGTGGGCTTTGATTTTTGCTTTTTTGTTTCGGATTATTCCAGGGTGTAATCCAATTCTTATTTTGTGTTGTAAAAGTGTGAACCCTGTTATCCCGCAATTTCAATAAAATTCTTTTCTTTTGTCTCGTTTTAATTTTGTTTTGTTCTTTTTCTTTCTGAACAGTTCTCTTTTTACTGGTTCTAATGACATGGCATGCACAGTGGATCTTCGACCTAGTCTAATAAATCAATCCGACTCCGACTTAAGGATACAAGAGGACGAGTGTGACGATGAGTCTGAATATGACGGGGATGAAGCCTTCAAAGAAATAAACCGAGAACTGTGCCAGTTTGAAGAGAAACCCAAGCCTAATCTGAATGACACGGAGGCTGTGAAACTAGGAGACGCAGATAATGTCAGAGAAACCAAAATCAGCATCCACATTGAGCCAAAAGTCAGGGAAGAATTGATCAAAACCCTCGTGAAATTCAAAGATGTTTTTACATGGTCATATGATGATATGCCGGGATTAAGCACCAACCTAGTGGTTCACAAATTGCCCACTGACCCGGCATACCCTCCGGTCAAGCAAAATCTAAGGAAATTTAAGACAGAGATGAGTCTAAAGATCAAAGAAGAGGTGATTAAGCAGCTGCAGGCGAAGGTCATTCGGGTCACTCGATATCCTGAGTGGTTGGCCAATGTGGTACCAGTGCCGAAGAAGGAAGGGAAAATCAGGGTGTGCGTCGACTACCGCAATCTCAACAAATCAAGTCCTAAGGATAACTTTCCGTTGCCCAACATCCATATCCTGATCGATAATTGCACTGGGCGCGAGATCGGATCCTTTGTGGACTGCTGTGCAGGATATCATCAGATCTTAATGGACGAAGAAGATGCGGAAAAGACAGCTTTCATTACACCATGGGGAACATACTGCTACCGGGTCATGCCATTCGGACTGAAGAATGCTGGGGCAACGTACATGCGAGCAATGACTACTGTGTTTCACGACATGATACACAAAGAAATTGAGGTGTACGTAGATGATGTGATCATAAAGTCTCGGCGATAGGGAGACCATGTAGCAGACCTAAGGAGATTTTTTCAAAGACTCCGAAGGTATGATATCAAGCTCAACTCGGCCAAATGCGCATTCGGGGTTCCATCAGGAAAGCTGTTAGGATTCATCGTCAGTCGATGGGGTATTGAGTTAGACCCATCCAAGATCAAATCCATCCGAGATTTGCCACCGCCAAAGAACAAAACGGAGGTAACGAGTCTATTGGGGAGGCTAAATTATATCAGCAGGTTCATCGCCCAACTCACGGCGACTTGTGAACCCATATTTCGGCTGCTGAAAAAAGATGTTGCGGTAGACTGGACAGTAGAGTGTCAAGAGGCTTTCGACCAAATCAAAGGGTATCTGTCCAATCCACCTGTGTTGGTTCCACCTGAGCTAGGGAGGCCATTAATTCTTTATCTGATGGTCCTGGAGAATTCATTTGGTTGTGTACTGGGGCAACACGATGTCACAGGAAGGAAGGAGCATGCCATTTATTATCTTAGCAAGAAGTTCACAGTGTATGAGGTCAAGTACACTCAACTCGAGAAAACATGTTGCGCCCTAACTTGGGTGGCTCAGAAGTTGAAGCACTACCTGTCCTCGTATACTACTTATCTCATATCCCGTTTGGACCCATTGAAGTACATTTTTCAGAAACCTATGCCTACAGGGAGGTTAGCAAAATGGCAAATTTTGCTCACAGAGTTTGATATCGTCTATGTGACGAGGACGGCCATGAAAGCCCAAGCACTGGCCGACCATTTGGCAGAGAATCCCGTTGATGAAAAATACGAGCCTTTAAGAACGTATTTTCCCGACGAAGAAGTGATGCATACAGGTGAGCTGGAATTACCCGAGGAACCGGGTTGGAAGCTTTTCTTCGATGGAGCCGCGAACGCGAAAGGGGTTGGAATAAGAGCAGTACTCATTTCTGAAACAGGACGTCACTATCCTGTTACAGCTCAACTACGCTTATATTGCACCAATAATATGGCCGAGTACGAAGCCTGCATTTTGGGTCTACGATTAGCTGCGGACATGGATGTCCAAGACGTTCTGGTCTTGGGAGACTCGGACCTCTTAGTACATCAGATTCAGGGTGAGTGGGAAACACGAGATTTGAAACTCATACCCTATCGACAATGTTTGCACGATCTGAGCAATCGATTTCGATCAGTGGAATTCAAACATATCCCAAGAGTCCATAACGAGGTTGCCGATGCATTGGCCACCTTAGCATCAATGTTACACCACCCCGACAAAATGTATGTTGACCCGTTGCACATTCAGGTTCGTGATCAGCATGCTTATTGCAACGCGGTAGAAGAGGAAGTAGATGGCGAGCCTTGGTTTCATGATATAAAGGAGTACCTCAAAATGGGGATATATGCGGAACAGGCCACTGGAGACCAAAAAAGAGCCATTCGGCGTTTGTCGAATGGTTTCTTCCTCAGCGGAGGAGTGTTGTACAGAAGAACCCCGGACTTGGGATTGTTAAGATGTATAGACGCCGGTCAAGCCAAGACGGTTATGGCAGAGGTACATGCTGGAGTTTGCGGGCCACATATGAGCGGATATGTATTGGCAAAGAAGATCCTTCGAGCAGGGTACTATTGGCTCACCATGGAGCATGACTGTATCACTTTCGTGAGGAAATGCCATCAGTGTCAGATACATGGAGATCTGATTCATTCTCCGCCAACAGAGTTGCATACGATGTCAGCGCCCTGGCCATTTGTCGCATGGGGCATGGATGTCATTGGGCCTATCGAGCCGGCAGCGTCCAACGGCCATAGGTTCATTCTGGTGACCATCGACTACTTCACCAAATGGGTTGAGGCTAAAACCTTCAAGTCGGTAACTAAAAAGGCAGTGGTGGATTTTGTTCACTCCCATATCATCTGCAGATTTGGGATCCCAAAAGTGATCATCACGGATAATGGTGCAAATCTTAACAGCAGCCTGATGAGAGAGGTATGCCAACAATTCAAGATTACACACCGCAATTCCACCCCATATCGTCCCAAGGCGAATGGAGTGGTCGAAGCAGCTAATAAGAACATCAAGAAGATACTGCGGAAGATGGTGGAAGGATCTAGACAATGGCACGAGAAACTACCCTTTGCCTTGTTGGGTTATCGCACTACAGTCCGGACTTCCATAGGTGCAACTCCTTATTTGTTGGTATACGGAACTGAGGCAGTAATACCAGCGGAGGTCGAAATTCCGTCCCTCCGGATTGTCGCTGAAGCCGAGATTGATGATGATGAATGGGTCAAAGCTCGACTGGAACAGTTGAGCTTGATAGACAAAAAAAGATTGGCAGCAGTGTGCCATGGTCAGTTGTATCAGAAGAGAATGGCAAGGGCGTACAATAAGAAGGTACGCCCCAGAAAATTTGAAGTAGGGCAGCAGGTATTGAAACGGATCCTCCCGCATCAGGTCGAAGCAAAAGGCAAGTTCGCCCCAAATTGGCAAGGGCCTTATATCGTGACCAGAGTGTTGTCCAACGGTGTTTTGTGCCTAACAGATGTCGAGGGAAGATGTGTCGACATGGCTATCAATTCTGATGCAGTCAAAAGATATTATGCGTAATTTCTTCGATTATGATAGTTATTGGTTCGTTTGTTTGTATTTGGTACTTATTGGATAATGAAATGACGGAGGCAATTCTTTCTTCTATCCAAACACTTTTAACCCTTGCTTCCCCCTTTTGAGCCTTAAGTTATTCTTTCATACCCCTCTTTTGGAATCACTAAATGGGAAAAGATATGAAAAAGAAGAAGAAATTAAAAAAAAGAGAAAGATAAAGATCATAAGAAAAACTAGAGAAGTAGGAACTACGTTTGACCTGATTCCTCAAAGAGGATACATAGGCGCCTCACGGCTCGGTCATAGTATGCATAATATGCGTAGCTCAACATAGTGTAAATATAAAATTCTCCAAGCAAGAAGACTGGGGCAGGAAATATGTTTTTGAATATCCAAAAAGGGTTTGATTCCAAGAGTTGTAACACTTCACCCATCGAAGTTAAGTTAAATATTTGATACACAAAACCAACATCGACGCCCAAAAAGACCTCCTGATCAATAGCCAAGAAGTGTCAAGCCAGGCCAATGGAAACTGAGAATAATCCGCTGATCTCTAGCAAAGAAGAGAGTCATAAACTAGAAATGAATTGATGGCCGAAAAGAATCTCTGAAAGAGAGAGTCATGTCAGCAACACTCCAATCACCCGTCGAGAGATAAAATGAGAGAATCTTATCGGTGAAAACCTTCAAGGCACCGTAAGGCGATGGGAGCTGAGAGAAAAGAGAGAATCTTGTCAGTGAAAACCCTCGAAAGGCACTATAAGACGACAAGACAGATTGGCAACAGGATCCGCATCTGCGAAGAGGTGGGCACCTATCTATCCCCAGCAAGTAAGGCCATCAGGCAGATTGATGAATACAAATAGACTGGGTCGGGAATCTGTAGTGCACAACATGATCATAGGGACCAGTTATATCATCCAGATAAGTTCTTCCTTTTCTCCTTTTCCCCCAGTATTTGTTCAGAAAGATTTTTTTCTCCCTTTTCTATCTTTTCCATTTCTTTCTAGAAATTCGTTTTGAAAAGGATTTTTCAGAGTTTACTACCAGAGACCAAAGTGGTACAAAAGCAAAATACGAATGGGACAGGCCCAAGATGAGGCAATAAGACAAAAGGCGTTTGGTGCAAAAACCAAAGGACAAATTGGTTTAGAAAGTTAAGGGGGACGTGAAGAAAAGCGGAAAACGATGGTTGAGGGATGTATGGACCAAGTTCCAAGAAGATCCCCCAGCATAGCATCGATAGATCACGAACCGAGGTCCAAAGTGGTCAGACACCACAAAAAAGAGGAAGGAGGCAGGGAGAATTGGCCCGCCGCAAGACAACCCTAACAGTCCTGTCCCCAATAAGGATATCCCCAGATGATAACGTCCTATGCCCTGCAGTTCTGGGAGGGAATAAAACTTCCAAGAAAATAGCGTTGGAATTAAAGAGGACTCCCACAGCTTGTTTTGAAACAAGAAGGCAGGGAAGAGATAAATGGAAAGCCATCCCCAACAGACATTCCATCCCCAACAAGCGGCTTTATCCCCAACCAGTTTTGAGAGCACAGAAGGGGAAAAGGAAAAATCATCCCCCAGCAGGAAGGACACGGCTGCTCACCCTGATTAAAACTAACAAAATCCTCTTTGTCTGCTGCAGGAAAATAAAGGTTGATGATGGCAGAGGGACGCGACGCAAGAAAGGTCACCAAAACTGGGGCAGAAAATTCTCTGCCATTTTCAACATTTTTTTTCTCGGAGGAACGAGGAAACAGACTCAAACATTTCATGTCTTTACCAATAGGCGCCCACCTGTATAATGAGAGGAATAATTTTATGTTTTAGTTTAAATAGGCGCCCACCTGTATAATGAGAGGAATATTTTCATGTCTTAGTTTAAATAGGCGCCCACCTGTATAACGAGAGGAATATTTTTATGTCTTAGTTTAAATAGGCGCCCACCTGTATAACGAGAGGAATATTTTCATGTCTTAGTTTAAATAGGCGCCCACCTATATAACGAGAGGAATATTTTCATGTCTTAGTTTAAATAGGCGCCCACCTGTATAACGAGAGGAATATTTTCATGTCTTAGTTTAAATAGGCGCCCACCTGTATAACGAGAGGAATATTTTCATGTCTTAGTTTAAATAGGCGCCCACCTGTATAACGAGAGGAATATTTTCATGTCTTAGTTTAAATAGGCGCCCACCTGTATAACGAGAGGAATATTTTCATGTCTTAGTTTAAATAGGCGCCCACCTGTATAACGAGAGGAATATTTTCATGTCTTAGTTTAAATAGGCGCCCACCTGTATAACGAGAGGAATATTTTCATGTCTTAGTTTAAATAGGCGCCCACCTGTATAACGAGAGGAATATTTTCATGTCTTAGTTTAAATAGGCGCCCACCTGTATAACGAGAGGAATATTTTCATGTCTTAGTTTAAATAGGCGCCCACCTGTATAACGAGAGGAATATTTTCATGTCTTAGTTTAAATAGGCGCCCACCTGTATAACGAGAGGAATATTTTCATGTCTTAGTTTAAATAGGCGCCCACCTGTATAACGAGAGGAATATTTTCATGTCTTAGTTTAAATAGGCGCCCACCTGTATAACGAGAGGAATATTTTCATGTCTTAGTTTAAATAGGCGCCCACCTGTATAATGAGAGGAATACTTTTCAGTCTTTACATTTTATGTCTCAGGCGCCCACCTGTATAACGAGAGGAATACTTTTGAGTCTTATACTGCAGATTTTGAAATCAGTAACACCACCGGAAGGCAGAAGGTTACAACAGGAATCCCCAGCAGGAAGCAATAAAAATCCCAGCACCCGAAAGCAGAAGGTTGCAACAAGAGGTCCCAGCACAAATTCAAGCGCCTGAGTCAAAAGGAAGAAAAGACGCGTCTGGAAAGAAGCGGCTTGTGAACATTAAATTATGCCCAACATAACAAATCGGATGAAGAAAGTCGTATCCCCAGAGGAACCTCCGAAAAGCTTAATGAAGAAAGCCATGTCCCCAGCGGACCGAACAAAATGATGAAAACTGGTATTCAGAAAAGCAAAGGGCCAGTGTCATCCCCAAATTCATGGAAGAAAAGCACCGGAGGAAACACAAGCCGACAAGAAAGCAAGGCAACAAGAACAAGTTGTAGTCTAGCCTAGCTTCTTGTTTTCTTTTTAGCACGATGTAATAAGGAGACCGGTAGAGCAGCAATAACAACATACAGCAGCAGTAACATCATACAACAGCAGTAACAGCATACAACAGCAGCGAACATTACAGTCACACGGTAGTCCCAGCTACCGAAACTTCCCGAACTACATTAACCTGATTTCCTTCTAGCCAGGGATATGTAGGAAACCTTTGAGGCAAGGGTTCGGTTAAATATTTTTCCAAAAAATGCTTCACACGGAGTACTCCAACGGGCAAAAAATCGCTCGTACCTGCTCACTTTATCTTTGTACGAAAACTCTCTGTGTTTTCGGACAAAGAGGGGCAGCTGTGAGCACGTGATTTTTGCTTCACGGAAAACTACTCCAAAAGAAATCGAAAAATATAAAAAAATAAAAAAATTAAAACAAGTTACCTTCGGGTACAATTTTGAGAATATGCGTGACATTTTGATA
The DNA here is from genome assembly GCF_000715075.1 of Nicotiana tabacum. NCBI lineage: Eukaryota > Viridiplantae > Streptophyta > Magnoliopsida > Solanales > Solanaceae > Nicotiana > Nicotiana tabacum. The sequence goes on along the minus strand of NC_134084.1, from coordinate 73,923,815 downwards.
ATTGTTCTGTCCGTAAACACTCACCTTGCAATAGTTGAAAATACAAAAATACATGTTGCATGCATTTAGGAATTAATGGTACATTCAGAAATTAATTAACCATAATTTGGTTAAAAGAAAATCAAAAAATATATGCATGTGTGTTTCTTGTCATTGAGTGATTTTATTTAATGTTAATTTATGTGCTAATTATTATAGGTGTTAAATAATATGTGTGTAATTTTATTGTTGATCCTACAATTTTTTTTAAGATTTTTGTTTAATTTTGGTAATCCTAAATGGGTAAAATATCAAGGGAAACCTGGTTTGGGCCAGGTAGAACCAAACTTTCAGGCCCAAACCAACCACATGGATCCAGTCCAAACACAGGCTGCCTAGGCACGGCCCTAAACGACGCCGTATCAGCGTCCCCGTCTTGAGCCGTTAATGTCAAATGAACGGTCCCAATTAGGCCACTCATTTAACCTCAACGACGCCATTTCAGGTAAGTTGATCTGAGCCGTCCAACCCCACTGATCCAACGGATCCAGGCCCTCCCCTAGACCCGTTAACCTGACCCAATCCATTCCCATACCCGGTCTCACCCACCACTACCCCAAACGATGTCGTTCCACCTTAAGTGAAAGATCCTGGCCATAGATCCAACTCGATCCAACGGCCAGGATCTAGTCCTTTACCCCATATATAAACCTAACCTAACACCCCGCGCCCCAAACCGGACCCCCCCTTCACCCACTATTCACCATCGTCCCCAGAACCCCCTCCTCTCAAACCCTAGCAGCCTTAGGTTTCCCCCACTGTAAACCCGGCCACCCGGACTCCGATGGCCCCCAAAACAACAGCCCTGATACACCCAACCACCCTGAACACGAATCCACCAACCGTTTACCTCGAATCACCCTACAACTTCTCGAATCTTCAATCGAAGATTCGAGCAACAAGCAGATCTACACCCACCAACCCCAAACTCACACCACGACACCTCCTGACCTCCCTCACCCCCTGAATGACCTTGGTCCCGTTCGAATCTGACCAGTACTGAACGAATCCCAAATCAGACCACCAAGAACCCTAGAACTCAGATTTATGGGTGGCTGTCCAAATCAACAAAGGATCGGGGTCTAATAGACTTTAACCGAGGTGTTCTCAGTTGAGAACACTTCGATTAAAGTCCATTCAACCCAAAGTGGTCGAGTCCGAGTTCGAGTTGGAGTCAGTTTTGATTTCAAATCCCCGAGGTAATTTTTCCCTTTTTCTTTTGTTCTCCCATAGATTCTACCTGTTTTTCATGTTTAGTTTGTTTTTTTTCCGATTTTCTGTCAATACTGTAAACCCTGAGTTAGTGTTAAGTTTGTTTTGGTGTTTCTTTGATTACCTATTGTATATTATAGTTTGTATAGTCGTTTAAACAAGTGTCGTCAATTAATGTGCTTGAAATTAGATAAAATCGTGACAGTAGCTTATTAACACCCTCCATGTATACTTGCCAGGATAATAGCTCATCTAAATCTGTATGCTAGCATATAATGAACCTTCGAAATATGTTCAGTTTTGTCTGTGAATTAGGCTACTCGTTCAGGCAGTAACCTCAGGATTTTCATAAAAAAAAAAAGCATGTTCAGTATTCATCACTGCTTCAAGCTTAGCCAATGGGCTGTTGTCTTTTGCATTGTTTGGCTGTGAGTTGGGCAGGATTGGTTCCCAATATGACCAACTCATACCATTTTGATTGACACCCTTGTTGATGGTGTTTGAATCCTTGTTTGAACTTAGTTTAGGAACTAAATATAGCTACAGAAAATCTGACAGACCAACCTAAAATCAGTATTGAGTTTAAGCTGATTAGCTAAGTAGTCAGTGATTATTAGCTAAATTCAAGAGATTTTATATACTGACTATTAAAGTTAGGATAGTGCAGTAATATGCCAGGTTTAAGGGGTAATCCTGGGAATTTAGTAACATACTAACAGGCTGTTAAGGATGGGGTCTGCTTAGAGGGTCACGCATTAAGCTTATTTTAATGACAATAGGGTACTGAAATAGGATTAAACTAATGCAATAGTGGGGAACCAAACTTGGTAGCATGGGGGTGATTAAATAATATAGCCTGCCCATACCTTTGGGCAGAAAACACATGCTGGTAGGCTGTCAAGAGGATGGGCTTTGGGGAGTTTTGATTAGTTTAAAGGAGTTATGGGCAGGAAAAGGCTAAAGGAATCAAGGCAGCCTGGGGGCCTTCCATTTCTGCCTATAAATAGGCTTACTTAGAACAAGAAAGGGGGGTCTTCCAAACTTTGAAAGGTCGGTTTAGTATTGAGAACATAGACTGGGCTATTACTTTGTTAAGTCAGTACTAAGCTTTACATAAAAGAACTTCAGTTTTTCCCTGAGTATTTGAGAAATCAGAAGCCACTATTTTCTTTTTCTTTTGCCCCTGTCTGTGTTCTTTTGGTGTTGTTGGATTTCAGCTGGATATTTCCTAGTGTCCTACTGTCGAGCATTGTTCCATTGGGTTACTGTTTGGTTTATTTCCTGGTTTTCTTTAACTCTGCCACGGGGTATCTACTACTGCTATTATTGGCTTCATTGGTTGGTGATGTGTCGTTGCATCTGTTGTGCTGCTGCTTATACTGTTGTTGTTACTACTGCCTGGCTGCTTGTTGCTGATATTCTTTTTCTTCTTCTGGTTCTTGTTGTCTAAATCCAGGTACACATACTAAGCTAATGTAATTCCATGTTGAAGTTGACATTTGAAGCATGAATATACACATGAAGAAGTTGAAGTTATAAACTGAATTTAGTTTTCTTTACTGATTGTACTAAAGCCATTTTATGTATCACTGATATGTAGACTCCTGCCAAGGAGCTGTATAACTGGACAGTTTTCACATACGCAATCATTCAGTTTATGAGCTCCCTATGTAGGCCTTTAGTTAAAAGAAAGATAGGATGATAAAGAGTACCCTGCTTATTTCAGTTTGTTTGTAAAGATGCATGTCAATCTAGGATTAGGAAAATACACTTCTAATTGCCATGATAGCCTAATTTCAGTGCGCAAATGGTTTGAATTAGGATTAAAATTAGATCTTTAAGTTCTCTCATGCCAACAGATCTCTTGCTTTAAAATTTACTACAAACTGTTAAATGAAATAGTATCAGTTTATCTTTCAGCTTTGCAAGCTCATGAATATGTGTAGAAACTATTAAATAGGCCCAATTTGAAGTAGGATGGACCAGGTCCGGTCTTACCCCTTATACTTTGGACCTGGGCCTATGAATGTCTAACGAACTACTCTTGCTACGGATATTTTAGATTTAATGAATCATGTTCGGAATTTAACTATAATACCTCATAAGTATATAAATAATGTAGGACCTCTTCCTTCATTTATTTTAGAGACGAACTTAATAGAAAATATAGTTACGGTAAGTTTTTCCTTAAAAAATAAAAATGAGACGAGCCTCGCCAAATAAAAACACAATGTTGCGGGGCCCTCAGTAAATACTCGCTTTAAAACTGCTTAGACTTCGGGATGGACCGTTTAGTGAAATTCCACGGCCCCACCCAAAATAAATGATACGCTAGTCACTTTAGGCGCGTATTTAATAATGTTATCTTCCTAAACTAGGGTGCACATTTATGTGACCCAAATCCCAATCTCAACAGAGTTGAAATGTAACTCTAATCACGGGTACATTGATTGTGACGTGGTTCGAGATGCGTTTCCACGATGTTGCAATTCTTGATAAAAATAACAATAAATGATAAAAGCGGTTAAAAGTTAAATCTTGCACATAGGTTCAACATGTATTAAATCAGATAATCAAGCCAACTATGACAGTTGAGCAACCGTGCTATAACCACGGAACTCGGGAATGCCTAACACCTTCTCCCGGATTAACAAAATTCCTTATCCGGATTTCTGGTGCGCAGACTGTAATATGGAGTCATTCTTTTCCTCGATTAGGGATTAAATTGGTGACTTGGGACACCCTAAATCTCCCGAGTGTCGACTCTGAAATAAACAAATAAATCCCCTTTCGATTGTTCTTTAATTGGAAAAAACTCCTACGCCCCCCGCGGGGGCGGAAAAAGGAGGTGTGATACATGTCATGCTGTTTTGGATTGTCACACTAAGACCATGACGTTGATGATGCCGAGGTTGCCACGGATTGAGTGGCGAGGTTCTCTAGACTATGTTCTCAGCAAAGTGATTTCATACTTGAAAGCCCAGCAGATGGTTGGGAAGGGTTGTTTATCTTATTTAGCCTTTGTGTGGGATGTTGGTGCTGAGACCCCTACTATAGATGTTGTTCTGGTGGTACGAGATTTCCCGGATGTGTTTCCTGCAGACCTGTCGGGCATGTCGCCCAACATGGACATTGATTTTGGTATTGATTTGGTACTGAGCACTCTGACCATTTATATTCCTCCGTACCTTATGGCACCGGCTGAGTTGAAGGAGTTGAAAGAGCAGCTTTAGGAACTTCTTGATAAGGGGTTTATTAGGTCTAGTGTGTCACCTTGGGGTGAACCAGTTCTATTTGTGAAGAAGAAGAAGGATAGTACTATGAGAATATGCATTGATTATAGGCAGTTGAACAAAGTCACAATCAAGAACAAGTATCATTTGTCACACATTGATGATCTATTTGACCAGCTTCAGAAAGCGAGGGTGTTCACCAAGATCGATTTGAGGTCTGGGTATCACCAATTAAAGATTCGGGACTCGGATATTCTAAAGACAACATTCAGGACCCGTTATGGTCATTATGAGTTCCTTGTGATGTCTTTTGGGTTGACCAACGTCCCATCAGCGTTCATGCATATGATGAATAGTGTATCTTAGCCTTATCTCGACTCGTTTGTCACAATATTCATTGATCATATCCTGGTGTACTCTCGTAGCCAGGAGGAGCATGCCCAACATTTGAGGATTGTATTACAGCAGTTGAGGGAGGAGAAGATTTAGGCCAAGTTCTCCAAGTGTGATTTTTGGCTCAGTTCGGTAACGTTCTTAGGGGCACGTGGTGTCCAATGAGGGTATTCAGGTAGACCCGAAGAAGATAGAGGCAGTTCAGAGGTCGTCTAAACTGTCCTCAGCTATGGAGATCTGAATCTTTCTTGGTTTGGCTATTTACTACCGTCGCTTCATGGAGGGTTTCTCGTCTATTACATTTCCCTTGACCAAATTGTCTCAAAAGGGTGCTCCTTTTAGGTGGTCGTATGAGTGTGAAAAGAGCTTTCAGAAGCTCAAGACGGCCTTGATCACAGCTCCAGTTCTAGTTTTGCCTTCAGCTTCTGGTTCTTATACAATGTATTGTGATGCTTCTCGGATTGGTACTGGGTGTGTCTTGATGCAAGAGGGTAGAGTGATCGCTTATGCTTCGCGCCAGTTGAAACCTCATGAGAAGAACTACCATGTTCATAATTTAGAGTTGACTGCCATTGTTCACGTATTGAATATTTGGAGACACTATCTTTATGGTGTGTCTTGTGTAGTGTTTACCGATCATCGGAGCCTCCAGCACTTGTTCAAATAGAATGATCTAAATTTGAGGCAGCGGAGATGGTTGGAGCTGCTAAAGGACTATGATATTACTATTTTGTATCATCTTGGAAAGGTCAATGTGGTGGCCGATGCCTTGAGTGGAAAGGCAGTGAGTATGGCTAGCCTTGCATTCATTCCTATTGGCGAGAGACCTCTTTCAGTTGATGTTCAGGACTTGGCCAACCAGTTTGTGAGATTAGATGTTTCGGAGCCTAGTCAGGCTCTAGCCTGTGTGGTTTCTTGGTCTTGCTTATTTGATCACATTAGAGGGCGTCAGTATGATGATCTTCATTTTCTTATCCTCAAGGACACGGTTCATCACGGTGATGCTAGAGATGTGACTATTGGGGATGATGGGGTGTTGAGGATGTAGTGTCGAATATGTGTACCCAATGTAGATGTGCTACGTGAGTTGATTCTTGAGGAGACCCACAGTTCGCAATATTTCATTCATCCAGGGTGTCGCGAAGATCCATCAGGACTTGAGGTAGCACCATTGGTGGAGGAGAATGAAGAAGGATATAGTGGGGTTCGTAGCTCGGTATCTTAACTATCAACAGGTAAAGTATGAGCATTAGAGGCCGGGTGGATTGCTTCAGAGGATAACCATGGATTTCGTAGTTGGACTCCCATGAACTTTGAGGAAGTTCGATGCTATTTGGGTGATTATGGATCGACTGACCAAGTATGCACACTTCATTCCGGTTGGTACTATTTATTCTTTGGAGCGTCTGGCTGAGATTTACATCCGAGAGATTGTTTGCCTACACGGTGTGCCAGTGTCCATCATTTCAGATTGGGGCACACAGTTTACATCGCAGTTTTGGAGAGCCATGCAACGAGAGTTGGGCACCTAGGTTGATTTGAGTACAACATTTCAGACGGACGACAGTCCAAACGTACTATTCAAATATTGGAGGACATGCTATGCGCTTGTGCCACTGATATTGAGGGTTCATGGGATCAGTTTCTGTTGCTCGCAGAGTTTGCCTACAACAACAGTTACCAGTTGAGCATTTAAATGGCTCCGTATGAGGCTTTGTATGGGAGGCGGTGTAGATCTCTAGTGGGTTGGTCTGAGCCGAGTGAGACTAGGCTATTGGGTACTGACTTGGTTCAGGATGATATGTACAAGGTTAAATTAAGCAGCTTTGCACGGCGCAGTCTACACAGAAAAGTTATGCCGACAGGAAGGTCCGTGATGTTGCTTACATGGTTAGGGAGAAGGTTCTGCTGAAGGTTTTACCTATGAAGGGTGTTATGAGGTTCAGAAAGAAGGGAAAGTTGATCCCTCAGTTTATTGGATCGTTTGAGGTACTTCAAAGGATTGGGGAGGTGGCTTACAATCTTGCTTTGCCACCTATCTTGTCGAGTGTGCATCCAGTATTTCATGTTTCTATGCTCCGGAAGTATGTCGGCGATCTGTCTCATATTTTGGATTTCAGCACGGTTCAACTGGATTGTGATTTGACTTATGATGTGGTGTCGGTGGCCATTTTGGACCGACAGGTTCGAAAGTTGAGGTCGAAGAATATATCTTCAGTGAAGGTGCAGTGGAGATGTCAGCCCGATAAGGAGGCTACTTGGGAGACCGAGCGGGAGATGCAGAGCAGATATCCACGCCTATTTGAGACTCTAGGTATATTTCTAAACCCGTTCGAGGATGAATGTTTGTTTAAGAGGGGGAGGATGTAACGACCCGGACAGTCGTTTTGAGAGTTATAGCCCTGTTCCCCCATTTACTACTCCTTTTGTGCTTTACAATTGTTATATGACTTACTGGGTTAATTGGTTCAGGTTCGGGGAGATTTTGGAATGAGCTGAGGCACTTAGTCTCATAATTGAAAGCTTAAGTTAGAAAAGTTGACTGGATGTTGTTTTATGTCTAAACAATTTCGGATTTGAGTTTTGATTGTTCCTTTAACTCTGTTGGGTTATTTTGAACTTAGGAGCGTGTTCGGATTATTGTTTAGAGCTCCGTAGTTGAATTAGGCTTGAAACAGTGAAAGTTGAATTTTTGGAAAGTTTGACCGGGAGTGGACTTTTTGATAGCAGGGTCGGATTCAGATTCCGGAAGTTAGAATAGGTCTGTGGTGTCATTTGTGACTTGTGTGCAAAGGACGTGATTTGATAGGTTTCGGTGTCGGTTGTAGAAATTGGAAGTTTTAAAGTTCTTTAAGCTTGAATCTATGTGTGATTTGTGTTTTTGATGTTGTTTAAGGTGATTTGAGGGTTTGACTAAGTTCGTATGATGTTTTAAGACTTGTCGGTATGTCTGGTTGAGGTCCCGGGGCCTCGGGTTGATTTTGGGTGGTTAACGAATCAAGGCTTGAAGTTGAAGGATTTCTGAAGAATTTTAACTGTTGGTGTAATCGCATATGCGGAGTGGGCACCGCAAATGCGAGCTCGCAGAAGCGAGATGGGAGAACGCGGAAGCGGAAATGGATTGTAGAGCTGGGCTCTGTAGAAGCTGATGGTTGTCCGCAGAAGCTGATGTTGGGACCACAGATGCACAGGAAACCGCAGAAGCGAGCATTTTGTCGCACCTGCGAGACCGCTGGTGCGGAAAGCCTGGGCAGAACCTATATAAGTAAGGGTTCTGAGATTTTCACCATTTCTAATACCCACCCACTTCGCGCCCCTCCCCGCCCCGCAAAAAAATATTTTTTTTTATATTTTCAGTTTACAGGTTCGAAATTTTACGAGTTCCAAAATTATGAGTTCGGAGGTTTATGTTTTTGAAAGTTTGCGGGTTTAGAAATTATAGAATTTACGGATTCGAAAGTTTAGTGATTTAGAAGTTTATGAATTTGTGGGTTAGCAAGGTTGTTGGTTCGAAAGTTTATGACTTCATGTTTATTGTATCTAAATTATTTATGAATACTTTTGAGAAGTTATTTTCTTTAATTTGCGTACCAAACACTGAAAAATGAGTAAGATTACTACTTGTTTTCCAAAAAAATATTTTCTTGGAAAATATTTTCCTTTATACCAAACACACCCTTAGTTCTCAAAGATTGAACTTTTTTTTTAATCGATCTTCTCAATGTGATAATGAGTTGATGAATTTTTTCATACAATACTATAAAAAGCACAAGTCAATAGAAGTTTTTGTCAACCCAAAGAAATGCATAAGCTACGGACTAGATGGCAGAGGTGAACAATACACCTCTAACAACTTTTCTAGTTCCCAAAAGTCATCATTTCTCTGCTCAAGAACTCAAAGTAAGCCCTTGATTGTTCACTGTCTACATGAAGTAAATAAGCACCCAAGCTATGCAATATATTTTGTTCAAGTATGTTAAATGGTATTCTTATTATTCTTGGTACATTATATGTTGGTATACTATAATTACTGTTGAATCATGATATACTTAGTTTTAGTATGTTAAAAGTATCCTAATATTCTTAGTATACTACATAGTGATATACTATGATTACTGTTGAATTGTGGTATATTGTGATTATTGATATATTAAATGGCCTTCTCAATATTTTTTGTATACTAAATAGAATATCGCGATTACTGTTGAATTGTGGTATACTACATAGTATACCATGATTATTATTGAATTTGATATACTGTATTTGTATATATTAAGTGGTATTTAAATGTTTTTAGTATAATGTGTAGTATACTATGATCATTGTTGAATAATGATATACTTTATTTGAGTATATTAAATAGTATTTTCAATATTCTTGGTATAATATACATTGATATACCACAATTCAAGAATCATGGTATTCCCAGTGTTCTTGGTATACTTTTTCGTATACTATAATTACTATTGAATCATGTTATACTTTATTTGAGTATGTTAAATAGTACTTTTTTTAATAATCATGTTATACTACACATTGGTATACCATGATTACTGTTGAATCATGGTATACTTTATTTTAGTATTTTAAAAAGTATACCAAATATTCTTGGTATATTACATATTGGTATATCATGATTAATGTTAATTTCTGGTATTCTTAATAATTCTTTGGTATATTGTACATTGGTATATCATGATTAATGTTAAATTATACTGACTCCATTTCAATTTATGTGAACCTATTTGATTGGACATGAATTTTAAGAAAATAGAGAAGACTTTTGAACTTGTGGTGTAAAATGATGCATATATTTTTTGTATGACTATAAATCATTGCATAAAGGTAAATTATTTCTAAATATTAAAAATGGTCATTCTTTTTGGCACGGAATAAAAAATAAATAGGTTCACATAAATTGAAACGGAGAGAGTAATATACCTTGTTAAAGTACGTTAAATGGTATACATAATACTTTTCGTATATTACATATTGGTATATCATAATTACTGTTGAGCTATAGTACTATTAATATTCTTAGGGATTGTTTGGTTGGAATATGATTTATACCGCTATAAGTTATGCCAGTATAAGTTGTATTGGGATATGTTATATTAGGATTAGTTATGTTGGGATTGTTGTTTATTCATTGTTTGGTATGTTGTATTAAGAATGATAATTGCATAATTTCTAAGAAGAAGGTATAAGTTATACCGGTGCTAATTATCCCACCTTCTAGAAGGTATAAGTTATCCCGGTGTTAAAATTAACACCGGAATAACTTATACCTGGTTTGATAACCAAACAGAGTATTAAGCTGGTATTAAATTTTTGTACTACCCTTATACCTTTTTATACCTCATACCAAACAACCCCTTAGTATACTATATTTGGTATACCATAATTATTATAGTATACCAAATTTTAGAATTCACCGATTTAACCAGAAAGAACCAAAAAAAAAAAGGATGCAAACTTTTTATTTCAAAAAGCCTTAATTTTTTTTAAAATTACAAAACAAAAAAAAAATCATCTACAAATATAAAAAAATCAAAAAGAGTGATACCGTAACTATCAATAACTGTAGTCGATTAATAATTGCGTAGAAAGTATTCCAATACTAACTAGGACTAGGTTATTTATCTTGAAAGAACAAAAATAAAAGTAGAATAAAGTGATTTAAATTTTAACGAAGAAATTCTATTGAAAAAATTAATAAGAAAAACTAAGAGAAGAAATTATAATTATAAGGGGGGAAAATGACAGATGTTTTTGAACAAACTGATCTCACTATAAAAATAAAATCTAAATTTTCTTAAAAAACTGAAGACAAAAATCAATATTATTAAATAGAAAATTAAAAGAATCAAAAAGAGTAACATGACACTCTCAGTAGTTATAATAGACTACTGATTGTGTAGAAAGTACCACGGTAGAAATTTTAAGATTCAGTTATTTATTTTAAAAAATAAATTAAAATAATAATAAAAGAAAGCAATAATAATTTTTGGCGGATGAGAAAATAATAGAAAACATTACGATAAAAAATAATAATAAAAAAGAAAAAAAGTTACAAAATATTTTAGACTAGGAGATTTTAGTGGAAAGAATAAAATTAAGAGAAAAACAAACACACCAATAAATAAAAACTAAGATTAAAAAATAAGTAAAAAAGACTGAATTGGTTACTACTAGAAAGAATAACAAAAAGAGAAAATAATTACAAAAATAAATAAATAAGAAAGAATGGATAAGAGTGCATAATTTCATTAGAAAGAAGAAAAAAAACAAAGTGAAAAAAATATATATAAAAAACAAAAAAAATAAAAAGACAAAAAGAACGTGAGAAAAACAAAGAAAAGAAGGAGAAAGAAATTTGGTGAAGCATAGGCATAGAAATGAGGGGACAATCTGGTCTTAAAATATTCGAAAGGGGCATGTTTCATTTTTGTTTTTTCGAGAAAAGGGAGTATTTGATCATTAAGTCTTTAAAGGGGGCTTTAAGTGTTATTTTTTCGTAAAAATTGCATTGGATGCCTATTTGGTCGCCCTCATTTAACTTGTATCCACTTTTTAAATTTTATTTAATTTGTACTCACTGTCTATACAACTTCAGGCTTTTTTCTCCTCCTCCTTCTTCTTCTTCTTCGGGTAATAGTGATTTTATAAGATTTTTGTAAATATATTTTAAGGTAGTTTATGATGTTTTACAATGGTGAGCTGTTGTGACACTTTATTTTTTACTATTACTTAGGTTTTGCTTCGTTAGATTTATTATTGTTTTGACAAATTGATGATTACGGTTCGTTCTAGATGATATTTAGAGGTTGTGTTTCACATTTGAGCTCATTTGGAGTAGATTTAGGCATTAAATTGTATATTGAATTGTTAAAATTCGAAGAACAAATTTTTGTTTCTGCGCAATTTGCACTTCAGGCCTATTTGGCCTTAAGTACATGAAAACGTTTGGTTGTACTTCAGACCTTTTGGCCTTAAGTACATCTGAAGTGTAATTTTTCACTTCAGACTTATTGTCCTTAAGTGTAGGAAAACGTTTGTTGCACTTCAGACCTTTTGGCCTTAAGTGCATCTGAAATGTAATTTTTCACTTCAGACTTATTGACCTTAAGTGCATGAAACCATTGGTTTTACTTCAGACCTATTTGGCCTTAAGTGCATCTGAAGTGCAATTTTTTACTTTAGACTTACTGCCTTAAGTGTAGAAAAATGTTTGTTTCACTTTAGACCTTTTGGTCTTAAGTGTATCTAAAATGCAACTTTTCACTTCTATGATGACCCAAAAGGTCATCACTTCTCTTAAAAGTCAATTCTGTATTCTGAGGCCTTAAAACCCTCCTTTTCTCTTACTTCAATTTGCGTGCGCAGTCTGGACGTATATCCGGAAAGCTTTTATGTGAAAATTTGAGGAAAATACTAATTTTGCCTTTAAAATTGAATTTAAGTTAACTTCCGTCAATATTTTGGGTAAACGGATCCGGACCCGTGATTTGACGGTCTCGAAATTAAATTCCGAGGTCCCAAGCCCGAGAAACGAATTTTTGAAGAAAATTATTTAACTGAAATTTTGAAAATTTAAAGATGTTTGAATTTGATGGTATCGGGCCCGTATTTTAGTTTCAGAGCCCGGTACATGTCTAATATGGTATTTAAGTTATGCCTGTAAAATTTGGTAAGAAACGGAATTCATATGACATGAATCGGACCATCGGTTGTGAAATTTGAACTTAAGAGTTCTTGAGATTTTTCCTTTGATTTTGATGCTAAACTTGTAGTTCTAGGTGTTATTTTGGCGATTTAATCGCACGAGCAAGTTCGTATGATGTTTTTAGGATTGTGTGCATGTTTGGTTTGGAGCCCCGAGGGCTCAGGTGAGTTTCGGGGAGTCTTCGGGGTGTTTTTTACTTAGAAAAATCTGGTATAGTTGTTTTATCTGGTGTCTGATGCACCATGCTTCGCGATCGCGAAAGGGAAACTAGGTTGGGGAGGATTTTACCCTATGCGAACGCGAGACCAAGGTCACGAACGCGGAGCATTGGGGGGGACTGCTCTACGCGAAAGCGACCGGTCAACCGCGAACGCGTAGCTTTAGGATGGGCTGGTCAGGGAACCTAGGGGAGAACTACGCGAACGCGAGCCCTTTATCGCGAATGCGAAGGCAGGGCTGGGCTAAGCCTTCGCGAACGTGTAGCTTCTCCGGCGATCGCGTAAGTCCTCAGATGACAGCTCTTCGCGAACGCGATGAACACTGTCGCATAACACTTAAAACAGAACCAGAACGGGAATTTAGCCATATTTTTATATCTTCTTCCATAAAATCAGACCTTGGGCGATTTTTGAAGAAGGATTTCACCACCAAACTATAGGTATGTATTCTTAGACTCATTTCCTTCATTTTTCATCAACACCCATTAGATTTCTAGGCCTAAATCTTGTTATTTAAGGGTAGAAATTAGTGATTTTAAAAGAATTAGGGATTTTACAAATTTGGGGATTTAGACCTCGATTTGGGGTCGGATTCCAAAACTAATTGCATATTTGGGCTCGTGGGTGAATGTATATTTGAATTTTGGTCCGAACCTCGAGTTTTGACCAAGCGGGTCCGGAATCGATTTTTGGATTTTTGGGAAAAATGTTAGGAAAGCTACAATTAAACATTGGGTATGAATTCTTTAGCATTTATTGATGTCAATAAGTTAATATTGGCTAGATACATTTGAATTGGAAGTGGAATCAAGGGGGAAAGCGATAGTTGAGGCTTGATTCGTGGCCGTGGAATCGAGGTAAGTGTTTAGTCTAACCTTAGCTTGAGGGAATAGGTGTTGTGCTTTATTTGCTATGTGCTAGTGTAGTGTACGATGTATAAGTGTGGTAACGAGTATCTATACGTTGGTGTCAAGCATGCCCGTGAATCTTAAAGTGTGATCGTTGTGTTTCTTAATAAGTACTACAAATGCCTAAATTGTTGATTATCCATGTTGAGCAAGACTTATGATTATCTTCTTGGTATTTGTTTATTGTTGAGCATTGGCTCCAGTTGAGGTTCATTTGTGAAGTTAATTGTTGGTACAAGTTTGGTTATAGTTGATTCCCTTACCGTGACGTATTTTATTCTTATTGTTGATTCCCTTGTCGGGTTGTACTTATTCTTATTGTTGATTTTCTTGTCGGGATGTTGTTGTTGCCGTTGTTTGGGTGAGGAAAGAGTGATAAAGCACGAAGGGTGATACCGTGTACATTTACATTGATATTGATGCATGTGGTGAGGAAGAGAGATAAAGCACGAAGGGTGATGCCGTGTACATTTACATTAATATTGATGCATATGGTGAGGAAGAGAGATAAAGCACGAAGGGTGATGCCGTGAATATTTTCATTATTGGTTGCATGGTGAGGATTGAGAGTAAAAGCACAAAGGGCGATGCCGTGCACTTATTTCCAGTTTGTTATGCTTTCTTGTTGTTATCGGTTCAAGTGCCTTAATTGTTTCATTCCGTTATTTCTGTGATTCTTTATGTTGGTATTCCCCCATAGCATGTTACCCCTCCCCATTACTTGTGAATTGCTTCTATTACTGTTATTCTGCCAGATACTGTTTAACTGCAGGTTATGTTGTTTATTGTGTCCTAGCCTCGTCACTACTTCACCGAGGTTAGGCTCGACACTTACTCAGTACATGGGGTCGGTTGTACTGATACTACACTCTGCATTCTTTTGTGCAGATCCCGATACTTGAGCATACAAACCTTAGCTAGGGGTTGCTGCCTTTAGTCCATCGGAGACCCGAGGTAGTCCTGCAGGCGTCCGCAGGCCTTGGCGTCCCCTATCTATCTTGTTTCTTTCTGTTCTTTTCTATTTCAGAGACATACATGTATTTTCTTTGTTCAGGCCCTATTTGTAGTATTCTCAGATAGTCCGTGAGATTGTGACACCAGTTTTGGGCGGATTATTTCTATGGAATCGTATTTCTATTAAGTTAAATTCTTAGATTTCGTCTTCCGCATTTCTTATTATTATTATTATTATTCCGCCGTTGATCATATGTAAATTTGTAATTGTTAAAAGGTTAATGAAAAAAGGTAATAAAATTTGTAACACTCGGCTTGCCTAGCTTTCATGAATAGGTGCCATCACGACTCCCGAGGGTGGTAAATCCGGGTCGTGACAACTTCAAACTTATTGGACTTAAGTGCATGAAATCATTGGTTACACATGCACTTCAGACCTATTTGGCCTTAAGTGCAATATTTTCATGTCAGACTAATTTTTTTAACTTCAGACCTGATAAGTCTGAAGTTGATCATAAAGTGAGCAGGCTTGCAATTTTTTTTGTAAAGTGGGTATAGGTTCAATTATGACCCCAAAATCGGGTATAGATGCAAAAATCATTTTTGTTCTTATTTTATTGAGAGAAATTAAAAAATAGCCAGATTTACAAGTGATCATTCAAAAATAGCCAGAGTTTCAAAAGTAATCGAAATTTAGCCACTTTTCACGTAAAGATAAATCTGAACGAAAACACTGCTCAAAATACGAAAAAATACTCTAGCATAATATACTGAATTTTGGAGCACCGGTGCTCCAGTCTGCAGTACATTATACTGGATCCTGCAAAGTATACCGGTCCAGCATAATATGCTGGAAGTTCATACACAGGTGCACCGAACTCTAGTATATTATGCTGGATCGGTCTCTGTTGCAGCAAAATATTGGCTATTTTTCAATAACTTGACAAACGCTGGCTATTTTTGAATGACCAGTCCGAAAACTGGCCAGACCGTGCTATTTTAACTATTTTATTGGCTTTGGGCTTTTGAATAAAGCAAGGGCAGGCCCATTACAATTGGCGGCAAAGACCCCTTCAATTGGGCGTTAAACCCTTCATTTCATTTTCACCAAATTCGCACCCACAGGAGTTAAAACCCTTGGTCATTTCAGCTTTTAATCGTCAGTTTTTCCGGAGCTCTGCTGCCGTCGACCAATCATGGTGAGACGGCGTCGCGAAGAAACCGAACCTGAGACGTTGTACAACACGGTTTTCGTGGATACCAACCTTGATACCCACTTGGCTTTAATTGTCTCCGACTCCGATTATGTCTCTGATCTCAAAGGTAGTTATTATTTATACTGGAAGCTGTTTTATACATTTTAATCCCTGGATACCTCTGTTAGTAAAATTACTCTTAGTTCAATTAAAAGAAATCTCGAGGCGTTGGGGACACGTGCACCCACTGAATATATGTTGGGTGTGGCTCTGGCAACAAGGTAAATGTTGGTTAATTCTGTATGAGATTAAATTACAGTGTAGAAATTTTTTTACACAATCAGGTCCCTTATTAGGTAATTAGGTAAATCTCTTGATAAATATTAATTGGTAATATGGTAAAATGGTAATTGGCCTTGTTATCACAGGTAAAATACATTGACAATGTAAAATTGGCCTTGTTATCACAGGTAAAATACATTGATAATGTAAAATTTTTTTAAATTGTCATGTGTATATAACTTAAATTCATTTATTATTCAGAGTATAAAATTTTTCTTTGCTAGTTCTAGTTTGCTTATAATTGATATTTAAACTCTTGATCGAGGAATGATTAAGTTACTAAAGAGTTCAATTGCCTGATATGCGTTTTTGTGTTATGCAGAAAAGATTGTATTTGAACATTTAAGGTGCTTTCCTGAGAAGAGGGAGTTGAAGATTTCTTCTGTGAAGGTTTGTTTCTAATCCTCCAACTCACTATTTTTTCTTGTGTATATTCTTGTACCGTAATGATGATTTTAATTATTTCTATTTCCTAACAGGTGAAACGGAAAGGACATTATTATCACCTGCCTGATAGTATGCTTGTCACTAGTGTGTTTGAGGGTATCAAAAAGGGTTGGTTCCTTTCTGTTGATGCTTCTAGCTGTGACCAAGGCTTACTTCGTATCACATATCCGCAAAATGGAGCTGACTATCTTCTCCCTAGTGATTCATTCAAAGCAATGGCTAAACAGAAGGTTTTTGATACTAATGAACCTGACCCGGCTCACGGAAACTTGGCATCAAGCTCCATCGTGAAAGATAAGGATGTCGCCAAGGCCGTTGGTGAATTCAAGAGTGTGAAGCCCATGGATGAATCACAGGAACTTTCTCCTAGAGCTGGTCCTGTGGCAAAGAAGTGTAAAATGAAGCATACAGAAGATATAGTCAACCACCCGGTAACAGATACCCACGCTTCAAAGCATGGTGTAGGTAATGATGATTTTGATTATAAGATTGTTGGAAATGATACTACTTCGACAAATTGTGATGAAGAACAATGGGTGACTATAAACATGAAACTGAAAGATGCCAGTGCTGAACCTTTAAGAAACCAACCTTCTGATCCCAGTAAGATATCAAAACTGGGAAAGAAGAAATGTAGGCTGGGTGGGGCAAGTGCTGAAATCTCTGGTGTGCAGGATGAGCAATGTGGAAATAGGAACAATGATACACTTGACGAAACATCGAAGTCTGGGACCATTGAAAGTAAAGTGAAAAAATTGGGTACCAAGAAAAGCAGTCGAGGTCCCACCAAGTTCAATCATAGGGATGTCTTGATGGTCGCAATTCCAGAGAACTCCACAGCACATAGACCAATAAAGTCAGCTTTAGCAGACGCATTGGGAGACCAATCTGTGGGAACAGATACAGCCCATAAGAAGAGCAAAAAGAAGAAGGGAAAGGGCTCATCCATGTGCCATGATGAAGTTGCCTGTATGGTTCTGAGTTCCGATGAAAAACTTGAGGGGAATAGGAGGTTAGAGCAAAATGAAGGAGTTGAAATGAAGATCTGTGACAAGTTGACTGATGTTGACTGTACTATTCATGTTACTCAATCTGGACTCCAAGAAACATCTCCAGTTAAAAATCAAACTTCAAACAAAGAGTGGCCAGCACCAGTCAGCAAGGAGTTCTATGAAATGTATTCAGTTGGCCAACCTATGTGTGAATCTATTCTCTCAGGAGATAATGAACCTAGAACTGATGGTGCTAATACAACTGGAGAACAAGAGGAGCTGACATCGAACTGTGATTTTGAAATGCGGATGAGTGAGAAGTTGGGCGATGCAAGTACCAAGGATCCAGTGTCTTCCTTCCTGTTGGCACATTCGCAAGGAGCAGCAGAGAATAGAATTGGGAGGAAGCAAAGCAAGGCCAAGAAGTCAACTCGTCGTCATGAGTTAGATATGAAAAATATTGTTGAGGCTTCTAAAAATACTAGTGCATCTGAGCAAGATATAGTCCGCCATGATGGTTCTGGTGATGCAACTACAAAGGCTGGTGGAAGTATTGTGCCAAAAGCTGATATAAACGAAATAGGGAAAAGATGCAAGTTGTCAGTTACTCAAGGTGCTGAGACCTCCCTTCCTTCAGATAACAATAAAGCAACTGGGGCATCTAAAGAACAATTTCTCTCAGCTGAAAAGTCATTGGATGACAAGGGGAACATTGAATCTGGAAATGCAAGCAGCACGAAGCGGAAGAAAAAGAGTCGCAGGCAATCTGCTGAAAAGATTCCTGATAAATTAGATGGAGAGGATGACAGTAGGGTGAACTGCCCCTCTTTAGCTGCAGGAATTGGACCTATAGCTGGTCCTGTAACTGAGCAGAGTAAGAAAGTTGAAATTTCGTCTGATGCTGGAAAGCTGCAGATTTGTCTAGATACAGAGGTGAAAGGGTCGTCTCATAACAAGGATCTCATGCAAGTTCAATCTGCAACATGCAAATCTTCAGATCATGCCAAAGCAGAAATGACCATTAAGGAAGTGGAAACTGTCTCTGCAGCTCCATCTGATGTGAAGGTTGCTGAAGGACATGAAAACTCTGGTCGAAGTAAGAAAAAGAAGGCAAAAAGGAAGGAGGTTGCCACCAGTAATATTGATGTTTCATGTGCCCCTTCGGCAATGCATGATCCTCCAGCTAATCATTTCTTTCAAGGGTCTAATCAAGATAAAGATGCATTGCCCGCCACCGAAAGAAAGGGAGCTTCAGAACAAGAGTCAAAGATTGCCTATGCTGCAGGTTCTCATCAACACGTTGAGAAGACAACCCTCATTGAGGCAGAGCTTCTTCCTGTTGAGGAGAAGGAAAATGAGTTTGAGCATTTGCTGCTTAACCAAACTGGTAAAAATCAGGAGACTGTAAGCCTTGTAGAAAGGAAACTGAAAACCAAAACCAAAAAGAGCCAAAGTTCTAAGAAGAGTAAATCTGATTTGGCTATTCAAGACCAGGAAGTCAGTCACAAAGAATTAGCAGCTTCAAATGATAATCCGAGAGACGTGAGCCCTCTGCCAGAGCCAATGGAGATAATTGAGTCAGGTAAAAATACTAATGTTGATCGGTTGGATATTACCAAGTTGGAAAATCAGAGAAATCCTGGTACTGACTCCAATTCAAAGAGTTCTGGGAAGGAGTTAAGAAATGCTAACTCTTTTCGTGTGCCATCTCATCCTTTGGCCAAGGGTAAGTTAGAGGAGACGCATGAGCCTGAAATTAATACTGATAAAAGCGAGAGTATAAACTTCAAGAAATATTTTATTCCTGGTCAACAACGGGGTGAAGTTGCATCAAAGAAACCAACGAAATCAAACAGAGACATAAAAGCTGGCAGAAAATCAAAGAAGGATGGAGTGATTTCTGGGGGCACTTCGGAAGATATCTTGAACTCAAGAACTGAGGTGACAGTTCCAAGTCACTCTAGCGTTCAGGGAGATAAAACTCTTGAAGACACTGGAATGCTTGCAACTTTTGATGCTCCTGCTTCCGAAAAGGATTGTAAAGAACCTATGGAGGAATCTATGTCCAGCTCAAGCTCAAGAGGTTCTGATAGATTCCCCGAGAACAGAAGACAGCAAACAGGTTCCGAAATCCAAAGTTTGGCTACCAAAAATACAAAAATGAGAACTGGAGACCCCGAGGATTGTACACCAAAGAGAGGAGTGCTTCCTACATCAGGGCCTAAATTTGGGGATAGTAGATCGAGAAGGTCTGGCAGTAAGGGGGGTGGAAATTCTGATTCTGCGACTGAGACTCCATCTGATTATTCATCCTCTTCTGGCTACTCGGTTGAAGGAAGTGATATAAGTCAGGCTTCTACTCCAAATGGTAATTGCAAATTTAATCTGCTAAAATTTTCCTTTCATGTCTAGACAGTCAAATATGTTCTTATATTGACATCCACAAAAAATTTGAGACCTTTTACTCAAAAAAAAGCCAAGTGACTCATGTTAGGGTGGTAAACAATCTGTAAGGCTTGGTATAATATCATATCAAACCAATTGAAAATTTTGCTAAACAGAAGGCCAGGTAACATAAGCACTGAGCTCTGTGGCTGCTATTCTTCTGATTTCCAAACAGCACCGAATCAACTCCTACCCTATCCTCCTCCCCTGACAGGCTAGCCGCTAGGATTTAAAGGAAAATGGGAAGTTCTTCATTTCTACTTTATGGGCTTAATCATTCCTATGATAATATAGAGGACTCCTTATTTTGCTGATGGATAAAAAATCAATGCAACATATATCTCAAGTACATTCTATAGTTGGCCATATAGAGAAGGACTCCTTTTTTTTGCTGATGGATAAAAAATCAATGCAACATATATCACAAATACATTCTATAATTTCTTGTTCTCCATTCTTCATTCCGTTTATAAGCTAATTTCTACTTCCCTATGTTGACTTGATAGGAGCTAATGTTGCAAAACACGACGATGCTGGTGCAAAGCGTAAGGTCAAATCAAAGTAAGTGTGAGATCTCTTAATTTTTTTCTTAAAGCCCTTAGTTAAACATGGTTCTTTTTTTAAATGTGCATCAATGTTTAAATCAGCACTAAGGAGGTGCTATGGTTGCATCCAAAATATTACAAGTGAAAAACTGAGAAAAGTTACCAGATTGCCTATACAAGAGATTCTATGAACTTGGAAAACGTTTCAGCATCATTTACCCATTCTAATCTACACTAAAAAGATATCGACATAATACCTTCAGATTTGACATTCAAAATTGACTACTTTTCATTGTCAACAAATCTTCTATTCCTTTCTCTACAAATTCACCACTATGTGCAAGCTGGGATTGTGTCCATACTTTCTTTAGTTACACGTGGTTCTTTCTAACGGTAGATTATGGCTTTTGAATGGTAAAATTCTTTATCCTACTATTTGTTCTGAATTTTGCTCTTAACCACTAGGCAGTAGCTTGATCTGGTGGTAAATTCTGCCTGTATGTGCTGCCATAAAATATTATGTCAAATTATTGTACTAAGTAAATTTTTTCCTTGCTCAAAAGCTATTATCTCTTTCATTCCTCTACTTTGTGACTGTCACTTGTGCACAACAGTTAAATGAGTGTCTGTGATTGGTAAAGGCTGTTAATGACAGGTGGAGAAAACTTAAGGATGACATGTTTCCAATGTTATACTCTTGAGTCTTATAAGATGGGATGGGAATATTTGCATGTCAGAAACTCTTGTGTTAGAGCAAATGATTTAGCACAGATGGAATAGACAATGAGTTTGTCTAAGTTATCCATGTATATTTTTTATTTATTTATGAAATTCTTGGTGCTTATGATCACACTGTATATTCCAACAGCTTTTTAGGTCAGGACATAACCATAGATATGATCCTGAGAAGCTCTAGCCGTTTCAAGAAGGCTAAGGTTATAGCTGCTCAAAGTCAAGATGAAGAAAGTCAGCCTGTTGATGTTGTCCCTGATAGTCTAGCAGACGCTTGGAACCAGTAACTCCCTCTCCTTGGTTGCGGGTGAACTGAACCCAAACCCAAATTTTGGTACAAAATCACCCGTCCATAGCACCCTCCTCCCTCTTTAATCGTCTGTCACCTTGGGCTTTCCGAAGCAACAAGAAAAATAAAAACAAGGAGAAAAGTTTTTTTTTGGCCTGTACGTACTTATGTATTACTATCATTAACTAAAGGTTAATCAGGTTTACATTGTACACCGATTTATATTCATGCACATGACGTGATTTTGGTTCTGGTTTTGGAATTTTGTCTGATATTGATTACGTTGTGCCTGTGTAATTCATTCAATAGTTGAAACCTAAAGAAAGGTACCTTTGCTGTGGTTGACGAACTACACGTGGCAGATTGTTTAACCATTTAGTATTAGAAGAGGGGTTGCTCTGATGGTAAGCAACCCCACTTCCAACCGAGAGGTTGTGAGTTCGAGTCTCCCCAAGAGCAAGGTGGGAAGTTCTTGGAGGGAAGGATGCCGGTGGTCTATTTGGAAACAGTCTCTACCCTAGGGTAGGGGTAAGGTCTGCGTACACACTACCCTTCCCAGACCCCACTAAGTGGGATTATACTGGGTTGTTGTTGTTGTATTAGAAGAAACTTACTGGTTTGATTAAACCAGGTTCGACTGATATGAGCCATTTAAGGGGATTAGAAAAGTGAAGAAAAAGAAAAAAGTCAGAAACCAATTTGAGTGCTTAGCCAGCATTCATGGCCGAAAGTGATATTGACAATTAGACATAAAGAAATCTTGTGCCCGTCGTTGACGCATCATGCTTTGATTGAACAAATGAGTAATTTATTCTATGTTCAGCAATCACCGTTCCACTTCCGTTGGACATTAATAACCTGTTTGGCCAAGCTTCTCAAGAGAAAAAAAGTGTTTTTTTTTTTCAAAAGCACTTTTCTTTTTCTAATTTGAGGTGTTCGGCCAAACTTATTTGGGAAAAAAAAGTGCTTTTGCGAAGAAGCTTCAGAGAAGCAGAAAAAAGTAGCTTCTTTCCAAAAGCAGAAGCAGTTTTGGCTTTTCTTCTTACCTAAAATACCCTTAACAAAATATAGTATATACCAAAATAACCCTTAGACCTAATACTTAGGATATTAATTTATAAATATTTCTTCTTATTTTTAGGAACTTTCTAATATATAGTGACTTTAGGGGTGAATGTTTTTATATTTGTTGAAGAAATTTTAATATATTTAATTTATATTAAAAGAATTAAGTACTTTTTAATTTTATTTTCATATTTTACTTAAATAAAATGAATTTTTTTAATTATTGCATGTAACAAAATTTTGATATTATTTATTTACTTATAATATTAATTATTAAGTAAATCTATTCATGTCCTTATTCGTAATTTGACACTTTCTAAAAAGCTTGGCTAAACACAAATTATTTCTCAAAAGTGTTTTTCAGACTGATTAGCCAAACACAAACTGCTTCTCTCCAAAAGTACTTTTTTCAAAAGCACTTCTCAAAATAAGTTGATTTCTCCAGCTTGGCCAAATAGGCTATAAGAGCCCGTTTGGCCAAGCTGCCAAAATCTGCTTATTTTGGAAAGTACTTCTTTCCGGAAGTACTTTTGAAAAAACAACAATAACGACCCAGTATAATCCCACAAGTGGGGTGTGGGAAGGATAATATGTACGCAAATCTTACCCTACCCCGAGGGACAGAGAGGCTGTTTCCAGGAGACCCTCGGCTCAAGAAGGCAACAAGAAATGATATATTAGTACCATCAATAGAATCATAATAAAATAACAGCAATATAAGAAATACGAAATAGATAGAAAGTATAATAATAACCAGCAGATAAAGCCCTGCATCAGTAGATGACCACTAACATCCTAAAACTAACTCCTAACTGGCTAGTCTCACTCTGGTGCGCCGTAGAAATATCTACAATCTCCCCCTAACCTACAACCTTAATGCTCGACCTCCACAATTCCCTGTCAAAGGCCATGTCCTCAGTAATCCTAAGTCGCGCCATGTCCTGCCTGATCACCTCTCCCCAATACTTTTTAGTTCGCCCTTTACCTCTCCTCATGCCCACCACAACTAGTCGCTCACACCTCCTCACTGGTGCCTCAGTGCTCCTCCTCTGAATGTTCCCGAACCATCTGAGTCTTTCTTCCCGTATCTTGTCCTTCATGTAGGCCACGCCCAACTTCTCTCGAATATCTTCATTCCTAATCTTATCCATCCTTATATGCCCGTACATCCACCTCAATATCCGCATCTCTGCTACTTTCATCTTCTGGATGTGTGAGTTCTTAACCGGCCAACACTCAGTCCCATACAACATGGCAGGCCTAACCACTGCTCTATAAAACTTATCTTTTAGTAACGGTGACACTTTCTTGTCACATAGGACTCCCGATGCTAACCTCCATTTCATCCACCCCACCCCTATACGGTATGTGACATCCTCGTTGATCTCCCGATCCCCTGAATACTTTTGAAAAAAGTACTTTTGAAAAAAAAATACTTTGTGTTTGGCTAATTCATTTAAAAAGTATTTTTTGTAATATTTGATAAACAAATTGTGTTTGGCCAATCTTTCTAAAAAGTGCTTTTGAGTGTCAAATTACCAAAAAGGATAGTACAAAGGTCTTATAATTATTTTAAAGAGAATTATAAACTTAAATATTTATCATAAGATACTTTTATTATTTATTATTTTATTTAATTAAAATATGAAACATAAAGTAAACATACGTATTAAAGAATTAAATCAATTTTAAATATATAGTTATACCAAAACATATAATATTATCTTGTATATTTACTTATTGTTACATGATGACTTGAATAATCAAAATACATCATTCAGTATGAATTAGAAGTCTATTCCACAAATTACTATATATTGATAACCCACCATGAAATAATAAATAAAGTCACTCACATGTGATAACATTTCTCAATAATTTCATATCTACGTCTATCGCACAACGCCTTCATATTAATAGAAGACTTGCCTTGCATTTCTAAAGGAATACCAGAAGGCCCATCTTCTTCCTCAATCTCTGCAGTAATGTCTGTATTAGTATAATAGTTGAATTCCTTATCGTTAGAAGAATATTGTCGGATGAAATTATGTATAGCCATGGTAGTTGTAACTAGATGATTCTTAGTGTCAAACTTGAAAGATGGCATTAAGCGTAAAATAGAAATATATTTAAAATAAATTGTTTTCGTAAAAAAAAGTTAAGTATGTTTAATTCAAATTCAAAAAAATAACTAATTATTAACAACACATAATGTATAATTTAGTTTTTTAAAAAATTATTAAAAAAATTAATTATTACCTAACCTAACTAACATTGTACTAAATTGTCAAATAGCCTATTGTGAGGCTGCCACTTCTTCTTTAATAATAATATAGATAGATTGTACAATGCTATTATAAATTTATTATCTATTTGTAGGTAATTTTCACAAATTAGATTTGATAACTGTTTTAAAGATTCGGGAACTAATAGCATGTAACAGAAGAAATTACAAAATAATTATTTATAGGAAGAGAATTGATAATCTAGAGAAGGATGTAGATAATTTACTTTAATATGAAAAAAGAAGAAAATAAGTTGGAAAGTTACAAGACATTACACAAACAAAAAATAAAAAACAAGAAAAATCAATAAAAAGTTTAGAAAGTTACAATATGATTCATATATATGATATCTTTAATTTTTAAAAGAATGGTAAAAACCAGAAACAAAAATGAAAAGAAAAAAACTTAAATCAACAAGGGATAATTTGGACAATATAAATTTATAGTGAGGATAGATTTGTCTTGAATAAATTAACTTTTTGCTTCTGCTTCTTGAAAGAAGCTAGAATTTTCTGCTTCTTCCCAAAAGCAGAAAAACTGCTTCTGGCGCTGGCCAAAAGTACTTCTCCGTCTTGGCCAAACAGTTCAAATTTTTTAATAGAAAAAAGTACCTTTGGGCTTTCCAAAAGCTTGGCCTAACAGGCTCTAAGAATCCTTCCTCTCTTTAGTAAGTATTAGTTAGCTACCTTTCTTTTTCTCAAAAGCGTAGGACAAATGAATTTCATTTCTTATAGAATACTTTTTCATGCTAGTCTTTTCTTTTGAATTTAACTATATCAATTTTGTTGTTGTTTCTTCATGTTACACTCCTAACATCTACGAGCTTTGCTTATTTTACCACTGAAAAATGTAAGAAATGTTAAAGAACGCATAAAAGAGAAGCATTACAATGAATAATGAATTGACATCTAATATAAAACTATAGAATACGTCAGTAAAAAATGTCAAAGAACCCATAAAAGAGAAGCATTACAATAAACTGACAATTAACATAAAACTATTGAAAATGTCAGTGTAAAATATAAGAAACATTTAATGCTATAACTAATGTTAATCTTCTTGGAATTGAGCCCTAGTTAATTTTAATTTGCTTGGAATTGAGATCTAGTTATATTGCACATTTCTGATTTTAGGTAATTCTATTACTAAAATATTTATATTTAAAAGATAAAAAAGAACTCTCACCATTTCAGTTTGTAGTTAGGGAGAAGGTCTTTGGATTGGAGCTATTACCAAATGACAAAAATAAAAAATAAGAATGAAGTTCTTTTGTATTATTTTTCTTTGTTTAAAAATAGAAGTAATAATGATAAAGAAACATAGCAATAACCAAAAAGTCAAAAAGGATACCCAACTTGTTCTTCAAAGAATAAAAGTTATATTGTCCTACAACTACTAACTAAAGTCCAAAAAGAATTTAATGTCCAGCATTACTCCAACCTGGAAAGAAAGAAGAAGAAAAAAAAAAAATACCCGAACCGGTTCGATCAACTCTTTTTCGTGAAAACAACTTCGGTATCCAAACCGAATCCATCAATGGTTCGAGTATGAACCAACTCGGACCGCTTAAACAGTTTCTTCAACGGCTCAACACTGTACAAATCGTTCGCCGAATACTTATCAGCCCGTCTAGATAACGCCACGTGCAAAACACAAAACCCTCCGGCCTTCAACGTCCGTTCGATCTCCGACACATATTTCTCCGGATAAAGCGCGTGGTCAAAAACATTAGAAAATTCCAAATCAAACGTCTCATCTTCAAACGGCTGATTATGAAAATCGCCCTTCACTACCAACGGCGGGTACGGTACAAGATCCATTCCGATCGAATCGGATACTCCGACCCGCTTCAGCGCTTCAACTTCCTGACCCATGCGGGCACCAATGCAGAGCACTTTCGATGAATCTGAAAGAAGACTCCTAGTTTTAAGCTGGCCGAAGAATTTTGAGAAAACTTGAATTTTCCGGTCCCAGTCACGGGTTGTCCATATTTTTCGTAGTTTCGGATTGAGGGTCTTGTTGAGCTGTTTCTGGATGTAGGAATCGTAGGTAGCGTATCCAGGTCGAATTTTGAGATCCGAATCGGAGTTTGATATTGTGGTGGTGGTGGTGGAGATGAGGGCGGAGAAAGAATTCCGATGAGAGAGAAAAAGGAGGAGAGGTATTGATATGAGGATACCGAAAAAGATGCATTTGGATATTGTGAAAGATGATTTTGATACAATTTCTTTCATCTTTACATACAATATAATATATATATACAACAATTATATTATGCTCAATTTCAATAGGCTATATATATGCAAGAGAAATGAAAAGCTGTACTGTTCAAAACTTTCCGGCGAATACAGGGCATTGGAGGGAACTAGTTAAGAAGAAAATAGGGGAGAGGAGAAAGGATGCATGAGTCAATGGGAGCGGTGCTTCCTGTTGTGAGTATGTCTTTTTGGTGGTATATATTATTCACCCTCTATAGCAGTACCATATAAGGCGATAATAGCAATGTGCGTTCACACTAAGAATGACATTAAAACAATTTTTTGTTTGTTCAACTTAAGATGCATTAGTAAAAGGTAGGAGTGTCCGACTTACAATTTTATACGATCATGATGATTTTTTTTTTTTTTTACAACATTTAGATAATATCCTTAAGTTGGAGTACTCACATTACTTTCTGCATCTTCAGGTATTTTTTGAACCCGGTAGCGGGTATCGATTGCTCAGAGTCAAAGTCATCGGAGTTTAGCAAGGTAGTTGACCGGCGTTCGCAGCACAACTTTTCTCCCTCTTACTTTCATTAGACTATATTTAGTACATTTTCAGATTTTTCCGTTGTATTCAAAATGCTTGTGACTTGTGACACCCCGATGTTGGGCTTGTATATTATTTTCGCACTGTTCATTTAGACTTATATTATGAAACATTTGTTTAAATTAAAGGCTTAAACATGATTCTTATTGATAAATGGTTAATTTGGGAGTTGTGTCGGCTGACCTAGTTTCACGATAGACGTCATCACGACCGAGTCGGTTTTAGGGTCGTGACATCTATACATATTTATAGTGGGGGTTTGGACATAAAAATTGTAAAATTCCAAAATAGGGTGGAAATTTTTTTCAAGTGAAAATGGTATTTGAAATTTAAAGTTGCGTTTGGACATGAATATAATTTTGGGTTGTTTTTGAAATTTTGTGAGTGATTTAAATTTTGAAAAATCGCTTTTTGGAGTTTTTTAAATTTTAGAAAATTTTTAAAATGCATAATCAAGTGAAAATTAAAATTTTTATGAACAAACGATGATTTCGGAAAAAAGTGAAAATTTTTTGGAAAAAGAAAAATTTTTCTTATGTCCAAACGGACTCATAGTTTATATACTAAATTTATGTATTTATACCTAGAATATATTCTAATTATTAGTTGCCCACCTCCTCCAGATTATGAGCATATACTTGGATAGACACTTTTCTGTTGTTGGTTTTTAGGTTATGTAAATGTTATAATTACACGAGTACTGAATAAATTTTAAAGTTAAGAAAAAAATTGAGGGTTCACTTTTTATTATGTAAAAATTGCACGGGGCGTCCTATTTGGTCGCCCCCATTTAACTTATATCCATTTTTTTAAATTTTTTTAACTTGTATCCACTTTTTAAACAACTTCAGCCCCCTTTCTCCTCCCTTCTTCTTCTTCTTCTTCTTCTTCTTCTTCTTCTTCTTCTTCTTCTTCTTCTTCTTCTTCTTCTTCTTCTTCTTCTTCTTCTTCTTCTTCTTGTTTCTTCTTAGGTGTAAGCATCTATATTCTAGCACTGAACAAGGAAAGCTCTACAATCCACATACTTTGCTACATCATAGTTTTTAGAGGTATAATTCGTTATTTAAGATTCTATTTGCTCTGCAAAATCTTAAGGTTAGTTTTTGGCTCGAATCATATAGAGGATACCCTTTTTACTAGGAATCTTGTCCTCTGTGTACAATGAGACGAGAATTTCGGTTCAGGTATACATGCCAAAATTTTGTTATGTGGTGTATCCATTGTCTTTATAAATGTTTTAAAGATTCGAAGTTTTAGGTTGAAACCTCCCTGATTTAATTAAAAACTTTTAGGTTGAAGCTTTCCTTGTTCAGTGCTAGAATGTGCACCTTCATTTAACTGGAAATATCACGTCTAAGTAGGTTTGTTAAAGAAAGTCTGCACTAGAGATGAATATAGAAGCTTACACATTTTCATGTGTGAGACAAGAGCAAATTAGAAAAACTTCAACTCTAGAGCTGAAGTCCGCCAGTTACAAAACAAAAACTTCATCTCTAGAGCTGAAGTTCGCTAGTTACAAAACAAAACTTCAGCTCTAGAGCTGAAGTTCGCCAGTTACAAAACAAAATCTTCAGCTAAAACAAAAACTTCAGCTAAAACAAAAACTCTAGAGCTGAAGTTCGCCAGTTACAAAACAAAAACTTCAGCACACTTGGTTCAACACACTTGCTACTTCAGTTCTGTATACTAAAATGCTGAAGGTTTGCGTGATTGTCTTTGCTACTTCAGCCCCGTATGCTGAAGTTAAGCGAAAAAGTGGGTACGCTTGTAATTTTTTTTTGCAAAGCGGACACAAGTTAAAACGTGATTCAAAAAGCGGGTATAAATTCAAATGCCCCTTTTATTATTCTTTAATTAATTTATTTTGCTTTTGGGACTAAGATGATAATCCATCTTTTCTGTCTGCAATTACGCCTTTTTCTTTTTTAATTATTCTTGAAGAAATGTGGGATGATGGGTCCAAAGGGTAGGGTCGGAGATTATTGCAGGGAGATGATTGATTCCAATTTGCAGATTATTATCCCCAAAAGAAAAAGAAAAAGACCAAATGCAAATTGTGCAATGACATTGATTAGCCTTAATTAACCGGCAACTTAATAATGAAGCTTTTGTCTAAAAGCAACTTCGTATACAATGCACGTACAAGTATTCCCAATTTCTTTTTGGCCTCGTCTCATTCAACACATACGTATAACACTCACACTCTAATATTTAACAAGTCAAATTATCATTTGAATACACTAACTTAGGCAAAATATACTGAAATATTTAATATAGGAAGGTTGAAACTCTCACATCAATTTCATCTATATAATTGTCACAACTAATAAAACAAAATGTTTATCACTATCTTTTTGTGTGAAAAAAGATCCGATAGAGAAGAAGGAAAGAATTTTTTTTTCAAAATAAGCAAAATATAGAACATGTGAAATATATGATGACAACTCAATTACGAAGCTATTAAATACATAAGTTTCATGCTTATTTAATACTATAAGCTATTGTAGCATTGACATTTTAGCCTTTCGGTGAAGTGCAATTTTATCTCCAAAAAAGGCTTGTTGTTAGAAGACAATTCAATAACAAAGCACATGATTAATTGAATAAAAAGTCCATGGTATTTGATAGAAAAAAATGTTCCAAATAGAATAATAAAAAAAATCATTTAATAGATTCAACAATGATGACTAAGCAAAGCTGGCATTCGACCCCATTTTTTTCGAATTTAAAATAAGGTCAATAAGACATTAGACTCTACACAACTTTCATTAATGATATTGAAATTTCTAACATGTTCAAGCATGTTCAAGTTTCCTACTATATGCATTAATTCTTCTCTTTTTGTAATTTATGAGATATATTTTCCTTTTCTATTATTTCTCGCTCTCTTTTTTCTTTCATATATTCTCACAGCTTTCTGTACAGCTGTTGTGGATGGTTCTGCTGTGGCTACGCAGCCTAATAACAAAACCTCCCATGTGGAAAAACCTACTTTTCGTAGACATCCAAATGTCTATCTTATTTTACATGAAAATACCCGACTTGAGACATTCAATAAAAAGAACAATAAAGAAATATTTTCTTACTTTTGTCAACGGATTAAACTCTCACTTATTTACTGTCCATATTGCTGTTCTCCATACTCTGCACATTTAATGATGATCAAACCTTCCTTTTTTTGTTTCTTTTTAAAAATAAAAAAAAAGCCAAACTCCATTTGTTACTCCTGTAGATAAGAAATACTAGTAGTAAATTAAAATGATTCAATTGTTTTCTCAAGTTGACTTTTTGACGAGACAAGTTTTTTTTGATGGCAAAATTAATAAATCTTCCTAAGATTTAAAAGAAAAAGTTTTCTCTTGTAAATAGAATTCTATTTAAGGTGAATGTCTATATTTTAGAGAGATTTGAAGGTTTGTTACTTGATGGCTAAGTCACTTTTACCCTATAAATAGAACGTTCTATTCCATTATAATTCATCCAAAAATTCAATAAGAATTCCCTCTCTTTCTCTGCAATATTGTTCTTGTCCTTTTATTGTTTCATAACACGTTATCAGCACGAGACTCTAATCAATTGAGTAGAAGCTTTGGGATTGAGCATAATGATTGTCAATTGTTTCATGAACTTCTTTCATGATTAAATTCTGGATTTAAGGTAAACATTTTAATTTTCTCTTTCAAATTCTTGACATTCTACAATTTGATTTTAAATACAAACAAAGACGATAAATTTTGATTGTAACTCTAATAGAGTTTGAAAGAAATTATAACCACCTAAAATGGTAAAATTTCTATGCCTTGCCATGATCAAATTCATGTATGATTGTGGGCAAAAAATTAAAAACCCGTCCCATTAAATTTGCTCAATTCTCATTCCCTTAAGAGAATGTGATAGCAGTATGTGATAAGTCTGAAAGAAGATAAAATTATTACCGTGAAGGTATCAATGGATGTGGACGTGACAATAGACAAAATTATAATGGTCATCATTGTGATAATGAGAATAATAAGGATTCTCAAAATATTTGTCATTGATTTGACATGAGATTTTATAAAGCACGTATAGATGATTATGGTCCATTCATGATGTGAATGTGACAACATTTGATTTATGAATACATATTCATTCTTCAAAGAATATGAACGCGCTAGTGGTAGCGAATATATCACACTCACCTCTAGAAGGAGGTTTGAGATGATATAAGAAAATAATGTCATTATTATGGCATGAATGGCCATTGGTCACGTACCTATTGTACGCCAAAATATTTTAGCAATGTGATTATTAAAGGACAAAATTTGGCAATGTGATTATCACGTACCATAATGGTATAACTTTCTCCTTGAAAGAGATATATGACCATATGGATGTTGATGAATATGTGGTAGTACAAAACTAATTGAGAGCTCTGGAAGAGTCAATTACCACTATTTTGGAGAAATAAAATTGATTATCAATAAGATATTGTGTTGTAGTAAGTCTCAAAGGAACTTATTGAGTTTCTAAAGTATTCGCGAAAGCGGTTGGTCATACTGAGACTATAAATAAAGGAAAGATTTAATATTTCCTATTACTACAACTTGTAGCGGGGTAATATGTATGTGAAAAGTTACCCGCTTTATTCATCAGTTTGTACTACACAAACAAAACAATGCCATAATAAAGTAGAAGTTTATTGATATAAAAATTCATATCATAATAAACTTGGAGTTTATTGATAATTGCACACGTCATGGTATAAATTTGAAGTTTATCAATATTGATAATTTATTCAGTTGACATTTGGGTTAGCCATATCAATTTAAGTATGATGTGCAAAAATAATAGAGAATTCACATGGGTAAATATTAAAGAACTAGAAAGTTCTTTACGAATTCTCTTACATTGCTTGTTCTTATTATTTAATAGACCAACTAAAATTGGGATTGAATCCCATGAATGCTGGAAATATCAAAGGTGAATATGGGCTCATTCACCTGCCATGTATATCACATAAGATGCATCTATGAGATGGTTACATGTGCGATTATTATTAACCCGCAATATGGTATTTTTGCGAGGTAACTTGCTCAATAATTTAATTTCGAGCCTAATTTTCAAATTTTCTATTCAAGAAGTTCATCTTGATAAGTTGGTTTACATCACAGTTGGTTTAGCAAAATAATTTATTGAGTGCCTCCACTTAATAGCTAAACTATTACTTATGGAAACAAAGTTATCTATATCAGTTTGATGTCGGTTATATACGAAAGTATATTACATTCTTCCCTCACAAGTGGTTCACGGTCAGGAACCAAATAATTCCATCTTATTATTATTGATGAGCGATGTATATTTTGATTAATACCATAACACACAAACATGAGTTCTCAAAGTTGAGGAAATAAGTTAGTTTTTCTAACATGAGGGGGAGACATGATAAACAGTTGAGAAAAATTTACGTGGAATGAATTATCATTTGTATATCTAGATCCTCGAATACGATAATATGAACTTGAAGTTCATAAAAAGATGATTCATTTGCAATATATTGCAAAGCATGTCATACGCATTTGCTGACCCAAAGAAAGTAACTATATTCTCATTGCAAATGCTCATATTAAGTCCTAGAAGGACAAAGTCTATGGTACGCTTAAAGCATATAGACAAATCGGTTTCAAATAAAACTTCTTGATAAAGAAGATGAGCAAATGATCAAACTTATCATAATAAGGATGTAAGTGATCTAGAAGATCACATGACATAACACTTCATAAAATCTCATGAGAGATTCAGGTACCTGAATATATGAATGAAGAGATCTCTATGTTATGTCTTTATGGAAAAAAGAAAGAAAGTTGGAACTGATATAAAATATTCGTCGACGACATCTATGATAGCGCTAAATATAGATGAGAATCTTAAGTCTGCCGCTTACAGACACAAAAATATTGGCCAAATGGAAGAGACACAATTCGAATAGAATTAGTTTCATATGAAAGACATATAATTTTATCTATGTTGTTCAAATACTTGAAAATATAAAGTTAATGGTGTGTGCAATCACCTTTATCTATCTAATATGTCTAGCAAGAAATAAAAAAAGTTGATATGCATCTAATTAAAGTCTATTATATGACTTATATGACATAACTTATATGACAATCCTTGAAAGATTTAAATCGCTTGAAGCATATACAATTCTTGGTCCTGAAGTACCATATCCTAAGTGCTATTTGCACACATATGTATCTTGCTATAACTATAAGCATGATAATGTGATAGCGAGAATTTTCAAGGTGCAACATATTCATTGGAGTTAATATGGTTGATTTATTCACCAAATCTCTGCCAACATCAACCTTCAAGAAGCTAGTGCACAAGATTGGAATGCGAAGGCTCAATGATGTAAATTGATGCTCTCATCAGGGGGAGTTAATATGCGTTGTACTCTTTTTCCCTTACAAGGTTTTGTCCCACTGAGTTTTCCTTGCAAGGTTTTTAATGAGGCAACCAAAAGACGTATTGTTAGATATGCGTACTCTTTTTCCTTTACTAGAATTTTTTTTCCATTGGGTTTTATTTTAGTTAAGGTTTTAACGAGGCACATTATTTGTTGAATAGACATTCAAGGGGGAGTGTTATAAATAGAATTCTATTTAAGGTGAATGTCTATATTTTAGAGAGATTTGAAGGTTTGTTACTTGGTGGCTAAGTCACTTTTCCCCAATAAATAGAGGGTTCTATTCCATTGTAATTCATCCAAAATTCAATAAGAATTCCCTCTCTCTCTTTTTTCTCTGCAATATTGTTCTTGTTCTTTTATTATTTCATAACATGTTCTTTATTTTCTTTCCTTTTTTATCCAATTGAACGCCTTCTAACTCTTGATGTAACATGTCGACCCAAATAAAGACTATATTTTGCTACATTATGCTTCCATATATGGACTGAATTCCATGAAAATAAAAAATTTCCTACATATTACTCTATACGTTCAACGAATATTTGGTTTGTAACTAATAACTTCGTTAAACAAAATGTAACCTTGACTTAAATGTTTGGGGAATTTTATTGTATAATTTATCAGCATTGATTACTATTTGCCATTTCGAATTGTGCATATATGTCTTGGAATTGGTCGAAATGTGTGTTTGCCCCTCTGAACTTATTTTTTCTCCGATCAATAAAAATGAGTTCATCTTAAGCAGAGGCGGGTGCAATGTATCTGCACCTGATTCAACTGAACTCAGTACTTCGATGCGGAACAAAAATTTATGTGTAAAAATTTATTAATATTATAATAAAGAGCAATATGAACTCTCAACTTTAAAATGACAATGAATTCAATGAGAGACGGATCCTGAAATAGCAGATTGCAGGTGCCACTAATTTATGCATATAGTATATCCAGGGGAGCATATACATGATACCACACGGTGTCATGAGACATCGTTTTTCCGAAAACTTTTACTAAATATATAATATAAATAATAAATAAAATAAAATTATTGGTATCAATACAAAAATTGACTTTATCACTATAGTAATCTATTCATTTGTTCATTTCTTTAAATACTGACACCATTTATGAAAATTTACGTGTACGCCTCTAAGTATACCTACAACTAGCTACAAAGACCGATTAGTTTATGGGTCGGTTCGGCTAGTATGGTTAACTCGAATAGTTCTTTCATTTACAAAGCATCGGTTTGGGTTCATTTTTTCCTAAATTTTTAATGAATTTTTTTGCTTAAAGAATAGCTTAATACTACATATTCTTTGTTTGACTAAACTAATTTACTTTTATCATTCTTGTATTATCTTTTACATATTAATTGTCGAGTTATATGACAATTGTTTTTAAAGAAAAGCCTTCTATATTAACCTATAATAGTCCACTCAAAACGAGTACTAATCAATTTTTTTTCAAAAGCCAATAGAAAACATGATTCAAATTATACTCCCATATATAAATTAATATTGTATCATCAAAAAGAGAGACATTATATGCTAATTAAATCAGTTCACATTACCTATCGAAAAAAGTTGTTCGTGAAGTAAGGTATATAATAGAAAGTAGAAATAAAATGAAGACAGATATACAAAATTTTTAAAAAATACTAAAGAAGTAGTGAAACTTAGCATATAAAAAGAAGAAAAAAAGAGGGAAAAAAAAAGACGAAGGAAAAAGAGGTGAGGCTCTAGGGCCCAATTGAAAATAAAGGAAAACCTTAATTAGTAGAAAAAAGGAAAACCATGGTAAAAGGAAAGAAAAAAGAAAGTGCTCCTAAAGGGAATCGTACTCGCATTCATCAGGTCAATAATAGCCTTTAGAAGGGTCATTCACATCCACTTTTGTGAGTCATGGGGCCATCGCTTTTATATATCCGTATTTTCACATATACATTACATGCATAATAAAATTTTCGGCGAAGCGAGCGGGTGGCATGGCACCCCTACCTCATAAGGTAGATTCGCCCCTGGGTTCAATCCTAAAATCTTTAAAATTTGAACTCATAAAACTTAAATTCTAGATCCACCTCTGAATTTTTAAGTGAGTTGTATTTACCAAAACAAACATTCACGTTACGCTTGATGAAATAAGGCTACAGAAATATATAGTAGTACTTTATTTTTGATAAACAAAATAGTAGGAAACCAACACTCATTATACTTTTTAATTACCGACTTAATATAGTATTTTTTAGAAGGGTATAAATAATGCCACATAAAGCTAGAACAGAGGAAGTATTTGTAATTATGTAATCTGACACGACCCAAAGCCCTCTTGGTTGGGCTTTGGGTCGGGATGACGTCTAACCCACTTTCTAGACAAGTCAATCATAATGCAATAATCAAATATTATAATAAACTACATATTATATAAGTCTAAGAGTCAAATGTTACAAATAAAGACTGTGTCAATACATAAATTCCCGAGAACTAATAATATAGAGTAATGAGCTCTACAATAGGAGTACAAGTCTGATAATATAAAATATTATCTGAACAATTACAACAGTAATAGAAATGGAAAGAGACGCCAAAGAGTGCGATCAGGATGCACCTCTACCTTATCTCTCAGTAACTCAACAATGATCCAACACAACTCTCAGCTAGGTCCCACACCCAAATCTGCACAATTAAGTACATAGAGTAGTATAAGTACAACTGACCTCATATACTCTGTAAGTATCATGACTAACCTCTTAGAGGTAATGGAAAGAATCACCAATAATACTTATGTAATAAATCTACACAACTCATGAATACATACGAATATGCAATAATAATATCACAGTCTAAGCGTGACTGTAGATGAAGCCCAAGGTGCATATAGAGAAGATACGTACGAACATTAAATAGAATAATAGTTCAACATATAGAGGAGATATGTGTAAATATACAATTCGAAATACACATTGAGAAACATATATAGAAGATATGTTTGTGTGTCATTTCACCAACATACGCGACATATATAGAAAATATGCATAAAGGGCATGTATACAAATACGGAGCTAGCATATAGATGAGATATACAGTAAAATCATGTATACATCCAAGGAGCTTGCATATAGACAATATACGCAAAAATCCAACACTGATCAGTTTTTTCATAACCGCATGTACGTCATCAAGGAGAAATATGAGAGGACGACCCTAGCGGTATGGATCCTTATCCACACGCTGTACGAATAACTCACGTGCCACAATCATAACAGCAGCACAGACAACTCACGTGCCACAATTAACTCAACCCGCACGGACAACTCACGTACTCTCAGATCAATCCATAACACGGAAAACATATACAAGAATACATGTATACAGATAATGGATATCAAATCATATACTTCTGGACTGATGAAATAACATGCTAAAATGTATGCATGTGCGAATTATACAAATACAAGTCAATTTGGTAGTTACACCACACAACAATGAGTATCATGTTCAACCAAGAAAAATAAGTCTATACATGATCTATGACATGATTCACGAAGTTACGTAGCCATACAAACATAATAATAGTGATAGCAAGAATCTCAATATCCAAAAATAAGGCATAACATAGACTACAGACTATCTCGAATATGGATAAATCTGGTGCACGCATATGGGCTCAACCCCTTGCATGTACGCCACCCCAAGCACGTAGCCGACATTAATAATTCAAGCAACTTGTCCATCAACCAAGTCTCAGCAAGATACTTACCTCAAACGAGCGAAGTCAATACTCCAAAATGCATTCTCACGCGAATTGATTTCTGAGCGGCTCGAATCTAGTCAAATAACATCCAGGGTGTAAATAATGTTAAAGAAAATAATAACAGAGCAAACAAAGCTCGATCTTTAATCAAATACACAAAGTCAACTCGGGCTCGCCTCCTAGAACAGGACAAAACTCATAAATTTCGGCTACTAATTTCAATACGAGTTCAAATATATAAGTTTCATCCAAATCCGACCTTAAATCGGGGTTCAAATTTCAAATATTCACTCTCCAAAAATCTAGCACAAAACCCTTATCTCTTTCAAATTCATGTTCTAAGTGCACCTAACAAAGGGAAATCAAGATCTAATATCAAAATTAAGTAGAAATCATTTACACTCAAAGTGATGATGAATTTCTCCTAAAAAATCACCTCTAGCCAAGTTCTAAATCTCTAAATAATAAAAAATGAGCTATCCCTTCAAAATATAAAACTGCGCATCGATCTCTGCATTTGTAGATAAAACCCTCGCATCTATGAGCCCGCACATGTGGTAAAAATCTGTGCACCTCGCCCATCACTCACCCGGCCAAACCTCGCAGGTGTGGACCACCTTCGCAAATGCGATGGCATCTGCGGAACTCCCTCGCAAACGTGGCCTTGGCAGAGGCGGTCAAACATCGCAAAAGCGACCACTGCCCAATCAAGATCTACTTCACATCTGCAAGCCCCCTTCTCGCAGGTACGACTTTGCGCCTGTGCATTCCATCTTCATAGGTGCGATGCACCAGTACCAGACCTACCAACCACTTCAAAAATGGTCGAAAACCTATCTGAAACGTACCCAAGCCTCCTGAGATCCTGACCAATCATACCAACAAGTCCTAATACCTCACCTAAACCTATCCAAAGGCTCAAAGTACCATAATTAACATCAAAACTAAGAAGCATTGATCAAGATCAATCTCTTAAGTTCATAAACTTTCAACATCAAACCAAGCATATGATTTAAGCCTAACCAATCTAGATCATCACCAAACTTTGAACATAAGTCCCAAATGAAATAACAAACCTATTCCAATTCCTGGAGCAAGGATCCGAATCCGATATCATCAAAGTCAAGTCCCGATCAAACCTATGAACTTTTCAAATCTTCAAATTTCTAACTTTCCGAAAATTAGAACCAAAACATCCTAAGAACCTTAAAATCTAATTATGAACATACGCCCAAGTACAAAATTACCATACAAACCTATTGGAACCATCAAATCACCAATCCAAGATCGTTTATACAAAAGTCAAACCTTGGTCAACTCTTATAACTTAAGCTTCCAACAAAGGAACTTAGTGTTCCCATCCATTCAAAAATCTCCTCGAAATCAAATCAACCATCACCACAAGTCACAAAATATCAAAAACACATAGGGGGGACATCAAATAGGGGAACGAAGCTAAAATACACAAAATGATCGGCCAAGTCATTATATTCTCCCCCTCTTAAACAAACGTTCATCCTCTAATGAGTTTATAGCCATACCTGAAATGTCAAAAAAGTGAGGATACCTGCTTCACATATCATGCTTGGTCTCCCAGGTCACCTCCTCAACCGACTAAACTCTCCACCGGACCTTCATTGATGCGATATCCTTAGACTTGAGCTTTAGAACCTGCTGATCCAAAATGACCATCGGCTCCTTCTCGTAAGCTAGATTCTCATCCAATTGCACTATGCTAAAGTCAAAAAAATGTGACTTGTCTTCATGATACCTCTGAAGCATAGAAATATGAGATACTGGATGGACTCCCGAAAGATTAGAAGGCAAAGCAAGTCTGTAGGCAATCTCGCCAACACCTCAAAAAGACCAGTAAACCTCGGGCTCAACTTCCCTTATCCCAGAACCTCATCATTCCCTTCATACTTGAGTTTGTTTCTTGAGTATCTTCTTTTACTTTCGTGATTCTAACTTGCTAAATTGATTTTAGGTTTCAAATAGCGAACAACGAGCTTGGAAATTTACCATTGGGAGAGGTAGATAGCGAGGAGGAATAATTTATGAAGTGCTCCATGTTCCACAACCAAACCATCAAGGCCGTGAGAAACAAAAAAATATGCCTCCACCTCCACCTCCACCACCACCACAATCCAAGCGGCACAACACCGGCATTTTCCCAATGAAGGGTATGCTAGTGCTATATTCCCCCCTTGCATTAGGGTAGGAAACTTCCAAATCACCAATATGATGCTCACTTTTCTCAATCATCGAGGCTATTTCACCGGAGCGCCACATCAAAATGCTTATAAGCATTTGAAAAGTTTTGTGGATGCGTGTTGGGGAAGCAAATAAACTAATGTTTTGAAAGATGCATTAAGGTTAAGGCTATTTGCCTTTTCACTAAGGGGGAAGGCCTTAGGTTTGTTGGAACGCTTGCCCAATCATTCTATACATATATGGGATGAGTTGGCAGAAAAGTTTATTTCTAAATTCTTCTCCCCCGGGCATATGACAACTATATGAGATGAAATGTTGGCCTTCAAGTAAGAACCTAATGAACCTTTGTATGATATTTGTGAGTGATATTTTTATAGTGAAGAAGTTCCCCAAAAATGATATGATCGACAACATGATCTAACAAATATTCTACCGTGGTACTAATACCATGAATCAATGTGTGGTCAATCAATTGACCGGAAGCAATTTCATGACAACACCGTATGCAGGGGCACGTGAGATTCTTGATACAGAGACCTCTTTTCTTGTTAACACTGAGCCAATGTTCCTCAAGGTGATCCCAATATAATTCACCTTCATAAAAAATTGCAAGACCATGGATAAACTATTGCGGAATTAACCAATACCATGACTAAACTTGCTAAGGCTCAACTCCTTCAAAATCAAGCTCCAAAGTAAGTCCATGCCATGGAAGGAGTGAGTGTTTTGGCCAGCAAGAAATGGACTAATGATCCCTAATTTTAACCCCGAGTGGAGAGTTGTGCACAAGAGGATCGTGGCTATGACTAATATGACTCTTATCAAGAGCAAGAAGATGAGGTTAAATTTGTGAACAATTATCAAGGACAAAGGGGTTATTTCCTTGGTTTTAATCAAAATCAATGGCGATCTCAAAACAACCAAGGCAATTGGAGTTCCAACAACCAATAGAATTGGCACAACAACTACAACTAAGAGAATTGGAGAGGTAATAGTCAAGGCAATTGGGGGAACAACAACAATCATGCAAATCAAAGTTCGGGTTTCCAAAGACCTCCAATGTATCAAGAACCAAACAACACACTTCCCTACCATTCCTAAAGTTCAATTTCTACATGTAATGAGATGGGTCGTATTGAGCACATGTTCAAACAAATGATGGAAAAGAATACGGATTCAGATGCTCAACTCTCTTCTCATACCAAATTGATTAGAAATCCTGAAGTTCAAATGCGTAAAATATCGCAAGATCTTAATACTCTACCTAATGGTGCATTACCAAGTGACACGGTAGTGAACCCAAAGGGTGGTAAAAATATGGGACATATCATGACGGTTATCACAAGAAGTAGAAAAGGTGGAAGTGTACCCACCTCAAGTAAAAAAAGAATTGTAGATGATGGCCAAATGATACAAAAGGAGGAAGTCCGGTCATGGCTTACGAAGATTCTTGTACTAGGGCCTACTCCCCCTTGGGTGGCTGCCTGACTGATGTTTTGCAAGACCTTGAGTTTTAAGGCAAAGGGATGGCATGCATTTGTATGCACCCGGCTTGATCTGTGCTTAAATAAGAACTATCTACCCTTGGAGAGGGAAGTTCTAGTGGCCTCCAGCATGGCCGGGTATCTAATTAATGTGGGTGCCTTAATGTCGGCCAACATGACTTTGGTGGCACAACATGTCAATACTAGCTTCCTATATCCCAGCACTATCATAGAGTATTTGACAAATTCGAAGGTGGAGTCCAGGACATATGACACCAAGATCAAGCCAATTGGTCCCTTTAACCAGTACAAGCTGCAAGATCCCAAAAATCCCAAAACAAAGAAAAGAAGCCACCCTCCCACTACTACTAGCCAATCTGATGAGCCTGTAGTAGAAGCTATTGGTACCTCTGATATTCTTTCATCCCTCACTGAGCCTTCTGGCCATGCCATGGCTACTGATTCTGAGGCACCATCAACTTCTTCTCCACCACCTACACCAGCTCTAAGGCATGTGCCTATGCCTATTGGCCTATTATCAGCTTTGTGAATTTCTTAGATATTAGTGAGTCTTAACAACTTAACGTAAATAGCTATATCAAAGCTAACAGAACTATCTACTGTAGTTTCCGGGTATCCCACTACACAGCTTGACACTTCTGAGAAGCTTACAAGATTTTAGATAACCATAAGGTGATCATGGATACATTGGTTCAGTGATCAAGAAGTTGACTAAGCAAGTGAATAATATGATGAAGTCCCAGGGTACCAAGAATTCAGTTGAAGCATTGCGGGATGAAGTGAAGTAGATAACTGAGGCTGGTAACTTGCCTTTTGACGTGTTGATTGACCCACCCAGTCACACCCCACTCAGACCTCTTAGAATGCCCCTGCCACTCACACTAAGAAGCGCTATCGTGCTTCCAACATTGCTGTTGCAGTGCGTGACATGTTCAAGTCTCAGGCAACTCCCATGGATGATGAC
Organism: Nicotiana tabacum; assembly: GCF_000715075.1. Classification (NCBI taxonomy): domain Eukaryota; kingdom Viridiplantae; phylum Streptophyta; class Magnoliopsida; order Solanales; family Solanaceae; genus Nicotiana; species Nicotiana tabacum. The sequence goes on along the minus strand of NC_134084.1, from coordinate 73,881,102 downwards.
ACTATATAGTGGGCTGAGCTAGCGTGGACTGACTCACTTGATGATATCCCAGTGACCGAGGATTCTTAGGGAGCTTCTTCATCCCTCTCTACTCTTTGATTCTATTTTGATAAGCATTGAGGACAATGCTTACTTTTCTTGGGGGGGAGGGGATGGAGGGAGGGGGTGGAGGATTTGATGATTTGAATTGGGATGTAATAACTTGATGATACTATTTGATAATTTGTAGTAGTTTGAGATATTCAGTAGTAATCGGTAATTATGTTTTGGTACTTTTGTTAGATATGTTTTATTTTTTGTTATGTTCAATAAGTCTTTGATTTTTCTTAATGCTATAGTTTTTTCAAAGGTTGTTTCTTGTGTGAACTGGATAACTTTTCCCGAGGATAGATAGCGTGGAAACTTTTTTAAGATAATTAGTCAGTTGTGTGTTTAGGTAATAATAGTAGTAACTAGTAATGAATAAAAGCCCTGATTAAGCTCTTCCATGAAAGTATGTTATTTACGCTTCATATGACACCAACATACTTAACTGCATCCTTATAGTTTGGGTAGGGCAGTCCAACGGGACGGAGCAGACCAGTCCATCTCGGTCCCGATCCCGTCCCGACCCAGCCCACTAACTATTAAAGGGAATTGGGCCCATGTAGATGGGACATGCTGCCCATTTTGTCCCGGTGGGTCCGCTCGTTAACGTCCCGTCCCATCTCGTCCCGTCTCACCAGCCCGCGTGAATTTATTTTATTTATTTATTTACTTTTTGAAAAAGAGCCGTTGGCCAATTCTATAACATCAAGCAACATTGCCAATTCCAGAATAATGTCCGAGAGAAATTATAGATCAGTTATAACGAAGCTATATAGGAGCTTACAAATATTAGTATGATAATTTGTAATTAGGTACTAAGAGGCCTAGTTCAAACAGAACCCTTCCTAGAAGGTAGTTGCATAGACTAGGTGCTCTTCAAAAGACTTGTATTTGTATGTGAAATTTGAAACAGCTAATAATAAAATAAAAGAGTTTAGCCTTGAATTTTTTTTATGAATTATCTTACTTAGTTACTTTATAGCTTGAGATTATATTAAATAAATTAAAAGTCTATTATAATTACTAAAATATTTCGTTACAAGTCTTTTATTTTAATATTTTATAATTTTTTACTTAGTTTTTTTTATAATTTATTAAGTTTTAAGTTTATTAAAAAAGTCAAATAACTAGCTATTGCAAACTTTAAAAACTTAGTCATTGTCAACTTTAAAAAATAACCATTGCTATCTATAAAAAACTAACCGCTGCCAAATTTAATGCTTCAATATTTAAATGATTTAAAAAAAGGCTCATTTAGGGCCCACATCCCGTCTCGTCCCATCCCATCCCGTTTGTTAGTGGGATGGAATGGGACTACCGGGTTGCTCCATTTATCCCATCCCGTTTAAGGACCAGCCCGCCACCGTCCCGATAAAAGTCCGTCACGTGCAGTCCCGTCCCGATAATTTGGTCATGTCCTGTTGGACAGCCTTAGGTTTGGGACAAGGTTGTGAATCGTTTTTGAGGAAGTAACTGTAGTACAATGACTTTGAGGCTCTTGTGTTATCTTTTAGAATCATTTGGTGGTTAAGTATACCATAGAGATCATATAACTCGATTGTGATCGTTATGGATTTTAGACTCTATCTTCTTTTACGGTCTATTTGCATGAGAGGTGAGGCAAAATTTTGTTACTAGTCCAAGTTCTTGAGTGGATCGTCTCGAACTTGTCCCGAATGTGCTTCAAGGTAAAATTTTAAGTTTACTTAGTTTAAAAGATAATTGTAGGCTTTACTTGGACCGTTTGAGCTTTCATTGATACCCTATGATCATTATTCCTAGTCAACCCCTTTTAAGCCTTTAGGTAAAATTTTGCAGCCTGCTACAAGCTTTTCACCATTTGTGATCATAATATCCTCTTGGTATCCAAACCTTCCTAAGCACTCATAATTATCATGTGGCTTAAAGCCTATGTTTATGGGAAGAGTTGAGAATTCTAAAGAGATACTAATGCGTCAAAAATAAAGAAAAGCAAGTATTGTGAACAATAAAAACAAAAAAGGGGACCAAAAAGGGGAAAATGGGAAATTGATATTATAGAGTGAGCCAAGTATCTCTATACTAAAATCAAGGAAGAACACAAATGAAATTGACAACAAGGAGTGATGGCAAGTCTCTCTAGCCTCCAAAAATATGAATAACCTCCGAGGGTTACATCTATGATGTTTTGTGGACAAAATTTGTGCCAAAGAATGATAAGTGAAGTGCTTAATGAAAGGTATAACCACTTGTATCCCATCTACTATCCTAACCCTAACCAAAATCCTTCGATACAATCCGAAAGAAGTCCTATTTGATTTCAAACTGAATATGTTTATATTAGTGGAGATGTACATGAGGGTCCAGCCTATGGTACTTGAAGCTTAACTTGTAACCATTCTTTGTGAGAGAAGAGTGAAACCTTTGATGCAATGGAAACTGAGTGTTGAAACTTGAAGCGATCAATACAAATAGAAGGTAGAAGAGGAAAAGTTTGGAGTCCACCATGATTAGCATGAAATAACAAGAATCCATAATGAATGAAGTTAATCCTTGAGGCTCAAAATGTCACACTAGAATTACGTGAGATGATCAAGATGTATCTTTTTGAAAATTTGACTCCTTTTCTAAAATGCATGAGTATTGTGCATAATTGTTAGTCCCACTCGAGTATGAATGACTTGTGGGTGACTCTTTAAATGGTCCATAGTGTGTGGGGAAGGGGGTGTTAATGTAGTTACTTGAAGACAAGTAAAGAATTAAGTTTGGGGGAGTTAATAAGTGCAAATTTTAACCACTTATTGGTGCCTTTTTGACTATAGTTTTTTGTCTGAAAGTACTAATTTTGTCCCCTAATCTAATGAAAATGGTTGAGTGTAGGTGTGCTGGAAAGAAAAAGGTCTTGGAAGAAGAATGACTCAAAAAATGAGATGATTCTAGCCATTTCAGTGAAGAGGAGAAGTGCAAAGAAAATGGGGTCCACAGAACTACTACTGCAGCCGCAAAAGAAGAAATGCGACCGCAGAAGGAAAACTGAAGCTTTAGGAACTCTAGGCAAAGTATGGCCCGCAGAAGAAAATATGTGGTCGCACTTTGATCCGCAAAATGGTTTGCTCTAATAGCTTGAAAGATCAGATAATGAGCAGTTGAATGATTTTGAAGCCTCCTCAAATGCGGTCCGCAGAACTAAAAATGCGGTCGCAAAAGCTGATGTGCGGCCACAATACATGAAGTGCGATGCAAAACTTCGCCCACTGAAAGCACATGCAATGCCAACCCAGCGAAAGGCAGACCGCAGAATCTATTTGGCAGCCGCAAACCCTCTTAAGGGTATTTTTATCAGAGATTTCGGGAGCCTTATAAATAGAACTTTATAGCCTTTTTAGGGCATCTTTTCACTGTAGTAACTTAGAGTTAGTTACTTTTAGCTATTTTGCGCAAGTGTGAGCTAATATTGGAGAAGATCTTCCACCATTTCTTTTATTTTTGATTTTAAAATATCATCTTATTTTTCTCTTTTCATGACATGTAGTATGAGTCGCTAGATATCTAGGGTTGTAGTCCAACCCTAGTGTGTGAATCATATGGGTCATTAATATTATGCTTATATATAATTAAGTTAAGTGTTATTTAGCCTTGTTTATGCTTTATAGTTAGAATTGATGGTTGCAAATATTGATTCATGCCTTTTGACTTTGTTCTTACTTGAGAAAGAGGAGCTAAGTCTAGGAAAACTTGGCTAACAAGGAATTAAACTAGTTAAGGGATTGATTAGTTTAATTAACAGATTTGGACTAGAGATATAGATAATACAACTTGGGCTCATAATTAATTACACTTATAACTAACCAATTAGACTTGAGAAAGCTAAATTGGGGATAATCACTCTTTAATAAAGAGGAATTGAGTGAGTACTTAACTTTTTAGAGTCATAACAACCCCGACCCGACAAGCAAGCATAATTGACTTTACTAATTACATTTACACCTAGGTTAGGATTATAACTCTAGGCTTTTTCATTTGTTGCAACTTCTTAAATATATTTATTATTAAGTGTTTGTTGCTTTACTTCTTAAAAGCATCCTAGTTCAATTAGTAGATTTGATACACCACTTGTGTTTAAAAGATAAATTAAACTACATCAAGTTGCCTACTTAAGTGTTTACTGTAACACCCTTATAAACTCCTTGAGGTTCGATCTCGACTCATGTTGGATAATTATTATTGCTAACGACAATTTCATATCCCTTATTAGCGTGCGACTTGGACATGATCAGCGAATGCATAACCTCACAATCAATACCACTCAACCCAATGTGGGGCGTGGCGTACGCAACACCTCATATTCAATACCAAATCAGCTCAACGGCCAAAGCTCCGCCATCAACCCATCAAATCTCAAATATTTATATCTCATAATACTTATCTCAAATCGTGTCACACATATAAGGGCATCAACAACATATGAGATAACATATAAGGAATGTATAGATACAAAGATACAATACGTGCGTGTAATATCATGATTGAGAATATGACTACGATCAAGGCAAACAACTCAATATAGCAAAATTAGCCCTATTATGTCTCAAACAGATAAGCACATAGCCTATACATGATTTCAAGCATGAATAATATCTCAACTAGTCATACAAGTAGAGAAAAATACGGAAATAACGGGGCATAATAGCAAACGAGGCACATAACAACCTAAGGTCTACCTGGATCATGAATAACCCGGTGTACGTCCATACGCCCATCACCTAGCACGTGCGTCCACCCCAACATATCTCAAATAATATATCCAATGGTGAAAATATCCTCAAATCAAGTTTAGACATATTACTTACCTCAAAGCGCGTGAATTAATCTCCAAAAAGCCCTTCCCATGAAAATCGGCCTCCAAACGACTTGAATCTAGTCAAAAAGCAACTCAATAACATCAAACACGGATATCTGAATAGATTTAGAATAATAATGCTCCAATCTTTATCCAATTGCAAAAAGTCAATAAAACGTCAATCCTAGCCTACTTCTCAGAACCCGACAAAAGTCAGAAATCTCGACTATCCATTCGAATACGACTCCAAATATAAAAGTTTCAGCCAATTCTAATTCCAAATCGGGTTTAAATCTCCATTTTCACTCTCCAAAACCGTTGTCAAAATTCCCAATTTCTCTTTCAAATCCCATATTCTATATGTAATAATTCATGGAGAAACAATATATAATGTTAAAATAAAGTAGAAATCACTTTCCGCTTGCCTTGTGTGAAACTTTCCTTCAAAAATTGCCCCTTTCCAAGTCTTGGGCTCAAAATATAAAATAATGGGTCTAAGTCCCGAAATTAGACAACTTATAATCCTGCCCAGTGATACCCTTCGCGAGAGCGGTCCAAGCCTCGCGTGCATGAAGCACAAACCAGATCCAGCCTGAATTAACCTTTCACGAACGCGGTGTCTAGACTGCAAACGCGATGAACGAAGCTCCATTAGCCTACGCGAATGCGGTCGCCCTCCCACGAATGCGAAGGCCAAATACCTTACCAACCTCCATCCCGCCTTACTGTACAACGCGATGCCTTGGTCGCGAACGTGACACACTAATCGTGAACACAAAGAATAAACTGCCACTACCCTAAAATAAGCCTTCGCGATCGCAAAATCTGCTTCGCGGTCACGAAGCACACCAGTAATCAGCAATCTTCAGTAGTTCAACCAAGCTCAAATGATCCGAAATCCATCTGAAACACTCCCGAACCCCTTGGGACCCCATCCAATCATATCAACCAGTCCCAAAATATAACACAGACCTACTCGAGGTCTGAAATCACACAAAGTAACATCAAAACTACGAATCGCACCTCAATTCAAGCTTAATGAACTAATCAACTTCCAACTTTCAAAACTCATGTCGAACCACGTCTAACCAACTCCAAATAACCCCCAATTTTGCATACAAGTCCCAAATGACATAAACAAACATATTCCAAGTTCTGGAGTCACAATCCAACCCCGATAGCCTCGAATTTAACTCATGGTCAAGCCTATGAATATTCCAATCCTTCAAATTTCCAACTTCCGCTAATTAGAGTCAAATCAACCTAGGAACCTCCAAATCCAATTCCGGACATACGCCTAAGTCTAATATCACCTATTGGAACCATTAAATCACCCATCTGAGGTCGTTTATATAAAATTCAAACCTTGATCAACTCTTATAACTTAAGCTTCCAACCCCGAAACTAAGTGTTACAATTCACTTCAAAAACTTCCCAAAAGTAAATCAACTATCCCAACAAGTCACATAACAACAAATCAACATACGGGGAGCATCAAATAAGGGAATGAGGCTCAAATAATCAAAACAACTAGTTAGGTTGTTACATTCTCCCCTCTTAAAAAACGTCCGTCCTTGAATGAGTTTAGAATCATACCTAGGACATAAAAAAAGGCGAGGATATATGCTTTGCATATCACGCTTGGTCTCCCATGTTTCCTCTTGAACCAGTTGGCCTCTCTGTTAAACCTTCATCGATGCAATATTCTTTGACCTCAGCTTCAAGCTTAATGGACTAATCAACTTTCAACTTTCAAAACTCATGCCAAACCACGTCTAACCAACTCGAAACATTTCCAAATTTTGTACACAAGTCCCAAATGACATATTGAACATGTTCCAAGTCCTGAAACCACATCCGACCCAGATAGCCTCAAAGTTAACTCCCAGTCAAACCTATGAACCTTCCAAACTTTTAAATTTCCAACTTCTGTCAATTAGAGCCAAATCAGCCTAGGAACCTCAAATCCAATTTCGGACGTATGCCAAAGTCCAAAATTATCACAGGAACCTATTAGAACCATCAAATTATCCATCCGAGGATATTTACACAAAAGGTAATCCTTGGTCAATTCTTATAACTTAAGCTTCCAACCATGGAATTCCAATTCATTCCAAAACCTTCTCAAAAACAAACTAACTATCCTCGCAAGTCACATAACAGCAAATACACATACGGGGAGCATAAAATAGGGGAACGAGGCTCAAATATTTAAAACAACCGGCTGGGTCATTATAATAATATATCTTAAAATAATTTTAGAATCAAAATAATCGAAAAACGTTCTCAACCAATCAGGAGATTTTAGGTATCATAAAAGGAAATTCGTACAATGATCCAACTATAAGACTAATGCTAAATCAACTAATACAAAATATGACCAAGGGGTCCACAATCCCCAAAACCTGGTGTCACAAGTGCAAGAGCATCTACTAGAATATACATTACTACTACAATATCTGTCTGGATAGGAAATAGAAAGAATGTAATAAATGAATGGGAAGGGGACTCTGTGTGCTGCTGATCGTAACATAGAAAACAACTCACAACAAAGTCTCCTCAGTAGTTGCACGTATGTGCCTGTATGACCACCAAATGTATCTGTCTCAATGCCTACACAATTAGTATAGCATGAGTACATAAATTAATGCATACCTAGTACGTATCTAGTCTAACCTCGAAGAAGTATTGGTGAAGGATTGGCATCAACACTTATTAATTTCTCATGTATAAAGCATACAAGTATGTAATGGATATAAATATATATATATATATATATATATATATATATATATATGTGTGTGTGTGTGTGTGTGTAACATGAACCTCAACAGAAGAATAAATATGAAATCCTCAAATACCGAATACTACCTCGAATGGAATATGTATGACCAAACTCAGGTGAAAATGTCAAATCTAAGTCAGGATACTCATCTATGCGCTAACTACCTATCAAAATATTACGCACAATTCTGCCGGGGCGAACGACCTGATCCATAAGAGTATTTCATAGTATTGCCGAAGCGAATGACCTGATCCCATAAGAGTATTTCATAGTACTACCAAGGTGAATAGTTCGGTCCTATAAGAGTAGTGTTACATGATATATCTGAAGGTCGTACAACCCGATTCACAAGTGTATCTCATAATACTTCCGAGGGACGAACAAGTCGATCCTTAAGTATATTTCATAATCCTACGAAGGCGAACTGTCTACTCCCAAAATAGTAGTGCTGAGGCGATCAACCCGATCTCATAAGAATAGTGAAACTTTCAACGGGGCATTAGCCTAACTCTCAAACATACTTAATAGTTAAGAAATCATGAAACTTCTGGACAAATAAGTACAACACGAGAGTAAATTCTTATGAGAAGGTATAAATTCTGCAGCTAATCAAGTATCATGCCCAACCTCTAGAATAGTAAAGCTCGGTAATCTACGAGAGTCTGGTATCAGACTAAAGCATGATTTAAAGCATTTAAATAGAAAAAACTAACTCAAGTAGTATAATTAAAGCATGCTATAAATCTAAGTCTATCCGGACATGTCAAAATCTTGCATACACACGGACACTTGTCGCCTCGTACGTACGTAGCTCCAATAACACATATCAAGTGGCAAACATAGCAACCTATGGGATAAGTTTCCTCTTACAAAGTTAGGCAAGAAACTTACCTTGTTCTACCATTCGATCATCGGCTCAAACGCCTCTCTTACACCTCAAACCATTGCCAAACGGCCCGAAACTAGCCAAAGAACGTGCAAACCAATCAAAACATAATAAAAAAACTCATAATTTAACAATTAAAAATAATTCTCAACCCCACACAAAAAGTTAACAAAGTCAACCACCGGAACCACGCCCTTAGATTTCAAAAATTGAGGAAGATAAATATTACTCATAGCACCATGAACTCAAATATATAATTTATTCCAAAGTTTATGTCTAATTTCGTTCTCAATACTCAAAAATACTATTTCAAGGTTTTCTTTCAAAATCCCACAATTTTTACTAATTTTCATATTTAAATTCATATATAATCCATGTATTTAACTTACAACAAGTGAGAATTACTTACCTTGTGATAGATGATGAAAATGCCCGTCAAAATCACTCCGGATTGCTTCAATAAGAGAGAAATGGATAAAATAAGCCTACCCCAAGCTCACTATTTTAAAGCTTCTGTTAGGGCCTTCATATCATTGCAGGCCTCTGGTCGCGTTCATGAAGGCTTCTTGTCCCAACGCTTCACGCTCGCCAACGCTTCACGCTCTCTAGAAACCATCGCATTCGCTATAGACAATTCCTGCCCATTCATGAGCCCCTTCTTTATGTTCGTGGTCTCCCAGCTGCATTCGCAAAGTGAAACCATCCTAGCTGCCTCCTCCTCGCGTTCGTGTAGGACAAAGTCCCATGGCCCCCAGTTCCTTCTCTGTGTTCGCGACTCTCCTGTGGTGTTCGCGTAACATAAACTCCAGCAGCCCAATTTACCCATTGCGTTCGCGGCAAAACCACCATGTTCGTGAAACACAACATTACATTTGTCCCATATCCTTCATCGTGAATGCGTGCTTCCCATTACGTTTGCGAAGAACAAAACCAGAACCAGCAAGCAACAACAGTATAACACTCCAACATGGTCCAAAAGTACCCTGAAATACACCCGAGGCCCCTAGAAACCCGTCCAATCATACAAATCAGTCCCAATACCTTACCTAAGATTATCTAAGGTCAAAACCGTGAATCGATCATCAAAATCCTTCTCTTAACTTTCAAAACTTCAAATTTTGTTGAACAGATCCGAAACACACTTAGAAATTCTGGATTATATCCAAACTACACACATAAGCTTAAATACACTAAACAAACCTATTTAAGGTCTCAAAACCACAATAGGAGTCTAATAACACCAAAGTCCATACTCAGTCAAACTTCGCAAATTTAAAAACCTTCAAAATGCAAACTTCCGACAATAAGCGTTGAATTGCTCCCGGGACATCTGATACACAACTAGAATGTAACCAAGTCTGAAATAACCTTACAAACATATAGGAACCTTCAAATCCCAATTCCAAGGTCATTTTCTCAAAAGTCAAATCTTGGTCTAACTCTTCCAACTTAACACTTCCACATTGAGATCCACACTTCCAAATCAACCCCAGACTTCTCAAACATCAAAAGTAACCATATATGCAATTCATAATGCATCATATGAACCTACTCAAAGTCTCAAACTGTCAAATAGAAATTTTAAAGTCAAAATGACCGGTCAGGTCGTTACACTTTATTACTATTAATGCTTGCCTCTTTTTTCCCGTTAAGGCTCATATGGTTCTACTTCTCTATGAAACAGACTGTTGTCTTATATTAGACTTATCACTACCTCTTCCAGGTTAGTTTCAACACTTACTGAATACATTGAGATGTTTGTATATACTACACCTCTACACTTCTTGTGCTGATCCGAATATCGATACAAGTGGAGTCCTAGAGGTGCTTAGCAAATACCAGGTAGGTAATTCAAGGTATATATGTATTCCATTCGCAGACCTTGAGTCATATTCTTATTTTCCATTGTACTATTTCTGTTATTTGGATAGTGTGGTTGTAATGACCCGGCTGGTCGTTTTGAGCTCTAGCATGTCATTCAGTGGTTTGAGACCTTGAGTAGCTTTAATTTATGTATTATGACTTGTACATGTAGTTGGTTTTGATTTTCGAGAAGTTCAGAGTTGATTTGGAGGAATAATTCTCAATTCGGAAGTTTCAAATTGGAAGAGTTTACCAAGGTTTGACTTTTGAGTAAACAAATTCGGAATCAGGGCTTGAAGGTTCCTATAGTTTTGCAAAGTGATTTTGGACTTGAGCGTATGTACGGGTTGAGTATCATATGGTCCAGGAGTGATTTGGGGCTTATCATCGAAAATCGGCATTTTGAAGGTCTTCGAATTTACTAAGTTTAACTTGGAGTGTACTTTGGTGTCATCGAACTCCGGACGATGTTCTGGGACCTTGTATAGGTTTATTTTTGTTGATTGGAACTTGTGTGTGAAGTTTGATTGTGATTAGGAATTTCTAATTGTGCTTCGGACGCATTTTTGGAGATCTTCGAAGGTTTGAAAGTTAAAAGGAGGATTTTAATTGCCAATTCGTGGCTTTGACATTATTCGTAGTATTTCGAGCCTTTGAATAAGTTTTGATAAGGTATGAGGACTTTTTGGTATGATTGGATGGGGTCCATGTCACGACCCGAATTTCTCACCCTCGGGAGTCGTGATGACGCCTACTCGTGAAAGCTAGGCAAACCGAGTATTATAGATTCACTAACTCTTTTATTTAGCCCTTTTTAACAGTTTAAATCAACAAGCGATCAACAGTGAAATATTAACAATAGGTAAATACATGCGTAAGATATAAATCTGATAACTTAGCCAAAAATAAGTATGACAATATCAAGTACATCTTTACCCGGAACCGGTGTCACAATACCACGAACCGTCTACAAATACTACAAATAATTGTCTGGAAAGAAAGATACAATCTGTCTCTGAAGTAAATGAAAATAGAATATAAAGGTAGAAAAGAACGTCAGGACCTGCGGACGCTTGCAGGACTACCTCGGGATCTCTGACTGGACTGAAGGTAGCCACCCAAAGCTATGGTCCAAAAGCTGCCGCTCTGGGATCTGCACACAGTGCAGAGTGTAGTATCAGCACAACCGACCCCATGTGCTGGTAAGTGCCTGGCCTAACCCTGGTGAAGTAGTGACAAAGCTAGGACTAGACTACCAAATAAACATGTGCAGTTATATAATATACAACAGAAAATAAAACAGAAATAAACGAGTAAGATGGGAGGGGGACATGCTGCGGGGGAATATCATTTACCAACAGTAATTTAAGAGAAAACATAAAGAAAAATTTAGAATCCATAGCAAAAGAATAAGGAACTCGTAACCAACTAATAAGCACTTTTATTATCTATTATTGCGGCGCACAACCCGATCCAAATAATAAAAACACTTTTGCGGCGTGCAACCCGATCCATATCAATTATCACTATTGCAGCGTGCAACCCGATCCAATCATATTATTGTTGCGGCGTGCAACCCGATCCAAACATAATATTATTGCGTCGTGCAACTCGATTCAAATATAATATTCTTACGGCGTGCAACCCGATCCACATACACAGTTCAACACCAATCACAAAGAGAATCCCGGCAAGGGATCAGTAAAGAAACAACTCTCTCCCGGCAAAGGAATCGACAGTATAAGTAAATACGTCCCGGCAAGGAAAAATCAGCTATAACCAAACTTATTCCAACATCTAACTTCCTCAACTAGCACCAATACTCAATCATAAGTAATTTCCACAAGAATAACCATAATCCTTGCTCAATAGAGAGAATCAACAACTTAGGCATTCATGGTATTTGTTAAGAACACAATAATTTCAAATTAAGACTCACGATCATGCTTGAAACTAACGTATAGATACTTGTTACCATGCCTATACGTCGTACTCAACAAGTGGCACGTAGCAAATAGGACACAACTCCTAATCCCTCAAGCTAAGGTTAGACCAAACACTTACCTCAAACTTCCACGGCCAACTCAAGCCTCAAACACCGCTTTTCCTTTAGAATTTGCCTCCAAACAATTCGTATCTAGTCCAAATTGATTTAACAACATCAATAAATGCTAAAGAATTCATACCCAATGCTTATTTATAAGTTTTCTATCATTTTCCCCAAAAAGTCAAAATTTGACCCCGAGCACGCTTGGTCAAAACACGAGGTTCGGACCAAAACCCGATCACCCATTCACCCATGAGCCCGAATATGTAATTAGTTTCGAAATCCGAACCCAAAACGAGGTCTAAATTCCAATTATTCAAAAAGCCCTAACTCTACCCAAATCCCCAATTTTCTACCATTTAAACCCTAGGATTTTAGATAAAAGTTGATGAAAAATATTAGAGAGTTGAAAGTAATCAGTTAAAGAACACTTACTTATGAATTGGGAAGAAAATGTCTTAAGAAAATCGCCCTAGGCCTTCTATCTTTATGAAATTTTGAAAGAGAAAACGCTGAAGTTTTGTTCTAAAAGACTCCACTGCCCGACTCTCACACCTGCGGTCCTTGGGTCGTACCTGCGTACTCGCATATGCGGAAAATATACCGCTTTTGTGGAAATGATTAGGCCCGCTGGGGCCGCATCTGCGAGGGGAGACCGCTTCTGCGGGAGCTTGTTCGCATCTGTGAGAGGCTGGACCGCACCTGCGACCCATTATTCGCACCTGCGGTGCTTGACTCGCAGGTGCAGTTACACCAGAATTGATGCAACGATAGTGATTTCCTAAGCCAAAACACCCCGAAGCCTACCCGAAACTCACCCAAGCCCTTGGGGCTCCAAACCAAGCATGCACACTACCTAAAAAACACCCTACAGACTTGCTCATGTGATCAAATCGCTAAAATAAAATCAACAACTATGAATTTAGCATCAAAATCATGAAATCACTTAAGAACTTCAAATCTTCCAATTTTGTCAAATACGGTCCAATTCACGTCATTTCAAGTCCGTTTCTTACCAAATTACACAGACTCATATTAAATCACATATAAGACATGTATCGTGCTTCGGTACCAGGATACGAGCCCGATACCATCAAATTTTAAACACATTTCATTTTCAAAAACTCATAAATATTCCAAAAAATAATTTTCTTCAAAATTCATTTCTCGGGCTTGGGACCAGACCTCTGATGCTCATACTTAACCTGCTGACAATTCAAACACTGAGCCACATATGCAACAATATCCTTCTTCATTCTCCGCCACCAATAATGCTGCCGCAAATCCTGATACATCTTCGCGGTGCCCGGATGAATAGAGTACCGGGAGCTATGGGCCTCCTCTAAAATCAACTCTCGGGGTCTATCCACATTAGGCACACAAACCCGACCCTGCAATCTCAAAACTCCATCATCACCTAAGGTAACCTGCTTGGCACCTCCGTGTTGCACCGTGTCTCTAAGGACACACAAATGGGGATCATCATACTGCCGATTACGGATACGCTCCAATAAAGAAGAACGAGCGACCATGCAAGCTAACACACAACTGGGCTCAAAAACATCCAACCTCACGAACTGATTGGCCAAAGCCTGAACATCCAAAGCAAGCGGTCTCTCACTGACCGAAATATAAGCAAGACTGCCCATACTGGCTGACTTCCTACTTAAAGCATCGACCACCACATTGGTCTTTCCCGGATGATATAAGATGGTGATATCATAGTCCTTTAATAGCTCCAACCACCTTCTCTACCTCAAATTCAACTCCTTTTGCTTGAACAAGTACCGTAGACTCTTGTGATCCGTGAACACCTCACACGCCATGCCATACAGATAATGCCTCCAGATCTTCAACGCGTGAACAATGGCTGCCAACTCCAAATCATGAACCAGATAGTTCTTCTCATGAATCCTCAACTGCCATGAAGCATGCAATGACCTTGTCATCCTGCATCAACACTGCACCAAGTCTAATACGAGATGCATCACAATAAACTGTATAAGGCCCTGAACCTGTGGGCAAAACCAACACCGATGCCGTAGCTAGAGCTATCTTGAGCTTCTAAAAGCTCGCCTTACACTCATCCGACCATCTGAACTGGGCACCCTTTTGGGTCAACCTGGTCATCGGGGTTGCGATGGATGAAAACCCCTCCACGAACTGACGATAGTAGCCTGCCAACCCCAAGAAACTCCGAATCTCTGTAGCTGATGCTGGTCTAGGACAATTCTTGACTGCCTCAATCTTCTTCGGATCAACCTGAATACACTCTACTGATACAACATGACCCAGGAATGCAACTGAACTCAACTAGAACTCACACTTCGAAAACTTAGCATACAACTGACTATCCCTCAGAGTCTGAAGAACCACCCTAAGATGCTGCTCGTGCTCCTCCCGATTGCGGGAGTATATCAAGATATCATCAATGAAGACTATCACGAACGAATCCTAGTAAGGCCTGAACACCCGGTTCATAAAATCCATGAAAGCTGCTGGGGCATTTGTCAACCCGAATGACATCACCAAAAACTCATAATGCCCGTACCGAGTGTGGAAAGCTGTCTTAGGGACATCAGATGCCCTAATGCTCAACTGATGGTAGCCAGATCTCAAGTCAATCTTCGAAAATACCTTGGCACTCTGAAGTTGATCAAGCAAATCATCAATCATCGGCAACAGATACTTATTCTTGATTGTAACCTTGTTCAGCTACCGGTAATCTATACACATTCGCATCGATCCATCCTTTTTCTTAACAAACAACACCGGCGCACCCCAAGGCAAATTACTGGGTCTAATGAAACCCTTCTCAAGCAAGTCTTGTAACTGCTCCTTCAACTATTTCAACTCATGTGGGGCCATACGATACGGCAGAATGGAAATGGGCTGAGTGCCCGGAGCCAAATCAATGCAAAAGTCAATATCCCTATCGGGTGGCATACCCGACAAGTCTGAAGGAAATACCTCAGGGAACTCACAAACAACATGCACAGAATTAGTAGAAGGAACCTCGGCACTAGAATCACGAACATATGCCAAATAGGCCAAACAAACCTTCTCGACCATACGCCGAGCCTTTACATAAGAGATGACACTATGGGTAGAATGACCAGGAGTCCCTCTCCACTCTAAACGAGGTAAACCCGACAAGGCTAAGGTCACAGTCTTGGCATGACAGTCCAAGATAGCGTGGTAAGGTGATAACCAGTCCTTCCCCAATATGACATCAAAATCAACCATGTCGAGAAGAAGCAACTCTACACGAGTTTTAAGACCCCCAATCACGACTATACAAGAGCGATGGACTCGATCTACCACAATTGAATCACCCACCGGTGTAGACACATATACAGGGGCACTCAAGGAATCACTAGACATGACCAAATACGGTGCAAAATAGGATGACACATCGGAGTACGTATATCCCGGATCAAATAAAACTGAAGCATCTCTGCCACAAACCTGAATAGTACCTGCGATAACTGCATCGGAAGCTTCAGCCTTAGGCCTGGCTGGAAGAGAATAACATCGAGGCTGGGCCCCACCACCCTGGACTACCTCTTTGGGATGTCCTGCAGCTGGCTGGCCTCCACCTCTAGCGGTCTGAGCTTCACCTCTAGCACCTCTACCTCCATCTCTAGCACCTCTACCCCCATCTCTAGCTGGTTGGGCGGTCTGTGGAACACCTGGTGCCTGAACCATAACACGAGAACCCTGTTGCTGCGACTGAGTACCCACCAATCTCGGACAAGCCCTCCTGATATGACCATACTCACCACACTCAAAACATTCACCCGAGTGTTGTGGCTGAGGAAACTGATACTGACCTTGGCGACTTGAATGACCACCCCGAAAACTCTGGAGTAGCGGTGCACTGATAGGAGCTGGTGGTGCATTGTAGGGCTGCTGATCAGAATACTGCATGTGAGAACCACGACCACCTGAAGCACCATGAGAAACCTGAAGTGCTGACTAAAAGGGCCTAGGAGGATGGCCTCTACCATACGAATCTATGCCTCTAGACGAGGCACCACTGAACCTGCCTGAATGACGAGGCCTCATGTCCGACCCATGACCACCTCCCTACGACAGAACCATCTCTACTCTCCAGGCCACATTAGCTGCCTCTTGGAAAGTAATCTCTCTCCCTAGCCATCTGAAGACGAATTGGCTAAATAAGTCCATCAATGAACCTCCTCACCACCTCTATCTCGGTGGGAAGTATGATAAGAGCATGACGAGCCAAGTCGATGAATCTGGTCTCATACTGGATAATAGTCATAGAACCCTGCTGGAGACGCTCAAACTGCCTCTGATAGGCCTCTCTGAGTGATGGGGAGAAACTTCTCTAGAAATAGCTGAGTAAACTGCTCCCAAGTCAAAGCTGGTGATCCGGCTGGTCTAGCCAAGCAATAATCTCTCCACCAAGTCTTGGCGGATCCAGACAAGCTAAAAGTAACAAAATAGACCCTATTGGTCTCAACTATCCCCATATTCCTGAGAACCTCGTGACAGCTGTCTAGATAATCCTGAGGGTCCTCAGAAGATGCATCACTGAAAGTAGTAGTGAAGAGCTTGGTGAACCTATCCAACCTCCACAAAGCATCGGCAGACATAGCTGCTCTATCACCGGTCTGAGCTACCATACCCAGCTGAACTGCTCTATCTGGATGAGCTGCTGGAGTCTGAAACTGGGGAGCTACCTGCTCTGGAGTGCGAGTAGCAAGAGTCTGGGCTCCTCCTCCAGCCTTAGAGACGGCTGGTGCTATAGGAAGCAAGCCTGCCCGGGTGACACTCTCCATAAGGCCCACTAGATGGACCAGAGCATCCTGAAGTACTAGGTAGCAATAAACCCTTCTGGCACCTGAGTTGGACCCATCGAAACTGTCTGGGCCGGAACCTCATCATCAAAGTCAACCTGAGGCTCCGCCGCTGGTGCTGCTGCTCTGGGCTGAGCTCTGCCCCTGCCTCGGCCTTTAGCACGGCCTCGCCCTCTGCCCCTCGTGGGAGCTGCTGCTCGGGGCTCGGGCTGGGCGCGTGTTCTCGCCATCTGCAAAAGAATAGAGTTGAAATTCAATTTGCATTGAGAAACCAAAACGCACGACAAGAAGGAATAAATGTGAAGTTTTTCCTAACTCTGTAGCCTCTGGGGGTAAATATAGACGTCTCCATACCGATCGCTCAGACTCTACTAAGCTTGTCCATGAATTATGAGACCTATGTAACCTAGAGCTCTGATACCAACTTGTCACGACCCGAATTTCCCACCCTCGGGAGTCGTGATGGCGCCTACTCGGAGTTGCTAGGCAAGCCGCGAAATATAGAAATTTCTAACTCTTTCATTTTTAACCCTTTTTAGCAATCTGAATTAACAGATAATCAACATGTAAATATTAACGATAAATGAAATCAAGCGGAAGACTTAGTCTAATATAATAACCCAAAACCAGTACGACAATACCAACATATTTCTCTACCCAGAATCCGATGTCACAATATCACGGATGGACTATGATTACTACCACAAATGTCTGAAAGAAATACAATCTGCCTCGAAATCAAATGAAAACAAAGTACATAATAGGATAGAAGAGAATGTCGGGCCTGCGGACGCCCGCAGGACTACCTCGGGATCTCTAGCTGCCACCCAAATGCTATGGTCCAAGAGCTGCTCCGGGATCTGCACATAATGCATAGTATAGTATCAGTAAATCCGACCTCATATGCTGGTAAGTGTCTAGCCTAACCTCGGCGAAGTAGTGACGAGGCTAGGAACAGATTACCAAATAACCTATGCAGTTATATAATATACAGCAGAAAATAAAACAGAAATAAACAAGTAAATATGGGAGGGGGTACATGTTGCGGGGTATACCAATATCAACAGCAAATCAAGAGTAACAACACAAGAACAACTTAGTTTTCACAACAAAACAATAAGAAATCTGTATCCAATCTATAAACACTTTGTATCAGCAATTGTTGCGGCGCGTAACCCGATCCCAATATATATATCAACACTGTTGTGGCGTGCAACCCGATATATAACGACACTATTGCGGCATGCAACCCGATCCATATCATTTATTACTGTTGCGGCGTGCAACCCGATCCATATATATCATTGTTGCGGCGTGCAACCCGATCCACATATATCATTGTTGTGGAATGCAACCCGATCATATACAATCAACAACAATCATAACAAGAGTCCCCGCAAGGGATCAATAAAGAACTATACTATCCCGACAAAGGAATCGATAGTATAAATAACTACGTCCCAGCAAGGGAGAAACAGCTATAACCAAACTTGTTCCAACATCTAACTACCTCAGCTAACACTAATACTCAGTCATAAGTAATCTCCACGAGAATAATCATAATCTTTGCTCAATACGGAGAATCATCAACTTAAGCATCCGTAATATTATTTAAGAATACAATAACTTTCAATTAAAGACTCACAGTCATGCTCGACACCAACGTATAGATACTCGTCACCATGCCTATACGTCGTACTTAACAAGAAGCAAGTAGCAAATAGGACACAACTCCTAATCCCTCAAGCTAAGGTTAGACCAAACACTTACCTCGAACTTCCACGGCCAACTCAAACCTCAAACACCGCTTTTCCTTTTGAATTTGACTCCAAATCAATTGTATCTAGACATAATCGACTTAATAACATCAATAAACGCTAAACAATCCAATTCCAATGCTTAATTATAGGTTTCTAATCATTCTTCCCCAAAAGTCAAAAATTGACCCCGGGCCCATTTGGTCAAAACACGAGGTTCGGACCAAAACCCGATCACCCATTCACTTACGGGCTCGAATATATAATTTATTTTAAAATCCAACCCCAAAACGAGGTCAAATTCCCAAATAATCAAAAAGCTCTAACTCTACCCAAATCCCTAATTTTCTACCCCTAATCTCATGTTTTAGGCCTAGAAATCTAGTGGGGGTTGATAAAAATGGAAGAAAACGAGCTTAGGATTACATACCTATGAAGCTATGGTGAAGTTCCTCTTCAAAAATCGCCCAAGAGGTGTGGAGAAGATGAAGTTTATGAAAAATGGTGAAGCATTCTGTTTTTGAACTTAAAAATAACTGGGCGAATTTGGTCTATGTGTTCGAGACAGGCTCATCGCGTTCGCAATGAGCTAGGCCCGAGAGACCTTCGCGTTCGCGGAAATGGGCTCGCGTTCGCGGAGCACTAACTCCTCGAGCCTTCGCGTTCGCGTCCAGGTGGTCGCGTTCGCGTAGGTATAATACCCCCTACCCAGGCTCATAAGCCTTCGCGTTCGCGATACTAGGCCCGCGTTCGCGAAGGGAAGACCCCCCAAAGCTTTGCGTTCACGACTTGGGTCTCACGCTCGCGTAGAAGAAAATTTCCTTAAGCATGAATAACTCATCGCGTTCGCGAGGGTCCTCCCACGAATGCGAAGAAGAAAATACTAGAACACCAGAACTAAAAAACCTCCAACTTTTTATGAGTTCAAAACCTTCCGAAACACATCTGAAACTCACCCGAGCCCTCGGGGGCTCTAAACCAAATATAGTACTAACTCAATAACACCATATGAACTTATCCGGGTGACCAAACCGCCAAAATAACATCATGAACATCGAATTAAACCACAAAATCAATGGAATTTCTCAAAACTTTTTTGAATATCAAATTTTGCATTTAAGGTCCGAATCACGTTAAATGGATGCCGTTTCTTACCAAACTTTACCGACAACACATATAAATCATATTGAACCTGTACCAGCTCCAGAACCATAATACGGGCCTGATACCACAAATTTCACATAGCATTTCACTTTCAAAAACCTTTATATTTTTCAGAAAATAATTTCTTTTAAAAATTTATTTCTCGGACTTGGGACCTCAGAATTCGATTCTGGGCATATGCCCAAGTCCCATATTTTTTCACGGACCCTTTGGGACCGTCAAATCACGGGTCCGGGTCCGTTTACCCAAAATATTGACTGAAGTCAACTTAAATGCATTTTAAGTTAAAATTTTAATATTTTCACAGATTTTCACATAATAGCTTTCCGGCTACGCGCCTGGACTGCGCATGCATATCGAGGTGATGCTGAAAGCGGTTTTTAATGCCTCGAAATACAGAATTCATTTTGAAAACAAGTGATGACCTTTTGGGTCATCACAATTACCTTAGCCATATTTTGGCATAAATATAGAAATCTAATAGGTGAATTATCAAAATAATAATTTTGGGAATAATTATTGAGGATTTTATGGATAAAAAGGGAGAAAATAATTCAATTTAAAACCTTTAAAACTACGGAAAAATAATAAAACTCTTGGACATGCTTATATATACATATACATGCTATTTTGAAGGTATTTTGCATTTTGAAAAAAATATAGGGAAAAATTGGGTATCAACACACTCGTGGATACAAATTTCAAAATCTTACGAATGTTTAGGTTAAAAGAAGTATTTAGCCATGGGTCATTAAGAAACCCTTGGATTTTATTTTTTGTAAATCTGTTGTAAAGAAAATAGTTACGAAAGAGTAATAGAACATAGTCAAATACATGTAAGGTGTTATCTAAACTTGACAAGGTTCGAATGAAAACTTTATCAATCAAAGTTATTTCAAGAAACATGCGTGTTCCTATTTCTTCTTCCGTATGTTTACAACATTATGAAGTTGAGACGTCTTCTTCATTAAGTGTCGTATATAAAAGGGTCCTCTTTTATAAATTCATGTTTGATTCAAAAATTCATAAAGTTAATAAAGCATTTTTTCTTTTAAAATGCAAAAAGGGTAATGCAGAAACCCATGAATTAAGACCTTGGACTTATAAAAAAACAAGGCAAAGAGAGTAAAACAGAAATTCAAGAGAATTGAGTTAAAACAAAAACTTTATAATATTAAGTTTAAACTAAGTATGAACTTAGTCTTAAACTGGTTGTCATTTTTACAAAGAGCCCCGGAAAGACCTGGGGATTTATCATCACCAATAACATAACCCCCAAATGGGACCAGGGGTAATATCACTAATTCCACCAAAAAGAAAGAAAAAAAAGGAGCCAAACTTCATAAACTTTCACTGAGGAACAGAAGGAGAGTCTAAAACGGCATCATCAGCAACAGAAGGCTCGATTTGGTCTGAAGGAGTTGGGGCATCCACCGCACTTGGATCAACTTCAACGTACTCGGGAGTATCACCCACGGGAGAAGGAAAACTTTGGCCTTGCTGAATTTTTTCAATGGTTTCTTTTATTTTAGCTAACTCAGCATCCAAGTTAAAACCCTCTTGGCTAGCCTTCACAAGGGTATCATGGCGTATGTTCAAAATAGCCCAGCTCACTTCGACAACAGCTTTGTCCTCAAGGACCTCGTAATCTCTTTCCCATTAATCAATTTCATTCTTAAGCTCCTCCCTTTCAGCTAAGGTAGCATCATAAGACGATTGCAAAGGGGCGAGTGAACTCTTCAAAAATCTGACCTTATAGAAAACACACGAAGATCTTCTTGGGTCTGGGTGAGAGTCTGAACAAGTTCACCTGCATAAACTTTTTTCTCGTCCAGCAAGACCTTCAACCTTCTGATCTCTTCACTGGCTTTGGAGAGTTATTCGGAAAATGATGATTCAAGGAGATTTTTATCCTTGCCTGCTTGATTGGAATAAGCTTTTTCAACTACTAACTCTGAAATCAAGACCTTCAATTGTTGCTCTAAGGTACACTTATTTTCTTCTAAAACTTCTATATCAAGCTGAAGACTTTCGTATTGTTCTTTCTAATTATCTGCTTCAACTTGGTAATCATGCATCAACTGCTCCATATGAAAAACCCTTTTCATCATCTCTGTACCAATGAGATTGATCTAAAAAAAGGGTAAGAATCTTAATAAAAGGAGAATGGAATAAAATGTAAAAAGAAATCAATACCTTTAAAGACGATTGTACTATGTTATTCATCCAAGTCAAAGAACTATGACTTTCTAGCTTGGACTTTTCAACCAGACCAATCAAAGGTTTCAACCATAAGTCAGCCCGACCTGACTTTTTCAAAAGATTACCGTCAGCAGGGACCTCAATGGTAATCTGCTTCATTGCTCTACTCCCACTCGAAGAACCAATCTCAGTATGAGAAATAGTAGTAGTGGGGATTGTAGAGGAAGTCATAACAGCTTGGGGCGGAGCAGAAACGGTAGTAGTAAAAAGTGGCAAAGAACGTTCCACAGGGGCAGACACGGTATAAGAGGCAAGAGGGATTTCATCAGACAACAAATCCAAATTTTTACTATCAAACCCACGGGAAAAGAGCTATTCATAAAAGTCACGAGCTTCCACATGAGTATCGTCATCAGAACTTACCAAGGTGGCTTCAACAGGCTCGGTTATGGGAACAGAACAAGGAGGAGTAGCTTCATCGTCTGAAAAGACACGTCTTCTAGACCACGGCCTTCTAACCAAAGAGCTTCCATCCTGTTCTTCTTCCTCCTCAGAACCCTGGGTCACATCAGCCTTTCTTTTTTATGAAGAACTCAAAATTATGTCTTGAGCTCTTGCCAAAGAAACCCTGGAAGCCACGATTGCATCAGCACTTACACCGCGAATAGGAAACCCTGATAAATAGAAGGGTCAAATAAATTCTAAGGGAAAGGTGAATGAAAACAGAAAAGGGGTGAAGTATTTACCATGAGTTTTAACCTTCCAACCAAACCTATGTGAAAGGTTTTTCCAAGATCTACCTTCCATCGGAGCAATAGTCAATAATTTATCTACCCAACCACGAAAATTGAGAATCTCGTCAACAGTTCCCGTAGTTGTTGAGAAAAAAAGAGAAAGTTAAAACAGCCACGGGAAAAACAAACCCCTTCAAAATGAAGAAAAAATGAAGAAGAGAGAAAGTTGTAAAAGTAAACTTACGTGCAAAAGTTCCACTTTTTAGGGAATGGTACATTCTCTTCACCGACTAATCCTATAGTAGGAGCATCAATGAATCTGGCATACTAGCAACGGTCCTTGCCATCCTCGGGGCTGACTAAAACTCTCTTACTCCCGCCACTAAAGTAAAGATCCCATGTCGGAAAAGCTTAGGGGAGTAGAGGTGGATCAAATGGAAAAAAGTAAAAGGCAGATTAGCCAAACTAGCTAAATGCCTTAGACAAGCAACAATCCTCCACACAATGGAGCCAATTTGTCCTAGACAAACATTGAAGAAACGACAGAATTCAATGATAACAGGATCAATGAGAGATTTAAAATTCAACGTAAAGGGATATGTATACACGAAAGAAAATCTAGTCATGTAGGATGTGATTCTTTGATTTGCATTAGGAATTTTGATGGGGAAATCAGATTTCTAACGGTAATCCCTACGGACAATAGAGATTAAACCTTCGGTAATTTGAGAAGGGCAAACATCAGCACGGTCGAGAGAAGACATAGAAGAAACCTGGTTCCTAATTGATTCCCTATCAATGTAAAAAGAAAGTTCAGAAGGGACAATTTCGTCTACTAAAGGTTCACGAACTGGTTCATTAGAATCTCTACTTCTAGAAGAAGATCTATGTGAAAGAGAACCCCTAGTTCTAGAAGGAAGGATAGAACCCAATGGGGGTAAAGGAGCACCTTGTATAGATGAAGATCCCAAACTGCGTAATCTTCCCCCTCTTCTGCTTCTAACAGGAGCAAGGGGAAGTTCATCAACAATAGGTACTCTTTGGGGATTAGGGTTCGAAGAAGACATAACTGTACGAGAAAGAAGACAAGAATGAATATTCAAAGATGGAAAACTTTTATGAAAAAGTAAAGACAAAGGTTACATTTATATCCAAAAGCAACTGTCAAACAAAAAAGGTAATGATGGGAACGTCATAATGAGAACTGTCACTTTGTGATTGATGTGGGTCGGAAAAAGCCTCAAAAGGCGCTGAAGGGTTGCAGAACCAATCAAAAGCCACCACGTGTCACGAGCATTAAATGAAAGTGACATCCGAAGCGTCAATTTTGGAGAAGTTATAATGATACGACGAATGACGGCAAAAACTCCCGCTTTTATGAGGTCCACTTCTCAAATCTTCAATTGATGAATAAATGGCAAGTGGTGAGACTATCTGTATTGGGAAAAATCAAGTTAACATTTGGAATTAAATAAGTGCTGACATGTCAATACACGTGGATCAATAACAAAAAGGCAGCTAGTAAAAGAATAGTCTAAGAGGCATGAACCTTAACAGGCACGGGCAAATATTCAAGAAAATATGAAGGAACGGTTACTCGGACCTCTTGGTGATTTGAAGAGACATTGGAAGAATGAACCTAGATAGCAAAAAGTATAGATACGTATTATCCATAATTAATGAGTATCAATGATGGAAACCGTTATAGAATCTTCACGAAACAGTTACGATTACCAATTATAACGTTACATTAAATGTCATTAATTGCTCATAATGGCTCTGTTATGAGAGGAAAGAAACGTATTACTTAGAAATAACTATAAAAGGAGAGAATAATATTTGTAAGGACACAATATTATTGGAATACAATGATTTACTCTGCTTTCTTTTACTTATTCTGCTATTGTCAAAGTTAATTTCTCTTATTTATTTTATATTTTTTATTATCAGTAACCCGAATTCTTCTAAAATAAGTTGTGACCGAAATTCCTATTTTTTGGTTAAACATGGTGTTAATAATAAAGTGCGTAGTATTTTTTTGGACTGTTTAAGTATAATCTGTTTTCCTTTTAATATTGAAAACTCTGAAGTATTTTGAACCCGTCATTGGTCTTGATATTGAACAAGTCAGTAACTTGTCCTTTTTTCCATAGAGCGAAAAAAAAATTATTTGTACAAGTTCTAAATCAAAATTTTGTATAGGTTTTCCTTTCAATTGTCGGCATATGTTTTCAAAATAATCTGTTTATTTAATGCTTGGACCTAATAATAATCTTTGTATACAAGTGAACTTTTCCCGATACAAGTCTTTTTTTTATAGAAAAATCACGAGTCTAACTTTAATCTATCTCTTTCTGATCTTTTGGTACATAAAACAAAACACGCTACTTCATCCTTTATTGTTTTCCAAAAATTTATTCTAATAATTCTTGCATTGTTATAAAATATAACCCAAAATAACAATATAGAACAAGCAAAACAAACTAAGAGATATAGATAGAGAGAGGAAGAGAGATTCTTATTTCTTCTTCAATTGTGTGTATTTTCCTATCTATTACAAGGCCTTTATATAGACATAAAAAGTGAAGAAAATATGTCATGGAATATGTCATTGAACATACAAAATATGTCATTGAATATGTCATTAAGCATTTGAGATGAAGATCATGGAAGAAGAGTAGACATCCACCATAATGTGATATTTATCATAACACTCCCCCTTGAATGTCCAAAGATAATGTGCCTCGTTAAAACCTTATTAGGAAAAAATAAATCTATGAAAAAAAAATCCTAGTGAAGGAAAAAGAGTACACATGTTTAGAAATACGCCTTTTGGTTGCCTCGTTAAAAACCTTGCAAGGAAATCCCAGTGGGACAAAACCTTGTAAGGGAAAAAGAGTACAACGCGTATTAACTCCCCCTGATGAGAGCATCAACTCACATCCTTGAGTCTTCGCATCCCAATTTTGTACACCAGTTTCTTGAAGGTTGATGTTGGTAGAGATTTGGTGAATAAATCAGCCATATTATCACTTGAACGAATTTGTTGCACATTGATATCACCATTCTTTTGAAGATCATGTGTAAAAAAATAACTTTGGGGAAATGTGCTTTGTCCTGTATCCTTTTATGAATCCTCCCTTCAATTGGGCTATGCATGCTGCATTGTCTTCATACAAAATTGTGGGTAATTTTTCACACTTCAAACCACATTTGTCTCGGATAAGATGTATTATAGACCTCAACCAAATACATTCTCGACTTGCTTCATGAATAACAATTATCTCAGCATGATTAGAAGAAGTAGCCACGATTGATTGCTTAGTCGATCGCCAAGATATGGCAGTGCCGCCACATGTAAACACATAACCTGTTTGAGATCGAGCCTTATGCGGGTCAGATAAATACCCAGCATCGGCATAACCAACAAGATCGGGATTGCAATCATTGCCATAAAATAAGCCCATATCGGTAGTCCCTTTTAGATATCGCAATATGTGTTTGATCCCATTCCAGTGTCTCCTTGTAGGAGCAGAGCTATATCTTGCTAAGACATTAACCGAAAAAGTTATGTCAGGCCTTGTAGTGTTAGCAAGATACATTAGTGCACCAATTGCACTAAGATATGGTACTTTAGGACCAAGAAGCTCTTCATTCTTTTCTTGAGGTCGAAACGAGTCCTTATTCACATCAAGTGATCGAACAATCATCGGAGTACTTAATGGATGTGCTCCATCCATGTAAAACCGTTTCAATACCTTTTTAATGTAGGCAGATTGATGAACAAAAATTCCATTTGTCAAATGTTCAATTTGCAAACCGAGACATAATTTTGTCTTTCCGAGATCTTTCATCTCGAATTCCTTCTTTAAATAATCAGTTGCCTTTTGGAGTTCTATAGGAGTTCCAATAAGGTTTATGTCATCAACATATACGACAAGTACAACAAATTCCGATGTTGTTTTCTTTATAAAAACACATGGACAAATGACATCATTTATATAACCTTCCTTTAATAAATACTCACTAAGACAATTATACCACATTCTTCCTGATTGCTTTAGACCATACAAAGATCTTTGCAATTTGATTGAAAATGTTTCCCGGGAATTTGAATTCTGTGCGTTAGGCATTTTAAATCCCTTGGAAATTTTCATGTATATCTCATTATCAAGTGAGCCGTAAAGGTAGGCTGTAACTACATCCATTAAATTCATGTCAAGCTTTTCATGGACAACAAAACTAATGAGATAACAGAATGTTATAGCATCCATAACAGGAGAATATGTCTCTTCATAATCGACACCAGGCCTTTGTGAAAATCCTTGTGCAACAAGGCGTGCCTTATATCTTTGTACCTCATTTTTCTCATTCCTTTTGCGTACAAAGACCCATTTGTAGCCAACAGGCTTAACACCATTAGGTGTTTGGACTACAAACCTAAAAACTTCACGTTTTGCAAGTGAACTTAACTCTAATTGGATTTCTTCTTGCCATTTTGGCCAATCAAGTCTTTGTCGACATTCTCCAACAGATTGAGGTTCAAGATCCTCACTTTCTTGCATAATGCTAGATGCAACATTATATGCAAAGATGTAATCTGCCACTATATCCATTCGATTCAAATTTGTCTCAATATCGATTGGATTTATTGATAGTTTCTTATTTTCTTGAGTCTCAGGCTCATTGATTTCCTCATGAATCTCAGGATTGGTTAAATCGTGAATTTCTTTATGAGACAATTTCGTAGTGTCATCTTGATCATTTGTTTTTCTTTTTCTAGGATTTCGATCCTTAGAACCTAATGGTCTGCCACGTTTTAGGTGTGCTTTTGACTCATTAGCTATGACACTAGAAGATTATCCAATAGGGACATCAATACGGATTGGAACATTCTCTGCAGGGATATGTGATTTTGTTATCCTTTTCAAATTCGTAAATGCATCTGGCATTTGATTTGCTATTTTCTGCAAATGGATAATCTTTTGCACCTCTGTGTCACAAATAGATGCACGTGGATCAAGATGATACAATGATGTATTTTTTCACAAAATTTCACGTTTTGTTTCACTAATTTTTCCCCCTAATTTTGGGAAAAATGCCTCATCGAATCGACAATCTGCAAAACGAGCAGTGAACAAATCTCCCGTTAATGTTTCAAGGTAACGAATAATGGAGGGTGATTCAAACCCAACATATATTCCTAACCTTCTTTGGGGACCCATCTTGGTGCGATACGGGGGTGCTACAGGCATATATACAGCGCATCCAAAAATTCTTAGATAAGATATATTAGGTTCATGACCCAAAACTAACTGCAACGGGGAATATTTGTGATAATTTGTCGGTCTGAGACGAATTAGCATTGTTGCATGTAAAATGGCGTGACCCCAAACAGAAGTGGGCAACTTCGTTTTCATGAGTAACGGTCTTGCTATCAATTGCACACATTTAATTAAAGACTCTGCAAGGCCATTTTGAGTGTGAACATGAGCTACATGATGTTCCACTTTTATCCCAATTGATAAGCAATAAATATTAAATGCTTGGGATGAAAACTCAGCATCATTATCAAGTCTAACAGACTTAATTGGATTATCGAGAAATTGTGCCCGTAATCGGATTATTTGTGCCATTAATTTTGCAAACGCGAGGTTGCGAGATGACAATAGGCATACATGAGACCATCTAGAGGATGCATCTATTAAGACCATAAAATATCTAAACGACCCACTAGGTGGGTGAATAGGTCCACAAATGTCCCCTTGTATACGTTCTAAAAACGCAGGGGACTCAATCCCAACCTTTGTTGGTGATGGTCTTATAATTAACTTGCATTGATAACAAAAAGTGCAAGAAAATTCATTATTTAAAAGAATTTTCAAATTCTTTAATGGATGCCCATTTGAGTTTTCTATGATTCGTCTCATCATAATTGATCCAGGATGGCCCAATCGATCATGCCAAAGTACAAAAGTATTGTAAGCAGTAACCTTTTGGTTTAAGGTAGAATGTGCCTCAATTGCACTAATTTTTTGTCCAATACAGGCCACAAGATAAAGATGGGAACTTCTCAATAATTCTTTTCTGGCCAGAGACATTCTTGGTAACGATGAGATATTCCATATTATTCTCATCTATTGTCTCAATATGAAATCTATTTTTGCGGATATCTTTAAAACTCAAAAAGTTCCTCTTGGACATGGAGGAGAACATTGCATTCTCAATGATAATTATTGTTCCCATAGGCAGAGTTATAGTAGCTCTTCCAGAGCCTTCAATTAGATTACTACTACCAGAAATTGTAGTAATATCTGCCTTACACATACTTAAATGAGAGAAATATTTCTTCTATTTGAATATTGTATGTGTCGTACATGAATCAATTAAGCAAATATTTTTATAATTGAACTTTGATCCAAGTTTGTTTTGAAAGATATCCATATTTGCTTAATTTTCTCAAAGATCTTCTTGAGATGGTAGAACCTCGTGCTGATAACGTGTTATAAAATATAACCCAAAATAACAATATAGAACAAGCAAAACAAACTAAGAGATATAGATAGAAAGAGAGGAAGAGAGATTCTTATTTCTTCTTCAATTGTGTGTATTTTCCTATCTATTACAAGGCCTTTATATAGGCATAAAAAATGAAGAAAATATGTCATGGAATATGTCATTGAACATACAAAATATGTCATTGAATATGTCATTAAGCATTTGAGATGAAGATCATGGAAGAAGAGTAGACATCCACCATAATGTGATATTTATCATAACATGCATAGCATTCTTGGTTGTGTCCATTATTTACTTTTTCGTATTTGAGTTATCTAATATTAAAGTAAGAAAGCTCGGTATATTTTATAGAGTCCGCTTCATCGCTTTTAATTAACTTAATTAATCTGGAGGCTAACATGAGCTCTTATTTGCATTATGTGCTACTTGTTTAAGTTCTTATGTGCTTATCCTTATGTGACGCTTAGCTAAATCAAAAGTCGTAACCTTAACTTTTATTTGAGCCTAGAACTTCCCTTTCAAATAGTGTCCAACGTCTCTTGAACTATAAGAGTGGGACGGGTAGGCTTATTAAGGCACGATATATTAATGATTAGTGCGTTTTAGGTGACAACTTAAAAATAGTAATGCGGATCGCGGAGATGATATATAAATTGCCCGAATAATCATTACACTTTTGGCTATAAAAATCTTAGCATGACTTTGGACGGAAGTTGATCCATTAAGCTTAAAAATTTAGGTCCCCTTAATTAATTAATCTTATATATGTTACCTATTTTATTGCATTTATCTTGTGTCGGGTAGTCATACTTTGCTTTATTCAAGTATCGATGATTTCTTTTTATAACTTATAAGCATATCGTAAAGATATTGTATCCCGATTCCTTTAATGAAATAGAAAACATCTTTCTGTTGCATTCCAAATCGTTCCTCTACCTGCGCAAATATGTATTCAAATCTTTTAATAGCTGAGCTTTCTCTTCCCATCTTTTAAATCATATTTTTCATTCTTTTGTTGCTTGACTTCGTTGCGGTATTAGTAATGCTTATGCATTAGATAACTTATTTCACTTAGGTGATAATTCTTAGTCAATTTGAATTGTTCTTAACCAATAATCCCACGTAGGTTATAATTCGGCCGGGAAGCACATTTGTGGATTTTGAGGAGTGTCTAACACTTTCTTTTTGAAGTAATTTGAATCCTTACCCGATTTTGGTGACGCAAACTAGTTTAACCGAAGTTACTTACAAATAGGCACCCTAACACACCTCAAAATCGTTAGGTGGTGACTCTTCTCTTTTAATACCTTTTTAAAGGAGTTGTCACGTATCGAAACCCACTTTCGCGAGAAAATGAACCGTGACAACGTGACGACTCTGCTGGGAATACTTAGGTTCTTACCATAACGGATTTCATTTCTATGTGGGATTTTTGTGTGATCGTTTGATTTACTTTCTTATTTTATACGTTTACCTTTATATGCGTCTTGTAATTTTACTGTTTTATTTGTGGCTTTCTTTGTATATCCCCCTCTTCATTCCCTTGGTTGCTTATTTTCCATAAATGTCTTTCAGTAAATTTAGTTATTTTTTATTATTATTTGTTTAATGCATATAATGTTTTTATATCTACTTACTTTCGTATATATCTTTGTTTACTTGTTGATTATATTTTAATTTACTCTTCGTGTACATCCTCTTTCCCTTAATTGTTTATATTTCAATTGCCATTTATTTTTTCCTTTCATGCACAACATATTCTCTCATTTTAGAGCCTCAAGACTCTGTAGGAGGCGATTTGGAGAGGGAATTTTCATCAATATTGGGTAAGTAATTTTAATCAATTTCTAACTATATTTTATGAATATATCTTAGATTTAACATTAAATATATATATGAATCAAAGAGGCAAAATTGGGAAATTTTGTCAAGTTTTTGAAAAATAAGAATTGATTGACTTCAAAATATAAATCTTTAACCTTTTATTCTCTCACAGATGGTGAGGACATGTACTGCTGGATCCGCCGATTAGACACCCGCCCCCCCTGCTTGAGCCGCGAGAGGCTGGGGCCGGGGCAAAGGCCGAGGATGGGCATGTGGTTCAGCTAGAGTACCTGCCCGAGCTACGACAGCGGAGCCACCATTAGCTCTAATTGGGTGGGCAGGCACCTGATGCGCCTATTACCACCCCTGCACTTCAGGAGACCCTCGCACAGATCTTGAGCATGTTCGATACTCTAGATCAGGCGGGGTTGATTCCACTTACACCTGCCACATCTCAGGTTGGGGGAGGAGCTCAGACTCCCGCGGCCCACACTTCAAAGCAGTGGATCCATGTTGATCAGGTAGCAGAGGTTATGCCAGTGCAACCTGTTGTTCCAGTTCAACTCGAGGTTAGGGAAATGACATCCGAGGAGGAACAACTTAGACTTGAGAGGTTCAAGAAGTATCATCCTCTAACTTATAGTGGCTTAGCTTCAGAAGACGCACATGATTTTCTAGAGAAGTTCCATCGTATTCTCCGCACCATGGGTATTGTGGAGACGAGCGGAGTTATTTTTACTACATTCCAGCTGTTAGGAGCAGCGTATCGGTGGTGGCGGGCTTACGAGAAAGGTAAGCCAGCCGATGCAGCTTCACTTACATGGACTCAGTTTTTAGAGATGTTCTTGAGAGAGTTTGTTCCCCAGACCCTTTGGAATGCATGGCGCACGGAGTTTAAGCAGCTGTTCTAGGGTACTATGACAATGCCAGAGTATGCCATCAGATTCAGTGAGTTGTCCAGACATGCACCTACCTTAGTTTCTATAGTCAGGGAGTACGTCCGCCGATTCATCGAGGGGCTCAACTATGGTATTAGATTCAACATGGCTTGAGAGTTGGAGACAGATACCCTATATCAGGAGGTGGTAGATATCGACCGAATGTTAGAGGGTATGCGGGGCCGTGAGAGAAGATAAAGGGAGGCCAAAAAGCCTCGAGGTACTAGAGGACTTAGTTGTGGCCACGATGCAGCTACATTCTGTCATGGTAAAGGCTATAAGAGTAATATTATTCATTCAACACTTCCAGCTTTTAGTAGTGCTCCGGCTATTCCGAGGTCTCAGGTTGCATACTTTGCTCAACCATTTTCTAGTGCACCTTCTGCATGGGGTGCCTTCAGCAGTCAATCCAGCCGATCAGGCCCGAACTATTTTCAGCAGCCACACCCACTGACAACTTGCTTTGATTGTGGTGATACCCTTCATATGGTGAGGGACTACCCCAGACTCAGGAAGGGTGCACTCCACAAACTACTCAGGCTCCACTGATTCAGTCAGGTCCACACACTTCATAGGCCATGGTTGCTGCTCCAGTTGTTGCTCCACCTGCATAGCCAGCTAGGGTGGGGGACAGGCAGTTAAAGGTCACCCTATAGGGGGTGGCTAGGCCATATTCTATGCTTTCTTGGTAGGATGGAAGCCATCACATCAGACGCAATCATCACAAGTATGGTTCCGGTTTGTCATAGAGATGTATCAGTCTGATTTAATTCGGGATTCACTTATTCATATGTGTCATCTTACTTTGCTCCGTATTTGGATATATATATATTTATCCTTTGAGTTCTCCTATTTATGTATCCACACTCGTGGGAGATTCTATTATTGTAGATTGCATGTATTGGTCATGTTTAGTTGTTATTGGTGGTTTTGAGGCCAGAGTTGATCTATTGTTACTCAATATGGTAGACTTTGATATGATTTAGGGAATTGATTAGTTGTAGCCTTATCATGCTATTCTGGATTGTCATACCAAGATGTGACACTGGCTATGCCAAGTTCCCACGGTTAGAGTAGAGGGGTATATTGGATTATGTTCTTAGAAGGGATGTGTCATTTCTAAAGGCTCAACGGGTGGTTGAGAAGGGGTGTGATGCTTATCTAGCCTTTGTGAGAGATGTTAGTGTTGATACTCCTACCGTTGAGTCAGTTCCCGTAGTGAGAGACTTCCCAGATGTGGTTTCAACAATCTTTCGGGCAGGCAGCCCTATAAGGATATCGATTTTGGAATTGACTTGTTGTGAGAACTCAACCCATTTCTATCCCACCATATCGTATGGCCCTAGCAGAGTTGAAGGATCTGAAGGAGTAGTTGCAAGGGTTGCTTTATAAGGGTTTCATTTGGCCTAGTGTGTCACCTTAAGGTGCTCCGATTTTGTTTGTGAGGAAGAATGATGGTTCTATGTGCATTTTTATTGATTATCCATAGTTGAACAATTTTACAATAAAGAACAGGTATCCGTTATCACGTATTGATGACTTATATGATCAGCTACAGGGTGCTAGAATGTTCTCGAAGACTAATATATGATCAGGGTATCATCAGCTAAATATTCGGGATTCGGATATTTCGAAGACTGCCTTTATGACTCGGTCTAGTCACTACGAGTTCCTTGTGATGTCATTTGTGTTGACCAACGCCCCAGCAACATTTATGCACTCGATGAACAGTGTATTCCAACCATATCTTGATTTATTCATCATTGTGTTTATTGACGACAATTTGGTGTACTCTTGCAGTCGAGAGGATCATGAACAACATCTGAGAATTGTGCTCCAGACCTTGAGGGAGAAGAATTTGTATGCAAAATTCTCAAAGTGTGAATTCTGGCTTGATTCGATGGCGTTTTTTGGTCATGTGGTGTCAAGTGAGGGGATCAAGGTAGACCCGAAGAAGATTGAAACATTTTAGAGTTAGCCCAGACCGTCTTCATCTACCAATAGAGTATTCAGATGGCTCCTTATAAGTCCCTATATGGGTGACAGTGTCGTTCTCCAGTTGGTTGGTTTGAGCCAGGTGATGCTAAGTTGCTGGAAACGGATTTGATTCGAGATGCCTTGGAGAAGGTCAAGTTGATTCAGGATCAGCTTCGTACAGTCTAGTCTAGACAGAAAAGTTATGTTAATCGAAAGGTTCGTCATGTAGAATTTATGGTTGGAGAGAAAGTTTTGATCCGGGTTTCACCCATGAAGGGTATGATGAGGTTTGGGAAGAAGGGAAAGTTGAGCCCTAGGTATATTGGTCCTTTTGAGATCCTTGAGAGAGTTGGTGAGGCGGCCTACAGACTTGCATTTCTACCCAGCTTATCAGCAGTTCACCTGGTGTTCCATGTTTCCATACTCCAGAAGTATTATGGTGATATGTCTTTATGTTTTATATTTTAGCACAGCCCAAATGGACAAGAATATGACTTATATTGAGGAGCCATTGGCTACATTGGACATACAGGTCCGAAAGTTAAGATCAAAGAGCATTGCTTCAGTGAAGGTTCAATGGAGAGGTCATCCGGTCAAGGAGGTGACCCAGGAAACCGAGCACGACATGTAGAGTCATTATCCTCATCTATTCATCACTTCAGGCATGTCCTTATGCACGTTCGAGGATGAACATTTGTTTTAAGAGGGAAAGAATGTAACGGCCCGACTAGTCGTTTTTGTAATTGCGCACTATTTCCCCTTTTGATGCTTCACACATGTGTGTTTATAGTTTTCTGACTTACAAAGTTGATGGGTTTCGTTTCAGGAATATTTTGAGTTGATTTAGACCCTTTGGTTTTTGACTTAGAAGCTTAAGCTAGAAACATTGACCAAACTTTTACTTTAGTGAAACCGACACCGGAACAGTATTCTGATGGCTCTAATAACTTCGTATCATAATTTGGACTTGGGCGTTATGCCCGGAATCGAATTCGGAAGTCCGTAGGTTGATTTGCATTATTTTGTCAAAAATTAGCAATTTGAGGTTAAGAAATTTGAGCGTAGGTTGCCTTTTGGCTATCTGGATCGTAATTTGGTTTTGGGACTTGGTATAGGTCTGTTATGCTATTTAGAACCTATCTGTAACATTTGGTATCGTTTGGAGTTGATTTGATAGGATTCAGATGCTTAGTTGCAATTCTAAAAGTTCTTGAAATTTACTTTGAAATTCATGTGTTTTGGTGTCCGATTCATAATTTTAGATGTTATTTTTGTTAGAGTATGCCATCAGATTTTGTGAGTTGTCTAGACATGCACTTACCTTGGTTTCTACAGTTAGGGAGCGCGTCTGCCGATTCATCGATGGGCTCAACTATGGTATTAGATTTAGCATGGCACGAGAGTTGAAGACAAATACCCTATATCAGCAGGTGGTAGATATCTCACAGAGGTTGGAGGGTATGCGGGGCCATGAGAAAGAGGATAGGGAGGCCAAAAGGCCTCGAGGTACTGGAGGACTTAGTGGTGGCCATGTTGCGGCTGCAGCCCGTCATGGTAGTGGCTATGTGAGGTGTCTAGTTCATTCAGCACTTCCAGCTTCTAGTGGTGCTTCGACTATTTCGAGGTATCAGGTTCCACACTTTGCTCAGTAACTTTCTAGTGTACCTCCCGCATGGGGTTCCTTTAGCGGTCAGTCCAGCAGACCAGGCTTGAGCCAGTTTCATCAACCATGCCCACCAAGAGCTTGCTTTGAGTGTGTTGATACCCGTCATATAGTGAGGGACTGCCCTAGAATTAGGAGGGGTGCACCTTCATAGACTATACATGCTCTACCGATTCAGTCAGGTCCACACACTTCACAGGCCATGGTTGCTGGTCCAGTTACTGCTTCACCCACATAACCAGCTAGGGGTGGGGGATAGGCAGATAGAGGTTGCCCTAGAGGGGGAGGCCAAGCCATATTCTATGTTTTTCATGGTAGGACGGAGGTTGTCGCATCAGACACAGTCATCACAGGTATGGTTCCGGTTTGTTTTAGAGATGCATTAGTCTTATTTTATTTGGGATCTACTTATTCATATGTGTCATCTTACTTTGCTCTTTATTTTGATATATATCTTGATTCTTTGAGTTCTCTTGTTCGTGTATCCACTCTTGTGGGAGATTCTATTATTGTTGACTGTGTGTATCGATCTTGTTTAGTTGTTATTGGTGATTTTGAGACCAGAGTTGATCTATTGCTACTTAATATGGTAGACTTTGATGTAATTTTAGGCATGGATTGGTTGTCTCCTTATCACGCTATTCTGGATTATCACGCCAAAACTGTGACACTACTATGCTAGGCTTTCCATGGTTAGAGTGGAGGGGTACATCGAATTATGTTCCTAGCAGAGTTGTGTCATTTCTAAATGCTCGACGGATGGTTGAGAAGGGGTGTGATGCTTATCTAGCCTTTGTAAGAGATGTTAGTATTGATACTCCTACCGTTGAGTTAGTTCGGGTAGTGAGAAACTTCCCAGATGTGTTTTCAGTTGATCTTTAGGGCACACTACCCGATATGGATATAAATTTTGGTATTGACTTGTTGCCGAGCACTCTGCCCATTTCTATCCCACCATATTGTATGACCCCAGCAAAGTTGAAGAAATTGAAGGAGCAGTTGCAAGAGTTTATATTATAAGGGTTTCATTTGGCCTAGTGCGTCGCCTTGGGGTGCTCCGTTTTTGTTTGTGAGGAAGAAAGATGGTTCTATTTTCATGTTTATTGATTATTGATAGTTGAATAAGGTTACAATAAAGAATAGGTATCCGTTACCGCGTATTAGTGAATTATTTGATCAGCTACAAGGTGCTAGAGTGTTCTCGAAGATTGATTTTCGGTCAGGGTATCATCACCTAAAGATTCAGGATTCAGATATTTTGAAGACTGATTGTAGGACTCGGTATGGTCACTACGAGTTCCTTGTGATGTCATGTAGGCTGACCAACACCCCAACAACATTTATGCACATGATGAAAAGTGTATTCCATCCACATCTTGATTCATTCGTCATTGTGTTTATTAACAACACCTTGGTATACTCCTGCAGTTGCGAGGATCATGAGTAGTATCTGAGGATCATGCTCCAGACCTTGAGGGAGAAGAAATTGTATGCAAAATTCTCAAAGTGTGAATTCTAGCTTGATTCAGTGGCCTTTTTGGGTCAGGTGGTGTCGAGTGAGAGGATTAAGATAGACCCAAAGAAAATTGAAGTAGTTAGTTAGCCCAGACTGTCTTCATCTACCAATTGAATATTCAGATGGCACCTCATGAGGCCATATATGGGAGACAATTTCATTCTCCAGTTAGTTGATTTGAGATGGGAGAGGATATGTTGTTGAGCACGTATTTGGTTCGAGATGCCTTGGATAAGGTCATGTTGATTTAGGATCGATGTCGTATAGCCTAGTCTAGATAGACGAGTTGTGCTGATTAGAAGGTTCATGATGTAGCGTTTATGGTTGGATAGCGGGTTTTGCTCGAGTTTCACCCATGAAGGGTGAGATGAGGTTCGAGAAGTAGGGCAGGTTGAGCCCTAGGTATATCGGTCCTTTTGAGATCCTTGAGAGATTTGGTGAGGTGACCTACAAGCTTGTATTGCCACCTAGCTTATCTGCAGTTCATCTGGTGTTCCATGTGTCATACCTCCTTTTTACCTGCGCCCGCAAGGGCGTAAAAGAGTTTTTCCATTTAAAGGACAATCGAAACATGATTTGTTCATTTAATTCAGAGTCGCCACTTGGGAGATTTATGGTGTCCCAAGTCACCGGTTGAATCCCGAATCGAGGAAAAGAAATGACTCTGTATTACGGTCCGCGAACCAGAAATCCGGATAAGGAATTCTGTTAACTCGGGAGAAGGTGTTAGGCATTCCCGAGTTCCGTGGTTCTAGCACGGTCGCTCAAATGTCATATTCGGCTTATTTATCTGATTTTAATAATTATGAACCTATGTGCAAATTTTAATCTTAACCGATTTTATTCATTTTTAAAGAAAATTGCAACGTCATTAAAACAAGTTTTGAACCACGTCACATAAATGCACCCGTGGCTTTTGGACATACTTTAACATCGTTGGGATTTGGATTTGGGTCACATAAATGCGCACCCGAGTTTAGGGAGGTAATGTTATTAAAATACGCGCCTACAGAGACTAACGTGTTATTATTTTGGGGAAGACTGTGAAATTCGCTAAACGGCCCGTCCCGAAATCTAAGTATTTTAATACGAACCTTGAAAGAAGGCCTCGCAAGTTAGGCATTTTATTTGGCGAGGCTCATCTCATTTGTTTTAAAAGGGTATCCTAAAGCAAGCTATAATTTTCTACTTAACTTGTCTCTAATAAAAAATATAACCTAACTGATTATTATCCTTTAAGAAGTACTACATCCAGACCTACAAACTCCAAACAGTCTGCGTGAGGGAATCATAATCCAGGCCCAGCACAAACTGGACCAATCGCAGACATGGGTCCAGGCCCCAAACGGATATGCATGTCAGACCCAGGCCTGGGCCATTTATTTCGGACTGAAGCTTACACTTTATGCAAAGGGGCTGTCGAGCCTCAGCCGTCAAATTAATCAATGCTTCAGTTCAATTGTGCACAAGTGTTCTCTGAAAGTTTTAAACCATCAAGTTTAATGAACTAACTCAATTCAACGAACAATTATTCTGATTTTTTTTTACCCCAGCCCTTATGCTAACCAAAATTACCAACTCGAGTTCATGTGTCTATCAGATTTAGAGCCGTTATTCATGCTAGGAATTAACACAGACAATCATGGAAAAGCTTAACTTGTTGAGGTGATTAGCTACTATACCATGTTATTCGTACAATTATTCATGTCTAATTTTATACCCGCTTGTGATCCCAACACCCTAAATATGGAAGCTATAGTAATTGGCTATTCTGATCCAGATTCACCTTCACATTAACGTCACAGTTAACTAAATTAACTATAGCAAATCCGAGTAGCTCATACAGTCCAGTACAGATTCATGGTCATATAATCAATAATCCACAGTCTCTCTAGTTTAATTACAAGACAAGTTTCAGAAATTACTAATGCGTATTTGAAATCTAAAACTACAAGCTATACTAATAGTGAAATACAGAAGCAAATTCATATGGTAGCAGTGCCTCGTCATTTGATTTCATAATCGTTCAGATACATCGAATGAAACTTCAAGGCATTAGAGACAACAAGGTACCTGGAAATATAATCGAGTAGAAGGAGGAGTTAGCAACAGAAGGGCAAACAACAGCAACCAGGAATTCAAACAGCAACCATCACAATTAAGACCAATTTTTTTTTACCCAGAATCAACTCGACCACAGCCCAGAACAAGTTGCAAAACCAATAGCAACAACAAATATCAAAACGAACAGACTCAATAGAGTTTGAATTAAACCAAAACTTAATCAGTAGACTACTGAACCACTTCAGCAATGCGAATCACTGTCCAGAATTCGACTTACACCTATGAATGCAATGAAACAATATGTTTTTGGTTTTCTATTCTTAAACTCTCCAGAACTCTAAAAAAGCTGAATGCCTTAGCTTTTAAAATGCTGTCTGAGACTGCCTCTTCAAAGAACAAAACTTTCTCACTCCCCCCTTTCAGGTCCTCTTTTCTAAAGTCTGCCCTGTATTTTATACCCTAAGACAGACCTTTTTTCCAGCCTGTTTTAACACTTAAATCATTAAGAAATGTGTTTCTTCCATCATATTCCCTGACAACCACTACTAAGTGTCTAATTTCATTGTTTAATTCAAAGGTGTATGGGCTATGCTATATTTTAATCAATTCCTTTTAAGCCTCCACATACCATTATGTTTTGTTTCCCACTAACTATTAAACAAATGTCTATTTAATGGTATATTAGTACTTAGTGGACAGAACACTCAAACTACCCATTTCTTCAAGTTTTCAATTCCCAAATTACCCCCATGGAACCCCTGTGATTACTTCTTTCAGCTATAACCAATTCTTAAGAAAGGAACCTAATCACTGATTAACTAAAGTTGAATTTAAACACAAGTTCAATTCCCTCGGACCCCAAACTTAAACAGAACCACAGTCAGATTCAAACCACTAAACTCACACAACAATTGAACTCTGATCAGAACGACTAGTATTTCAACCAAGATGAAGGGTTTAAGGATTCAGGGAATAGACTAACACAATTCTACACTAAACCTAAATACGAGCAGATGAAACTATAAACACATTTGAATGAACAACTAAATTCATATGCCAAGTCACGTCACAGAGTAGGGGACCCAACGTCACATAAAAATGAAATAATTTGGCGTAACAACAAACGACTTGACCAGAACTACTGAACTACAATTAAACCGAATTAATCGACGAAACTATTTAGCCATATGTTAATCAACAGAAGAAAACTGGACCAAGAAAAAGGTCTGAAACAGGAGGAAGAACTACTTGACATAAATGACGAACTAATCAGTCAGAAATAAAACAACAACAAAAGAAAAAGGAAAACAAAAGAAATACCTCGAAATTTTAGACCAAACCCAATCCGTTTCAGTCTGAACTTCGTCTTGAAACTTTAAAGCCAAAATGGACCTTAATCGAGTGTTCTCGACTGAGAATACTCGACTAAAGTCGGTTAAAACCTCAAATTTTTAACTCCATACACAGTCTGAAGTTTGGTTCTTTTAGGGTTTGCCTTTGATTTAAAATTCGAAAGGCTCTAACAAGATTCGGACAGAACTGGGGTGGCATTTGGGACGAGGGTAGCTAGGTGGTTCAATGGTGTAACTTTGGGACTGGTTAGGTAGATTGAGGGTTTTGCTCGAATCTTCGATTGAATATTAGAAACAAACCGGGATGATTTGAGGTAAAAGGGGCAAGGATTTGTGTTGAGGGTGGTTAAAAGGTTCAGGGGTGTGAATTTGAGGGTCATCAGTCCTCAGGCCGCCGGGTTTTCAGGCGAAGGGAACGAGGGCGGCTAGGGTTTGGTGGGTCGTTTGGTTCGTCTCTGAAAGAGACGACCGGGGGGTATGGCTTAGGGGGTGTGGGGTGAGGTTTTTAGGAATATATAGTGGGGTGGGGATTTGATCTTGGCCGTTGGATCATTCACGATCAACGGCCTTGATCACTTCACTACGGAGGAACGACGTCGTTTGGTTTCAACTGGGGATTGGGTCGATCCGGGGACAAGGAGGTCGGGTAATGAAAATGGATATGGTCCGTTGGATCAAATTAAATCGACGGCCCTAATCAAAGTATGTCCAAACGACGTCGTTTGAAGGTAGGGGCGGACTGGGTGGGGAACGGGTTTTGGGCTGATTTGGGGCGGGTATTGGGTGTATTGGGCCTGGATATGGGGGTGACATTGGGCCTGAACTTTTCCTTTTTAAAACTGGCCCAGTTCGATTTTTACTCTTCTTCTCTTGTTTCTTCCTTTTCCTTTTATTTTCTTTTAATTCCTAGTTACCAAAATTCTAAAATAAATTGTAAAGCCAAAATTAACTTAGAAAAATACTAATTAACCCTCAATGATAATTATCACACACAATTAAATACCAACTAAAATATAATCACACAATGGGAGATTAAATGCTAAAAAATGCCAAGTACATATTTTTGTGATTTTCATTCTCGCAAATCCAAATATTGTTTAATTAATTCCTAATTGTAAAATTAAATCCTAAATGCACATGCAACACATATTTTATATTTTTTCTTAATTAAAGTAAAAATAAACATGCACAGACAAATACAAATAAATCACAAGCAACACAAAACTATTTTATTTTGAATTTTTGGGAGTAGTTCTTGTAGGGCAAAAATCACGTTCTCATAGATGCCCCTCTTTGTCCGAAAACATGAAGAGTTTTCGTGCAAAGATAAAGTGAGTGGATACGAGCGATTTTTGCCCGTTGGGCTACTCCGTGTGAAGCATTTTTGAAAGATTTGACCGAACCTCTGCTTCAAAGGTTTCCTACATATCCCCGACTAAAAGGGAATCAAGTCAATGTAGTTCGGGAAGTTTTGGCAGCTGGGACTACCGTGGAACTGTGGTTTTACTATTACTGTTGCTGCTGCTGCTGCCGCTACTTACTAACCTCCTTATTACACCATGCTAAAAGAAAAACAAGAAGCTAGACCAAACTATAGTCTATGATTTACAAAATCTTATCTAGATCTTCAGTCTTGCTCTTGTGTCTCTTGTTGCTTTGATGTCTTGCTGACTGGTGTTTCCTCTGACGTTTCTTTCTTTCTGTCTTGACTCGTAGTCTTCTCTTGATTGTCGAATTTGAACTGCTTATTTCCTTCTTGT
Organism: Nicotiana tabacum; assembly: GCF_000715075.1. Lineage (NCBI taxonomy): Eukaryota > Viridiplantae > Streptophyta > Magnoliopsida > Solanales > Solanaceae > Nicotiana > Nicotiana tabacum. The sequence continues at coordinate 73,838,319 of NC_134084.1, read as the reverse complement.
GAGCTTCTAATTATTTTTCCTTCGAAGCTTGAACTGCCTTCTTCTGACTAGTGTTGCCTTCCTTCCGACTTCTAAACTTTAATTTATGCTGGGGATCTTTGTTGCAACCCTACGCTCTCCGGGCGGGCTCCCAACTTCTACTACGACTTAAAAAGATAATACCTCCATTCTCTAGGTGGGCTCCTGACTTCAATAAGCAATTTAAAGATAATACCTCTATTCTCCAGGCGGGCTCCTGACTTCGACTACAACTTGAAAATATAACAACCTCTATTCTCCAGGCGGGCTCCTGACTTCGACTACAACTTGAAAATATAACAACATCCATTCTCCAGGCGGGCTCCTGACTTTAACAACTTCTTAAAAATGTGATACCTCCATCTCCAAGCGGGCTCCTAACTTCAACAACTTCTTAAAAATATAACACCTCCATTCTCCAAGCGGACTCCTGACTTCAACTACAAAAAATATAACACCTCCATTCTCCAGACGGGCTCCTGACTTCAACAACTTCTTAAAAATATAACACCTCCATTCTCCAGTAGGGCTCCTGACTTCGTCAATGACTTAAGATATAACACCTCCATTCTCCAGGCGGGCTCCTGACTTCGTCAACGACTTAAGATATAACACCTCCATTCTCCAGGCGGGCTCCTGACTTCAACAACTTCTTAAAAATATAACACCTCCATTCTCCAGGCGGGCTCCTGACTTCAACAACTTCTTAGAAATACGTTCTATTGTCGTTGTTCCTTCCTGCCTACGGAACCATTTTCCTTCTAACTTGAATAATCTTCTTTCAGAACTGCTTCCCTCAAAACTGGTGCTTTATTCCTCTGAAAACTGTTGGGGATAACACCGGTGTTTCATTCAAAAATATGTTATTCTCCTCCTTCAAAGACAAATTCCCTTAAATCTCGTGTTTTCCCTCCTCTGGAACTATTTCCCTTAAGACTTGTGTTATCTTCCTCCCGAAATTGCTTTCTTTAAAACTTGTATTGCCTTCTTTCGAAAACTGCTGGGGATACCGCTTCCCTCAAAACTTGTGTTAGACTTCCAGAAAATTTTCGAAATGAAAGAAATTTTTTTGCCCCAGTTTGACAATCTTTCTTGTGGCATGTCTTTCCGTCATCAATAACATTTCCTGTCCCTGCTTCCAATCAAACAAAATTTGTTAGTTTAAAATGTGAGGGACGTTCCTGCTGAGGATGGTTTTCCCTTTTTCTTTTTCCATGCTCTGCGTTGTTCGACTATCTTGAAACTTGGCTGATAACTTTCGACCTTCTTGATGCTTCTGTATTCACCAACTTCTCAACCGTTGTTTTCCACTTTTACTCCATACTTTCCACGACATCTTAGAGTAATCCATCATTTGGCCTTATAATGACGTCTTTCTTGTCCCGTCACATTATCTTCGGCCTGTCCTATCCACATTTTACTTTGCACCATATTGGAAACGGGTAGTAAGCTCCGAAAATCCTTCTAAAAAACAAACTACTATAAAAAAAAATCTTTAACCAAAAGAAATGAAAGATGATGACTTCAAAAGATAAAAAGAAAATTATTCCTAAAGAATTGTTTGAAGAGAAGAAAAGGAAAAGGACTTATCTAAATGGTATAACCGATCTCAATGATCATGTCGTGCATTTCAGATTAATCAACCCAGTCTATTATATCAATCAATCTTTTTGATGGACTTACTTTGCATTTCAAAAGGTCCTGCAACCCAACTCTTTTGCCGAATCAACATCTTTGTTCTGCTTGATGCCTCGACGGATCATTTCTATCAACCTTACCTCGTTTGTCCACTTTCAATTCCTTGTCGCCTTATACTGCCCTTCGAGGGGTTTCACTAATAAGACTCTCTCGTTTCTCTCAACTCCCATCGCCTTATGATGCCTGTGAAGGTTTTCACCTATAAGACTCTCTCATTTTATTTCTCTCAACTTCCGTCGCCTTATGGTGCCTGTGAAGGTTTTCACCAACAAGACTCTCTCATCTTCATTAATTTCCCTGCTTGGACCAGAGTATTACCCTGATATGAATCACTTCTGTTTGTTCAACTTGTCATCTCTCAAAAAACTGATCAGAAGGTCTTTCTTTGGACCGTAATATGGGCTTTTGGATGGGATTAGAAAGAAAGGGTATCAAAGGCTCAAAATTATTTGACATGGGTTTAAAATTACAACTTTGGAATCACATTTCTTATTACAAATACAACCTCTGCCCCAGTTTCTTGTTTGGGGATCTTTGGATATTTTATATCACTTTGACCGAGCCGTAAAGCTGCCTACGTACCCTTAACAGGGAACAGGTCAAACGTAGTTCACACATGAATTTCCTTGTTGTTATATTTTTTCACTTCTTTTCTTTTCTCTTTTTCTTTGTTTTTGTTATTGATTCCAAAAGAGGGGTATGACAGAAATAAATACGGCTCAAAAAGGGGAACAAAGGGTAAAGTGTTTAGATAGTAGAACAAATTGCCTTCGTCATTTCAATCTTCGAAATAATGCCAAATACAAGCAATCAATCAATTATACCAAAGAAATCATACATAATATCTTTTTACTGCATCAGAATTGATAGCCATGTCTATGCATTTTCCTTCGATATTTGTTAAACATAAAGCACCATTGGACAATATTCTGGTTACACTGAATGGCCCTTGCTAATTTGGGGCGAACTTGCCATTTGCCTCAGCCTGATATGGAAGGATGCGTTTCAGCACTTGCTGGCCCACTTCAAACTTCCGGGGACGCACCTTTTTGTTGTATGCTCTTGCCATCCTCTTTTGATATAACTGGCCATGGCACACAGCTGCCAATCTTTTTTCATCAATCAAGTTCAACTGCTCCAGATGGGTTTTGACCCACTCATCATCATCAATCTCAACCTCAGCGACAATCCGAAGGGACGGGATTTCAACTTCCGCGGGTATTACGGCTTCAGTTCCATATACCAACAAATAAGGAGTTGCCCCTACTGAAGTACAGACAGTAGTGCGATAACCCAGCAACGCAAATGGTAATTTTTCATGCCATTGCCTAGAACCTTCTACCATTTTCCGAAGTATCTTCTTTATGTTTTTGTTGGCTGCCTCAACTGCTCCATTCGCCTTGGAACGATATGGGGTATAATTGCGGTGTGTAATCTTAAACTGTTGACATACCTCTTTCATCAAATTGCTGTTAAGGTTAGCACCATTATCTGTGATGATCACCTTCGGGATTTCAAATCGACAGATGGTATGTGAGTGAACAAAATCGACCACTGCTTTCTTGGTCATAGACTTGAAAGTTTTGGCCTCAACCCATTTGGTGAAATAATCAATGGCTACCAGAATGAACCTATGCCCGTTGGATGCTGCTGGCTTAATTGGTCCAATGATATCCATGCCCCAAGCGACGAAGGGCCATGGCGCTGACATTGTGTGCAATTCCGATGGCGGAGAATGAATCAAATCTCCGTGTATCTGGCACTGATGACATTTGCGCACAAAACTAATACAATCTCACTCCATGGTGAGCCAATAATAACCTACTCGGATAATTTTCTTTGCCAACACATATCCGCTCATATGTGGTCCGCAGACTCCTGAATGTACCTCGGACATGACAGGCGTAGCTTGTCTAGCATCTATGCATCTTAACAATCCCAGTTTTTCTTTTGTACAAAACTCCTCCACTCAAGAAAAATCCGCTTGCCAACCGTCGAATTGTTCTCTTTTGATCCCCCATGGCTTGCACTGGGTATATTCCCATTCTGATGTATTTCTTGATATCATGGAACCACGGTTCGCCATTCAATTCTTCTTCAATCATGTTACAGTAAGCATGCTGATCTCGTACTTGAATGTGCAAAGGATCGACATAGGCTTTGTCTGGATGGTGCAGCATTGACGCTAGGGTAGCCAAAGCATCGGCGACCTCATTATGGACCCTTGGAATATGCCTAAACTCCACTGATCTAAACCGTTGACAAAGATCATGCAAGCATTGTCGGTATGATATGAGCTTGAGATCTCTCGTTTCCCATTCTCCTTGAATTTGATGTACCAGAAGGTCCGAGTCTCCCAAGACCAAGACTTCCTGGACATTTACGTCTGCAGCTAGCCTCAAACCCAAAATGCGTGCCTCATATTCAGCCATATTGTTGGTGCAATAAAACCGAAGCTAAGCCGTAACATGATAGTGATGCCATGTTTCAGAACTAAACACAGCTCCTATTCTGGCTCCTTTCATGTTAGCAGCCCCATCAAAGAAAAGTTTCCAACCTGGTTTTCCGGCCTATTCTAGTTCATCAATGTGCATCACCTCTTCATCAGGAAAATAAGTCCTCAGTGGCTCATACTCTTCATCGACCAGGTTCTCAGCCAAATGATCGACCAATGCTTGAGCTTTCATCGCAGTCCGAGTCACATAGATTATGTCAAACTCTGTGAGCAAAATCTGCCATTTTGCAAGTCTTCCTGTCGGCATAGGCTTTTGAAAGATATACTTCAACAGATCCAAACGTGAAATGAGGTAGGTAGTGTAGGATGACAAATAATGTTTCAATTTTTGTGCCACCCAAGTTAGGGCGCAACATGTCCTTTCCAGGTGAGTGTACTTAACCTCAAAAGCTGTGAAATTTTTGCTAAGATAATAGATGGCTTGTTCTTTCCTGCCGGTGACGTCATGCTGCCCTAGTACACAACCAAATGAATTTTCCAAGACTGTCAAGTAGAGAATCAAAGGTCTCTCTAGTTCTGGTGGAACCAACACAGGTGGGTTTGTCAAGTAACCTTTTATATTATCAAATGCTTCGTGACACTCATCAGTCCACTTGATCGCAGCGTCCTTCCTCAACAACTTGAAAATAGGCTCACAAGTTGTCGTGAGCTGAGCAATAAACCTGTTGATGTAGTTCAGCCTTCCTAACAGACTCATCACTTCAGTCTTGTTCCTCGGAGGGGGAAATTCTTGTATGGCTTTGATCTTTGATGGGTCCAACTCGATGCCTTGCCGACTGACTATGAATCCTAACAGTTTTTCGGATGGAACACCAAACGCACACTTGGCGAGGTTAAGCTTGATGTTGTACCTACGGAGCCTCTGGAAGAATTTCCTCAAATCCCTGACGTGGTCGGCCTGACGTTTTGATTTTATGATCACATCATCTACATATACTTCAATCTCCTTGTGTATCATATCATGAAACACAGTAGTCATTGCTCTCATATAAGTTGTCCCAGCATTCTTCAACCCAAATGGCATTACTCGGTAGCAATAAGTTCCCCATGGCGTGATGAAGGCTGTCTTTTCCGCATCTTCTTCGTCCATTAAAATCTAATGATACCCGGCATAGCAATCCACAAAAGATCCAATCTCGTGCTTGGCATAATTGTCAATCAGAATGTGGATATTGGGTAGTGGGAAGTTATCCTTAGGACTTGCTTTGTTGAGATTGCGGTAATCGACGCATACTCTGATCTTGCCATCCTTCTTCGGCACAGGCACGACATTAGCTAACCAAACAGGATATCGGGTGACCCGAATAACCTTTGCATCCAACTGTTTGGTAACTTCTTCTTTGATCTTCACACTCATATCAGTTTTGAATTTCCTCAACTTTTGCTTGATGGGAGGGAACGCCGGATCAGTGGGCAGTTTGTGGACCACTAAATTAGTGCTTAAACCTGGCATGTTGTCATATGACCATGCAAAAACATCTTTGTACTCGATGAGTGCTTTGATTAACTCCTCCCGGATTTTTGGCTCGAGGTGGACACTTATTTTAGTCTCTCGGACATTGTCTGTGTCCCCTAAATTGACGGCTTCTGTGTCATTCAAATTGGGTTTGGGTTTTTCTTCGAAATGAATTAACTCCTTACTAATCTCTTCGAAGGCTTCATCCTCATCATCATATTCTGATTTGTAATCACAATCTACTTCTTGAACTAATATTTCGGGATCAGATTGATTTTTAAGACTGGGCTGAGGATTCCTTATGCATGCCATGTCATTAGAACCAGCGTAAAAAGAACTGTATAGAAAAGAAAACAAAACAAAAGGAAAACAATTAGGAATGATGAAGAAAGGGAAATTGTATTTCATTGATTGATAAAAGATAACAAGGTTTGCACACTCAAACAGACTGAAAAAATGAAATCTGGATAACAACCCTGGAATAATCCGTACAAACTTAAAGGAAAATCAGAGCGAACTACCAAGATTCCTTCCGAGTAGGGAGAGGAGTAGCCTTCCAATTATTAAGCTTTGTTTTTGGCCCGACAAATTGCGCTTCCGTGTTGCTAGAACCCTCTCCCCTTTCCACCATGTTCACACTATCGAACAACTTCTCAAATCTTTCAATCAACTCCTCGTCAGGATTAATCATAGCACTGGGAATTGCTAACACTGGGCGACTCCTCGTACCGGACTGGACAAATGATCTGGAAAGAAGTGGGACCGGCTTTGGAAGGACCCATGTCCTCTGTTTCAATTTCCTAGCTCTTTTTATGTCTGCGGCTGTGGGCTTGAATCCCAGACAAAATGTTCCCAAGTTTTCAGGGAGAGCACGGGCTGTATGATGCCTTGCAACGCTGATCCCAAACCCTTTCCTGGTACAAAACCATTCTTCAACCTTTCATACGCTACCATGACTGATGCAGCATTTATCTTCGGACTTGGGATACACTTCCTTTCTGGAACTTTTTCGACTGACATTGCGTCAGAAACTTGGTAGATCCATGGTCCCTTGTCATCTTCCACTTCAATGAACGACACAATGGTGTTCCTGTGAGCGCACAAATTATCTTCGTCGTGCATAACTATTTCCTGTTTGTCCCATTCAAACTTGACCATCTGATGGAGTGTTGATGGTACTGCTTTAGCGGCGTGAATCCACGGTCGCCCTAACAGCAAATTGTAGGAAACAGCAATATCCAGCACTTGGAATTCTATTGTGAATTCTACTGGACCTATGGTCAGCTCCAACATTATGTCCCCGACTGAGTCTTTGCCTTCATCGTCAAATCCCCGCACACAGATACTGTTCTTATGGATCCTCTCCTCTTCTACTTTCAGCTTGGTTATAGTGGAGAGAGGACATATGTTTGAACTTGAACCATTGTTAACCAATACCCGGGTAACCACGGCGTCCTCGCATTTCACCATCAGGTAAAGGGCTTTGTTATGCTCAGTACCCTTTACCGGCAATTTATCATCGGAAAAAGTGACTCTGTTTACTTCAAAAATCTTATTGGCTATCTTTTCCAGATGGTTTACCGAGATCTTGTCAGGAACATGGGCCTCATTCAGGATTTTCATCAGGGATTGGCGGTGTTCATCTGAATGGATTAGCAACGAGAGTAACGAGATCTGAGCGGGCGTTTTCCTCGACTGCTCTACAACAAAATAGTCATGCACTTTCATTTTCCTCAAAAATTCCTCTCTCACTTCTTTAGTTACCGCTTTCTTTACCGACATTGGATTATCTTTAGCTCTTCTTAATTCCTTGGGAGCGAAACACCTTCCTGAGCGAGTCAAACCTTGCGCTTCACAAACTTATTCTTTGACTTCTTTCCCCTTGTAAATCACCGTCACCCGTTCATAATTCCAAGGAACAACCTTGTTGTTGATTACCGGAAGCTGAGTTACTGGTTTTATAATAACAGGATCTGCGCGAGCACCCTTCATGACCACAACAGGTTTACTTGCAACCCCTGGCACTACCACTTTAACTTTCTCTGGTTTCACTGCAACAATGCTTGACGACCCTCTCTTGGCTACCACAGCTGGCTTATCATCTACCCCTCTCAATTGGACCACTGATTTCCCACTGATTACTTTTTCCTTTGAGCTGGTTTCGCTAGAACGGATCATCATTACCGTCTGCGAGGGCTTCCTGGGCTCCCCATCTTTGTGTATCAACTCAATCATGTGTGTCTCTTGGTGAGTTGGTAGTGGATTTTGATTGATATTTGGTGCTTCTGGGGCTTGAACCTCGATCCGATGAGTATCAATAAGCTCTTGCATAGCTGTTTTTAGTTTCCAACACTTCTCTGTATCATGCCCAGGGACTCCTGAACAGTACTCACAACTCACTGAGTGGTCAAGATTTCTAGGGGAAGGATTTGGCATTTTAGGCTCAATTGGATTCAACATGCCCAACTGCGTCAATCTGTGGAAAAGACTGGTATATGATTCCCCCAGTGGAGTGAAAGTCTTTTGCTTCTGTGACCTCTCATTCTTGAGGGCTTGATTTGGTCGGAAACCTGTCCCGGGGGGATTTCTGTAGGCCCTTGGGGGTGGATATGTGTTTTGTGGAGCTGGGTATGGATTTTGTGGAGCCGGCATACGCCATTGTGCGTGTGCCAGGGTTTGGGTATAGGCTTGTGCATGATGGACGGAAAAATGGGGATCTGACGGTGGGTAGTAGTGCTGTGGAGGGCTATATGAAGTGTGGGGGTAATTTTGGTGGTAGGGTCGTGATTGGCTATAGTAGGGTGATGGGCCTCTAGATCCGAACCAGGCTCCGGACTCAACAGTCGTGACATCTTCTTTCTTCTTTTTCCCAAGTACACCCCCAGTGCCGCTTTGAATGGCCTGGGTGGTTGCCTTGATCGCTGAAAAACTCATGATTTTGTTGGACTTAAGCCCCTCCTTGACCATGCCTCCCATTTTTACAACCTCATTAAAAGACTTGCCAATTGCGGACAGCAAATGACCAAAGTAAGTTGGCTTCAGAGCCTGCAAAAAGTAATCGACCATCTCGCTCTCTTTTATTGGGGGATCTACCCTTGCTGCTTGCTCCCTCCACCGGAAACCATATTCTCTAAAGCTTTCACTGTGCTTCTTTTCCAGTTTGGTTAGGGATAGTCGGTCCGGAATGATCTCAAGATTATATTAAAAGTGACAAGCGAATGCTTGGGCCAAATCGTCCCATGTGCACCACCTGCAATGATCTTGTCTGGTGTACCATTCTAACGCCGATCCACTCAAACTTTGGCTGAAATACACCATCAGTAATTCATCTCTTCCTCCTGCTCCCCTCATCCTGCTACAAAAACCTCTCAGATGAGCCACCGGATCACCGTGTCCGTTGTACAAGTCGAATTTGGGCATTTTGAACCCACCAGTAGTTGTACATCTGGGAACAAACACAAGTCTTTCTAAGCTACACTTACCTGACCTCCTAACCTTTTCATATCCCTGAAGGATTGTTCTATGTTTTTCATTTTTCTGAACATCTCTTCCTGTTCAGGATTTCTGGCCGGTTTTTCTATTTTCCCCGGTAGGTCAGAATGTGGATCATATGGATAGGTTTTGGGTGCTTTGAAAGTAAGCTCCGGGGGATAATACTAGTTGTCCTGAGCTTGGAACATAGGTTCACTCGAGGATTTAAGGAGTGCAGCTGATGGAGATGCCACAAAGACAGGGGTGACTGGTGGAGGAGGGTATGGAATTGATTTTGGTGGTGGAGCTTGTGGCGTATGAGAAGTAGTGCCATGGTAGTGTTGATAAATGGGAAAACCTGGATCGGTGGTGGGATGATCCTGAGACTGAGCTAATGGTGGGGTAAAAGCAGGGTTAGCAGGGTAAGCTGGCGGTGATTGCCCTTTGGACCAGGCCTGGTACATTTCGGCCATCTGTTGCTTAAGCTTGAGCATCTCCTCTTTCATTTTATAGACGTCCAACTCCTCTACCTCAACACTAGTGTCGACATCTGGGATATACATGATTTCCGGTATTGGTCCCTTCGATCTGGTTTGGTAATGATAATGTGCCAGTATCCCCAAAATAAACTAACTGCTTGAATTCTCTGGACAACAACAACTTTGTTAGTTTTAGAGTTTAACACATATGTAATTACACGTTGGGATGCAATGCACCTAGGTAATTAACCATTTTCTATCATGCATTTGCTTCGGTTGCGTGCGTCATTCCGGCCTCTTATAATTGTGCCCCTTCTTTTAAGCTTTCTTTATTCTATCTTTCTTTATTTATTTTTCATTTTCCCCTTTTTCTTTTTAGCGGTGGTCGAATCCTATAGAGATTGCCTACGTATCATGTCCCCGCATGAATCAGACCGTGCGTAGTTTTGTCCTATAAGTGCGAAAAGCAAAGAGACAATTTTTGGAAATTTTTGATTTTTCATTAATAAACATTCTATTACAAACCAGATGTTTTTGGAAAGGAAAATAACAGAATCGGAACCAAACCAAGTACGAACTCAATAACTTCTGACAGACTCTGATGCGAAAGGAAAAAAACAGACTCTAACAGACAACAGACTCTAAGGAAAAAGAAAATGCAGATTCGAACTATGAACACATCAAAGTTTTAAATTTGGGTGCCCGCGGGGCGTCATTCGGCCTCGCCGCGGGCTTAGGTGTAAGGCCCTTTTCCAGTTGTTCCAATTCATACATGATTTGCTTCACAAATATCATCGCCACCAAAAAGAAAGTAGTGCGGGTCATGTTTTCAGACACCCGACATTTCCTGGTAATAGCATGAGCAATAGTCAAAATCTTGTCCCTGGTTCGGTCTTTCTCTAGGAGTAGGCATTCTATCTGATCCCTTCAAGCCTTCAAAACCCGAGAATCATGCAGATGTTGTTTCTGTAACTGCTGTATTTCATCTTCCATCGAGGCCATTAGATTATAGCAGTGTTTACTTTCGGTTTCAAAAGCCTTGGCTTGTTTAGCCGCCTTGCTCTCTAGGGTGGTCACCTTCCCTTTTAGACTGGCAATGGTCTTTTCATAATCTTTCCTTGCCTGTTGTAAGTAATGTGCGTGCTCTTTTGTTCTTTTTGCCCATTGTGCCTGGAGTGGTGCTATGGTATCCTCAGATTGCTTCAAATCATTCCGGCACTCACTTATTTCTTTTTTCAACCCTTTTATTAACCGCTCATCCGATCGACTCCTTTGTTGGTTGTCAGCATCTATCCTCATTTGTCGGATTTGGGCTTTCAGCGCCTCATTTTCTTGGGCCAATTTGTTCTTTTCTCCCTGATCGGCGTCAACTTGCAGACTATTTTCAAATTCCAGGTCTCTAATCTGTTGCTTCAGCTTGCCTATTTCTACCCTGTAACTCTCTTCTTTAGCCAACCAATCCCACTGTTCTTGTGATGCCTTGACGAAGTCCTGGAGATGGGGTCTTTTGGCCGGTCTCCCAAACTCGATTTCTCTCCTAAACCAAGCAAGGTATCCCGACGAAACTTTACCCTTGGACCGATCACGTACACATGTATTTGCTGTTAAGTATTGGCACTCGCTCCAAATTTGTCAGACTGTTGCTTCATGAAATTGTCCGTTGGGCCCGATCTCAACTACTTGGCCACTAAGATCTTCATCTTTCGGAACTATTTGACATCTCCCCAACTGCCTCAAAACTCGATAAGGGGCATAGGGCTGGATACTCCTGAGCCTCATCAAAAGGAAATGGGGTCCAGTGGCTAGCATATATATGATTTCATCCATACGTAGCCATCCAAATGTCCACTCTATTTGGCTTGTAGTGACGGAACGGAGGCGTGCTATCCATTCTGTGACCCCTTCTGGTAAGCTGGTTCCGTCAACCCTCATAGGAAATTCCTCTATGCACGTTTTCTCCGTCGATCGATAACTCATAAATTGAGGATGATGACATAGGTGTTCGATCATCCACATCTGCAGCAACGCGTTGCACCCCTCAAAAAAGTCTCCCCCGGCTTTGCAGGCTGTGAGAGCGCGGAAGAATTCAACTACTATCATGGGTGCGAGGGTGCTGTTGGCCTGAGTAAGTAAAGTGCTGACAACCTCAGATACCCGTATGTCAATGTTCCCGTCTTTTCTAGGAAACACCAGGAGTCCTAAAAAGGCTACCATGAATGCAAAACACCTATGTTCTTCCCACTTAAGGCGGTTTCCTTTGCTATAGATTTTGTTTTCCGGCTTGTTGAACCCCCCTATGTGGCCATATCTGTTGTATATAAACCACAAAGTACAAAAATCAGCTGCCAAGTCTGGGTTGTGGACCCCCCTGCTTATTTTCAAAGAGTCTAGGAACCTGTGTACGGCCACGACCCTTGGAGCAATCAGGTACTGGTGTCTCAGAGGAACCTTGAGACCCCCGATGTATCCAGCTATTTCTTCCAATGTTGGGGTAAGTTCAAAATCCGAGAAGTGGAATACGTTGTGAGCCGGGTCCCAGAATGCGACCAAGGCCTTTATGATATCCCTCCTAGGATTAATCTTCAGCAACCCAGTGAGGCCTTCCAAGTATAGATTGACTGTGTCGCGCCCTGATTCGCCCAAGTCAGCCTACCACATGTGCAACTCCAAAGGGATCTTGTTCACAATTGTTACGTGCAAATTCTGACTTGTGCTCATTCTGCACATTTATTAGGGTGGTTAAGCAAAAATCACGATTCAATTTACTCAAAGATAACATGGACTCTTTTCTCTCTTTTTTTCATTTAAAATAAAATCCGGTTTTGCCAATACGGTTTTTCAGCACCTCGGGGTCGAAGATTTTAAGGTTGTGTCGGCTAACCGGGGAAAGCCCTAAAAAAATGACCACAGGCGGCTGTTCTTGCAAAAATAGCCTTTCGGTGCCCTTTTAGGGACATTCGGCTATTTCTAGCAAGAATTGCATCACCCTAATTATTTTCAAATAAAATTTTTGTTCTTTTGGCTAATTTCACAAAAAGTGAAGTTGGACCCGATGGGGGTTGCCTACGTATCTCACACTCTGTGGGAATCAAACTGGCGTAGTTCGGGCCGATAAAACAAACTTCTTTTGAAAACGAGACTCCTTTTCATTGGCAAATAAAACTATTTTTTTCTTTTTTTTTCATTTTCTCAAAAATTCGGCAGAGTTTCGACACTATTTGAACATTGTTTTTTTTTTTCAAAACACGCGATTAACTCTCTTTAACCCTCGTACCCCTATCTCTCTTTCCTCAAAATATTCAAAAAGTCGGTCAGCATGCAAATCCGAAGCAAACAGATGCACAAGTAACAAGTAGGATGGTCTTTTGCCATTTTTGGTACACCTGTCCTAGACAGACCCAACCCTTGTGTTGAGTCTCCAAAGTCAAATGCACGTGATGCAGACAAACGTTCCTACTAGGGATCCGGAATGAAGCTGAGATATTCTAGGTTTATAACCTGGGTATTTGTTCTAGACTGTGTACCCGAGCGGACAACTCGAGTCGAGGAGGGGGCTACGTACCGGGAACCAAAAGGCCATCTAGCTTAGTAACTTATCCGAGCCTCTTTCTTATTTCAAGGTATGACACTAACAGAATAGGGAGTCTCGACCGGCGAGCACATCCCCGATGATGAGAAGAGAAGGGTTTCGTAACAGTTTATATACAGTTCAGATAATATCAAAGTGGTAAAAGCAATATTTTGCACATTTAAACCCAAACATGTAAAAAATCAGATAAAACAAGCCAATTATAACAATTATTTAAAGCTCAAATTCTGAACCCTGAACCAGAGATTCTGGGTTCGTTCCCCATCAGAGTCGCCAGAGCTGTCACACCTCCTTTTTACCTGCGCCCGCAAGGGCGTAAATGAGTTTTTCCATTTAAAGGACAATCGAAACAGGATTTGTTCATTTAATTCAGAGTCGCCACTTGGGAGATTTATGGTATCCCAAGTCACCGGTTGAATCCCGAATCGAGGAAAAGAAATGACTCTGTATTACGGTCCGCGAACCAGAAATTCGGATAAGGAATTCTGTTAACTCGGGAGAAGGTGTTAGGCATTCCCGAGTTCCGTGGTTCTAGCACGGTCGCTCAAATGTCATATTCGGCTTATTTATCTGATTTTAATAATTATGAACCTATGTGCAAATTTTAATCTTAACCAATTTTATTCATTTTTAAAGAAAATTGCAACGTCATTAAAACAAGTTTTGAACCACGTCACATAAATGCACCAGTGGCTTTTGGACATACTTTAACATCGTTGAGATTTGGATTTAGGTCACATAAATGCGCACCCGAGTTTAGGGAGGTAATATTATTAAAATACGCGCCTACAGAGACTAACGTGTTATTATTTTGGGGAAGGCCGTAAAATTCGCTAAACGGCCTGTCCCGAAATCTAAGTATTTTAATACGAACCTTGAAAGAAGGCCTCGCAAGTTAGGCATTTTATTTGGCGAGACTCATCTCATTTGTTTTAAATGGGTATCCTAAAGCAAGCTATAATTTTCTACTTAACTTGTCTCCAATAAAAAATAAAACCTAACTGATTATTATCTTTTAAGAAGTACTAAATCCAGACCTGCAAACTCCAAACAGTCTGCGTGAGGGAATCATAATCCAGGCCCAGCACTAACTGGACCAATCGCAGACATGGGTCCAGGCCCCAAACGGATATGCATGTCAAACCCAGGCCTAGGCCATTTATTTCGGCCCTAAAACTTACACTTTATGCAAAGGGGCTGTCGAGCCCCAGCCGTCAAATTAATCAATGCTTCAGTTCAATTGTGCACAAGTGTTCTCTGAAAGTTTTAAACCATCAAGTTTAATGAACTAACTCAACTCAACGAACAATTATTCTGATTTTTTTACCGCAGCCCTTATGCTAACCAAAATTACCAACTCGAGTTCATGTGTCTATCAGATTTAGAGTCGTTATTCATGCTAGGAATTAACACGGACAATCATGGAAAAGCTTAACTTGTTGAGGTGATTAGCTACTATACCATGTTATTCGTACAATTAGTCATGTCTAATTTTATACCCGTTTGTGATCCCAGCACCCTAAATATGGAAGCTATAGTAATCGGCTATTACGATCCAGATTCACCTTCACATTAACGTCACAGTTAACTAAATTAACTATAGCAAATCCGAGTAGCTCATACAGTCCAGTACTGATTCATGGTCATATAATCAATAATACACAGTCTCTCTAGTTTAATTACAAGACAAGTTTCAGAAATTACTAATGCATATTTGAAATCTATAACTACAAGCTATACTAATAGTGAAATACAGAAGCAAATTCATATGGTAGCAGTGCCTCGTCATTTGATTTCAAAATCGTTCCGATACATCGAATGAAACTTCAAGGCATTAGAGACAACAAGGTACCTGGAAATATAATCGAGTAGAAGGAGGAGTTAGCAACAGAAGAGCAAACAGCAGCAACTAGGAATTCAAACAACAACCATCACAGTTCAAGACCAATTTTTTTACCCAGAATCAACTCGACCATAGCCCAGAACAAGTTGCAAAACCAATATCAACATAAAATATCAAAACGAACAGACTCAATAGAGTTTGAATTAAACCAAAACTTAATTAGTAGACTACTGAACCACTTCAGCAATGAGAATGACTGTCCAGAATTCGACTTACACCTATGAATGCAATGAAACAATATGTTTTTGGTTTTCTGTTCTTAAACTCTCTAGAACTCTAAAAAAAAGCTGAATGCCTTAGCTTTTAAAATGCTGTATGAGACTGCCTCTTCAAAGAACTCTCAAAACTCTCTCACTCCCCCCTTTCAGGTCCTCTTTTCTAAGGTCTGCCCTGTATTTTATACCCTAAGACAAACCTCTTTTCCAGCCTGTTTTAACACTTAAATCATTAAGAAATGTGTTTCTTCCATCATATTCCCTGACAGCCACTACTAAGTGTCTAATTTCATTGTTTAATTCAAAGGTGTATGGGCCATGATATATTTTAATCAATTCCTTTTAAGCCTCCACATACCATTATGTTTTATTTCCCACTAACTATTAAACAAATGTCTATTTAATGGTACATTAGTACTTAGTGGACAGAACACTCAAACTACTCATTTCTTCAAGTTTTCAATTCCCAAATTACCCCCATGGAACCCCTGTGATTACTTCTTCCAGCTATAACTAATTCTTAAGAAAGGAACCTAATCACTTATTAACTAAAGCTGAATTTAAACACAAGTTCAATTCCCTCGGACCCCAAACTTAAACAGAACCACAGTCAGATTCAAACCACTAAACTCACACAACAATTGAACTCTGATCAGAACGACTAGTATTGCAACCAAGATGAAGGGTTTAAGGATTCAGGGAATAGACTAACACAATTCTACACTAAACCTAAATACGAGCAGATGAAACTGTAAACGCATTTGAATGAACAACTAAATTCATATGCCAAGTCACGTCACAGAGTAGGGGACCAAACGTCACATAAAAATGAAACAATTTGGCGTAAAGCAAACGACTTGACCAGAACTACTGAACTACAATTAAACCAAATTAATCGACGAAACTATTTAACCATATGTTAATCAACAGAAGAAAACTGGACCAAGAAAAAGGTTCAAAACAGGAGGAAGAACTACTTGACATAAATGACGAACTAATCAGTCAGAAATAAAACAACAACAAAAGAAAAAGGAAAACAAAAGAAATACCTCGAAATTTTAGACCAAACCCAATCCGTTTCAGTTTGAACTTCATATTGAAACTTTGAAGCCAAAACGGACCTTAATCGAGTGTTCTCGACTGAGAACACTCGACTAAAGTCGGTCAAAACCTCAAATTTTTAACTCCATACACAGTCTGATGTTTGGTTCTTTTAGGGTTTGCCTTTGATTTGAAATTCGAAAGGCTCTAACAAGATTCGGACAGAATTGGGGTGGGATTTGGGACGAGGGTAGCTAGGTGGTTCAATGGTGTAACTTTGGGACTAGTTGGGTAGATTTAGGGTTTTGCTCGAATCTTCGATTGAAGATTCGAAATAAACCGGGATGATTCGAGGTAAAAGGGGAAGGGATTTGTGTTGAGGGTGGTTAGAAGGTTCAGGAGTGTGAATTTGAGGGTCATCGGTCTTCAGGCTACCGGGTTTCAGGCGAAGGGAACGAGGGCGGCTAGGGTTTGGTGGGTCGTTTGGTTCGTCTATGAAAGAGACGACCGGGGGGTATGGCTTAAGGGGCGTGGGGTGAGGTTTTTAGGAATATATCGTAGGGTGGGGATTTGATCTTGGCCATTGGATCATTCATGATCAACGGCCTTGATCACTTCACTAAGGAGGAACGACGTCGTTTGGTTTCAACTGGGGATTGGGTCGATCCGGGGACAAGGGGGTCGGGTAATGAAAATGGCTATGGTCCATTGGATCAAATTAAATTGACGGCCCTAATCAAAGTATGTCCAAACAACGTCGTTTGAAGGTAGGGGCGGACCGGGTGGGGAACGGGTTTTGGGCTGATTTGGGGCGGGTATTGGGTGTATTGGGCCTGGATATGGGGGTGACATTGGGCCTAAACTTTTCCTTTTTAAAACTGGCCCAGTCCAATTTTTATTCTTCTTCTCTTGTTTCTTCTTTTTCCTTTTATTTTCTTTTAATTCCTAGTTACCAAAATTCTAAAATAAATTGTAAAGCCAAAATTAACTTAGAAAAATACTAATTAACCCTCAATGATAATTATCACACACAATTAAATACCAACTAAAATAAAATCACACAATGGGAGATTAAATGCTAAAAAATGCCAAGTACATATTTTTGTGATTTTCATTCTCGCAAATCCAAATATTGTTTAATTAATTCCTAATTGTAAAATTAAATCCTAAATGCACATGCAACACATATTTTATATTTTTTCTTAATTAAAGTAAAAATAAACATGCACAGACAAATACAAATAAATCACAAGTAACACAAAACTATTTTATTTTGAATTTTTGGGAGTAGTTCTTGTAGGGCAAAAATCACGTGCTCACACCATGTTTCTATGCTCCAGAAGTATTATGGTAATCCATCTCATGTTTTAGACTTCAGCACAGTCCAATTGGATAAGGATTTGACTTATATTAAGAATCTAGTGGCTATCTTGGATAGACAGGTCCAGAAGTTAATATTAAAGAACATTGCTTCGGTGAAAGTTCAATGGAGGGGTCATCCGGTCAATGAGGAAACCTGGGAGACCGAGAACAACATGCAGATTCGTTATCCTCATCTATTCATCACTTCAAGTATGTCCTTAAGCACGTTCGAGGACGAGTGTTTGTTTTAAGAGGGGAATAATATATCGACCCGACCGGTCATTTTGTGTAATTGGACCCCGTTTCCCCTTTTGATGCTCCACACATGTGTGTTTATAGTTTTATGACTTAAGCGGTTGATTGGTTTCATTCTGGGAAGATTTCGAGTTGATTTTGACCCTTTGGTTCTTGACTTAGAAGCTTAAGCTAGAAACATTGACCAAACTTTGACTTTATTGAAAACGACCTTGGAACGGTGATTTGATGGCCCCGATAGCTTAGTATCATGATTTTGTACTTGGGCGTATGCACGAAATCGAATTCGGAAGTCCTTGGTTGACTTGCATTGTTTTGTTAAAAATTGGCAATTTAAGT
The DNA here is from genome assembly GCF_000715075.1 of Nicotiana tabacum. Taxonomy (NCBI): domain Eukaryota; kingdom Viridiplantae; phylum Streptophyta; class Magnoliopsida; order Solanales; family Solanaceae; genus Nicotiana; species Nicotiana tabacum. The sequence continues at coordinate 73,819,978 of NC_134084.1, read as the reverse complement.
TTAAGAAGTTTGAGCGTAGGTTGACTTTTGGCTATCGGGATCGTAATTTGATTTTGGGACTTGTCATAGGTCCATTATGCTATTTAGAACTTGTCTACAAAATTTGGTATCATTTGGAGTTGATTTGATAGGATCCGGACGCTTAGTTGTAATTCTAGAAGTTTTTGAAATTTACTTTGAAATTCATGCGTTTTGGTGTATGATTCGTAGTTTTAGATGTTATTTTTGTGTTTTGATCATGTGAACGAGTTCGTATTATATGTTTAGACTTATGTGGATATTTGGTTTGGAGCTCCGATGGCTAGAACGAGTTTCGAACATGTTTCGGAATGTTGTAGACTGAAAACAGGAATCTGGTGTGATAATGCCTCTGGTGTCGCATTTGCGAACACCAAGTTCGCAATTGCGACCTTAGAAGGGGGTCTTAGTTACCTCAATTGCGATACATGTGTCGCAATTGCGAAGTAGTTTAGGAAATTCGCTACTTTGTATTTGCGACAAAAGTGTCGCATTTGCAAGGAGGACAGGCTTCGCGGCTTCGCAAGTGCGAAGCCAATGTTGCATTTGTGACTTCCTCTTAGGCTGTCAGTAGCTGCATCAGCAAGGATTCCTTCGCTATTGCGAGGGTTCGCAATTGCGACAACTGAACCTGATCAAAAGGGCTGGGAGTCGGGATTTTTCAACATATTCTCTCATTTTAGAACCCTAGACTCGATGGGGGGGGGGGGTTTATCTACAAATATAGGGCAAGTGATTCTAATTAATTTTCAACAATATTTCATGAATATATCTTAGATGTAATATTAACTTTATGTGAATCAAAGAAGAAAAATTGGAGAATTTTGTCAAGCTTTCAAAAAATAAGAATTTGAGTTTTGAGAGTTGATTTAGATTCGGATTTTTAAACTAATCACATATATGGACCCTTAGGGTTATGGGTATTCGGAATCTACCTTTGGACCCGGGTTTTGATCGGGTGAGTTCGGGGTTGACTTTTGTTGACTTTTTGGGAAAAGAGTAAAGATCATAGCTTTATCTATTCTAATTGTCTTCCCTTGCATTGTTTGATGATATTAAATCAATTTTGGTTAGATTTGAGCAGCGTGGAGACGAATTTTAGGGGGAAAACTATTTTCGAGGGTTGAGTTGGCCTAGTTGAGGTAAGTATCTTGCCTAACTTTATGTAAGGGAACTATCTCTTAGGACTTGGGATTGATTGTGCTAATTGTGTTATGTAAAAGTCGTGTACGCAAGGTGACGAGTGAGTACAAAAGTTATATGTGGTATTTGACCAGTTTAGGTTATTTAAACTCTTTCCATGCCTTTAATTGAATTGTCATATCATGTTGTTTATCATTGTTTATCTACCCATACATGGGTTAGTCTACCTTTACATGCGTTATTTGACTTTGTTAACACTTGTTCTACCTCTTACTTGTTGCTTTGCTCTTATATGCCTAGTTGAAGTTATTACCTTCCTTATTGCCTTGTTAGATCCTTAATTGTTGATTTACTTGTAATTGAAGTTGTTATTTCATGAAATATTTTCTTGTTGAGTTATTTGTGTTGAAGTTTTGAAAGCCGTTATCACATTGAGGTGAAGTTGTTAATTTTTGAGATATCTCCCTTGTTGAGCAATTCACATTCATTGTTATTGTTGATATTCTTATACCTATTATGGTTGAGCCATGGGTTATTATTGTGGAAATATTAATATTGTTGATTCCTGAAAAGTTGTGATATATAGGCACTTGTGGTGCGAGTTGTTATTGTGTTGTGATATTGATGCGTATGTGGTAGTATAAGGATAGGGTTTAATATGCATGCGGAATTATAAGGTGAGATTTATGTGCGTGTTGCTAGTAAGGGAACTACTTGAAGCCACACAACGTCATAAGGTAAGCTGAAGTGCGTGTAGCTATTTTGAGAAAAATATTTTCAAAACTATCTAAATGCAAACTCACGCGGCGGTATAAGGAAAGATTGTAATTGAAATTGAGAAATATGAATACGAGGAAATACCTCGATTGTGATTCTTGTTGTGCATCTCATGTTGAAAAGAGTTATTGGTGGAACAGTTCTTGTTGCTTTTATTCTTCCTTATCAGTTTTGTCCGTATTTGACTATTGTGGTTCTCTTTATTTACTTCCTTCTTGTAATATCTATGCTTACATTTCTGTCATTAGTCTACGTTATTAACTTGTTTCGTTACCATTTATTTCTCCGCTTTCCATTATATCTCGTATTATATTTTTATTTTGTTTATTATGTTCTAGTAGGTGTCTTGACTTGGCCTCATCACTACTCTATCGAGGTTAGGCTTGATACTTACTGGGTACCGTTGTGGTATACTCATGCTACTCTTCTGCACATCTTTTTGTGCAGATCCAGATACTTCTTACCATCCCAGGAATTAGTTGGGATTCTACTACGGAGACTTCCAAGGTATACCTGCTCGGTGTCGATAGGACTCAGAGTCACGTTCCCTTATCTTCTCATTTTGTTGTATTTCTTATTTAGACAGTGTTGTAGTAGACATTGTAGATTATTCTGTAGAGCTTATGACTCGGTGCCACTAGTTTTGGGAGAAGTGTTGTTGAGATTCTATTTTGGAAGATTATATGAATTTTATCAGTTTTACTAAAGTATTCTTGTTTGATTATTTCTGTTAAGTTATTATTAAATATTAGGCTTACTTAATCTTAGAAACTAGGGGTCATCACGACATTCTAAGGAGGGAAATTGGGGTCGTGACAATTTTGGAGGCAAGTCAAGAATAAATTTGAAGAAGTGAGGTCAATTTAGCAGTGGCTTGGATCACTATGGTAAGAGAAATGATCGGTTCTTTCAGTATGATAAGTCTATATAGGTTTTCGTGGCTATGATTGTGGGTTTAGCAGTCTGCGTGACTCGATTGATTTAGAAGAATCAATTTTAATGGTTTTGTTATGTGCAAACGGGTCCCTAAGAGTTATAACGGTTTCGACCACGACTTGAGATTTGTGTCTTCTGCAGTTATGGGAAGTCGACTGCGTGTTGCGAGTTTTCTCCCAAAATAAGTTAAGGGAAAGGAGTTTCTAACCAATGAAGTGTTCATTCTACTAGTGTTTAAGGAGTTATGATAAAATTCTTGTACTCTCGCGTAATAGCATGATAGGTGCAGTGAGCGGTGTGGAATTGGGATTGAAGGGTTAATGATGTAGTTCAGTTTTGACGAGGATGTCACGAGTTCGAATGAGTGGGGGAGATTTCATGTGTTCATAGTATACTGATGCTAGTTTAGTATCGCCTGAGTATGATGTGTTCTATGGAGTAATTAAACATAAAAAAGCTACATCAAAATAGGCACGGAGAATCATTCATAGATACGAAGGTGAGGAGAATCAGCCAATCCCAAATGAAGCGAAATTTGCCAAGACTATTCAATCTGTTACAAGTAAAAAATATAACAGACAAAAAGTGTAATTAATAACTGTAGCGAGTAGGAATTGAATGAGATAAACAGTTATGAATAGGAGGGATTGCTATTTAAACCCTCATTCATTACATTGTATCATATCTGAAATCTTACTTACTATTCTCGTAATCATATCATCTTATTTTTTGGCAATTCAATATCTTAGTGATACAAAAAAAGAGTTATTTTCACCAATAAGAATTTTCTTTCCTTTTATATTATTATTTCGCTCATTTGTTTATTTGATTCCATATTATTCTTATTTGGAAAAGTAAATCAAATTAATTGCTAGTGCCATAACATATAAATTTAATCGTTTTCACCTTTAATTTTTTTTAGGTTAAACAGATTTGTGGGCTTCTTTTTTTCTTTTAGCTTTATTTCATATAGAAATGGCAAAAGATTGAATCATAGTGGATTATCAACTATGATAACAAACTATGTACTTCTATTTTTTCATTATCTTCTTCATTCAGCTGTGTATCTTCTGTTAGTTACTTTTTGACAGAAACTACTAAGTGATCTTTCCAGTTTGCACCAGTTTAATAGTTCCTTTTTCTTTCGGCATGTCTGGATTAGACTCAATACCATATATAAGCTCCTTATATCCAAACACATTGTCACACATCACTCCCCAAGATACAAGGCATATGAATGAAAGCAAGTGTATGTGTAATGTGCATGTTATGTTAGAATGCATAAGTTTGTTATCTATTATAGCAAAAAATGTTTGTCTAATTGGCCCTTGTCTAAATGGATCCGTAAGTGTAATAACCCAAAAATCTTGGGCCTTCAAATTGAACTGTTTAACTTACTGTTGGACCCAATGTTTTGGACTTAGATGAGGCACAAATTCCATAGAAGGGTTCTTGTACTTTAGTGCAATGACCCAACCAGTCATTTTGAGCTTTAGCACTTTGTTCGGAGGTTTGAGACCTTGAGTAGCGTCATATTATGTATTATGACTTGCGTATATGGTTGGTTTCGATTTTCGAGAGGTTCAGAGTTGATTTGGCAGAGTAATTCTCAATTCGAAAGCTTTAACTTGGAAAAGTTAACCAAGGTTTGACTTTTGAGTAAATGACCTCAGATTCATGTTTAATAATTCCAATTTGATTTGGATCTAGATGTTTCTAATTTGATTTGGATCCAATTGTCAAAAGTTGGAAATTTGAAGGTTTGTAAAGTTCATAAGTTTGATGGGGAGTTGGCTTCGAGGCTATCAGGGTCAGATTATTGTTCCGAAAACTGGAATAGGTCCATGTCTCCACGTAGATGGGAGTGTTATGGTGGGTATGAAAGTGGTCATTTGTGGAGTTTTAGAGTTTTGGGATGAGTAGCGGAGTGTTATTTGGGGTATGACAAGTATTGCATTGGGTCTTTGGTGGAACAATGTAGGGAGCAGGATGATTCTATTGCTTTGGGATGTTTTGAGGTGGTGTAGGGTTTTGAGTATTGGGAAAGGTGATATCCGGGGTGCTGAGGGAAAATGAAAAGCTTGCCAGATTCCGAACCTGATCGAGTTCTTCCTGGAATTTCAACAATTTCTGTTCAAGTTGGGATACATTTTCCTTAGGAAACTGAGTACCATGACCATTGGTGGCCTCTACCCGTTCAGTTGCATTCTCCTTTCTGACGTTGTTCAAATCTTCCATCTTCTCTTTGTTCTTGTTTGTGACAGGACTAAGAGGAGGAGTGGGTGGAGGGCCCTTGGATCTCGTGGAATAGGATGATATTGCCAGAGTGCACGAACTAACCTTTGGGGAGGGAAATAATAAAACAAAGAGTAAAAACAAAAAGGTAACAACTTAGTGAGGATCATAATAAGGGTTGCAATATTTAAACACATAGTGCAAAATATAAGACGTGTCCTAATTTGGGAACCTCTTTGTGCCCGAGGTAGGCCTAGCGACAAGTTGATTTGGAGAACTTAGGATTCTAAATTCCTCATTTCATTGGTAAAAAATAGACGAATCCCAAATTGACACTAAATAAAAAGGAAATGAAAATCACTAATGGCCATTGGCCTTATTACATTTGATAAAGCGGAAAGAGAAAACTCCTATCTACTTGGTCCCAGAAGGACCTTCCCCAGATTCGGCATCTTTGGCTCCGTCGAAAAGCTTCCCCAACTCGCGAAGTCCCAGAAATAGGTAGGCTCTGGCTAGATGTCCGCCTTCGTTTCCTTCAGCATTTTGGCAGTCTTCGATCCTCTTGAGAAACTTCCTTTCCAACTCTACTATGCCTCGCTCCAAGTATCCAGTCGTTTGTTGGCACTGACAACCATGTCCTTCCATTCCTCAATTAACTTTTGGTTGGACTCTTGTATCTCGCGATGTTTGCTTTCGTACTCCCGGATCCTTTTGCGCAGTTGGTTGTATTTGACCTGTGCCTCACCCTTTCATCTATAATCATGTGACCTCGAACAAACCCAAACTGGCCCAGACCATCATGATTATTCTCCAACCAGCCTGAATAGTAGGGAGTACAACCATCGTGGTATCTGTCTGGCTCGATGGTATCCCTCCCCATGACGATCTTCCAGTGCCACATATACTGAGCTTGACACTTTTAAGGACTATCATCATCCTGGAAGTCATCCCAGAAATGACTCATCTTGTCGACCCTGGGTACAACCTGCTTCCTACCAGCTTGCCTCATAACTCGGAGAGGGACGTAAGGGTATGTTCCCCTCAGACCGATCAATATCAGGAAAGGTGCACTCTGGATCGGCCGATGAATTCTTCGATCAGAAACCACTCAAACATCCATTGTACCTGGTCCTCAGTCAGACTTTCAAAGAGATCAACCCATTCTTTAGCATTCTCTGGCTGAGCGAACATACTGGGCATGTAATTCATTCACTTCGGATGATGGAAAACGATGTAATCATCCCAGCCCCTTCGCTGAATCTCTTGTCGGTATTCACCCTTTTGGAGATGCTCCATAAGCCAGAGTTGGAGTAATAAATTGCAGCCTTCAAAGTGTTTTGCTCCTCGCTGACACTTCTCTAAGGCTCGATATATATCGACAATGATAATGGGCACAATGCTGAATGGTTGCCCATCAATTCCTTCCATTAATGTCTTAGTCACCATAACCAGCCTGGTATGGATTCTTGCTTTCTTCATCGGAAACACAATCAATCCCGGGAAACAAAGCACGAATACAAAGATCCTTCGATGAATGTGCCCTAATGATGTGATGGCAAACTCGTCAGGATAGGTACGGTAGGATTTGCTGTGACCGTACCTTTCATACAAATAGTCAAAAGGGATGTAGGATTCTTTCAGACATGTCAATTATGGATTATTCTTTAAACCTACCATTTTGAGGAAACCCCTACCTTTACGATTCTCGGGAATCAGCACGCCCGGAGTTTCCCATACTAATCCAGCCAATCCTCATATCTCCTCTAGCAAGGGTGTCATTTCAATATCCCCAAACCGGAGTATAGCCCTTTCACAATCCCAGAACAAAGTAGTAGCTTCTATGATCTTGTTGTTAGGTTGGATTTCCAGGAGGAAAGGTAAGTTCCCCAAATATTTTCAGACAAGGGTTTGATTACTAGAGTGAAGATCTTTCCACCAGCTTACCAGTCTTGGGTGGATGTTGGTGACAATGTCGAATCTAGGGACTTTGTGCCTCATATTTCTACAAGACAAATAAGGTTAGGCCCTTACCCCCACCAGACTCGACTATTTAATACCAACAATTAACATGAAGGTGATGTCCGTTTGGGTTTAGGAAAACCCAGTGGACTTCGGACAAGGCTATCTTAAAGGATCATTATGTGGACAACATAACTGACTTGGCTAGGTTTGACCAATGGGTGATAATAAAGGATTTGCGCAACCACTCATTATAAGCATTGCTATGGTATTTGTTTGGCACGAGTGGAGTATGATGTTGAGCATGGTTATGCAATAATTGAAAGCATGTTGACATGTATTTGCACATTAAGAAAGCAGTAAATACAGTAGTTTCATAATTTAAAGCAGTAGTAAAGGAAAGAAACAAAGAAGACAAGTCAATTTTGCAGTGGAAAAGGAAATTGAATGCTTAAAGGAATTAAACAAGTAATTGCACATAAAGGAGGGTACAAATTCACAATAACAATCTGAAGTGGTAAAAGCCTAAATATCCCCAGTAGAGTCGCCATGCTGTCGCGCCCCCTTTTTCCCTCTTATGCAATTGGGAGATCGGGTTTATGACATTTTTGGGTGTAGGACAACTCGTTCTTTTTGGGAACTAGATTTTGCATTTGAAGAGTCGCCACCAAATGATTTATGGTGCATTAGGACACCTATAAGGGTTCACTTCTAAGTTTGTTTGATAACCAGAGATAGGGTAAGGGCTTGAAATTATCCCAAGGGGAAGGTGTTAGGCACCCCTCAGGATCCACTACTGTGGTTCCCGGCCAGATAGCTTTGTAAATTTGGTCAATTTAGCAAATAGACAAGTATAGGCTCAAATAGTAGGTGTTTTAAATTTAAACACATAAGAGTTTGAAAGAACAATTAAAAGAAAAGTTTTGAAAAGAAATTTGCAAATAAAAGGGGAAGAGGGTCCTAGATTTATATTTAATATAGATCACATCAATGCGATACCTGGTATGACACTCCTCAAAAGAGGGGATACACGTGGTATTAACGCACCGGTCATCATATCCATATCTACCCTTCCCACCCCGTCAAGGTATTAAAGCGCAGATTGGTCTCATTCTCTATTGCATGCTATTACCCGTCCCATTCCTATCAGTCCCGGAGGAACTTAGGACTACTATTCCTAAAGGGGAGGGATATTAGGCTGACTTGGATTTCAAAAGGTAAAAATCTAAGGCGACATACAAAACACATAATACTGCACGTTAGGGGAAACATGTAAACAAATAAAAGGCTCATGTATACCTCCTCAAACAAACACATAAATAGCATGGCTTGAACATACATTTAGGGTCTGAAATTTAAAATAATAAGGCAAAAGGGGAGTTCCAATTGTTGAGGCAGACCAATTTATTACATAACTCAGATAAGAAGTCCGAATCAGGCCTGCCTGCTGGTTGCAATAATTACTACTTAACAGAGACCGATTTCATTTTTTTTGTTATTATCATCTAAGGCTTGCCTAAGTGTTTGGGTGAGGACATAGACATGATACTAGTTGAACGTGTAATGAAGCAGGCAAAATTTACTCACAATTCCTATATGCATGATTTCTATAAAAGGTACTGATTTTAAACTACTGGACATGAAGCCAGATTATAAGCAGTCAGATCCTAAGAACATGGTGTCTAAACGTGGTAAGGCAGAATTTAAGAAAAAGTCCTATAGATAGGTTCTCTAGATGCAGATTTAAGTATGCAGAATTTAAATCCTATAGGAAAATTTTCTAGATGTAATATATGCAGAATTTTAGTGAAAACGGATCTTATAGACATGGTATCTACATGCAAAGTTAAACATGCATAATTTAAAATAACAGATCTTATAGGCATGATTTTAAATGCATAGTTAAACATGCAGAATTTAAAGCAACGGATCTTATAGGCATGATTTCAACCCTTAAGCATGCATAATTACCCAGTCCTTTTCACTAGCCAACCCCAGTGTTTATTACAAATTATTACAAACTGAATAATGAATTACATCAAGGAAGTATAAAAGAAAAGTTACAACCAGAGGAAGCCTGATTCTTGACTTCCTCTCTGAGTTATGGAATAAACCACCTCAAATGCCATTGTTTCAAAGCCTTTCTCAGACTTGAGTGTGTCAAAGTTCCCTAAGGGTCTCGAGGGGACCCCGGACAGTGCTCCCACCCAAGTTGCATAACCAGATAGAGATGGGTGCAGTGTGGAAGGGCCAACCCTCATGTGTCCAAGTTCAGAGGAAGCTCATGGGTCCCAAGGCAAGGCCCACATAAGAGGGGCAGAATTTAAGTCTAAGAATATGGTGGAAGTGCAGGAGTAGAGATTTAAAATTGAGTGGAGAATGGAGAGGGGAGAGGGGTAGTTTGGAAAGCAGTAGTAGTAAAAGCTAAAATTATACAGCATTAGTAATAGCACAAAGGGGGCAGGGGTTTTGGAATACATTGCAGGTGGCTTATGACCCTAAGAGGGGTCAAAATCTGGACATGCCCAGCATAAGTGATGCTGGTATGCCCATAAACCAGCCAGAGGATACACACATAAAGAGGATATAAAGTATGTGATCAGGGAGGGTCAGGTTTAGGTCATGCATAATAATGTCTAATGCTGGCATGCCCTCAAACCAACCAACGAATACAAACACATAGGGGATATGGGGGGTTTGGGGTTCATAAGTGACTGATAGAGTTCATACATAGGAGAAACATGAATTACATAGGAGAAACATGAATTCAGAAAAGGAAGGGGGCATATTACAACATGCTTACAATGCAACTTGATTAACACACAAACAGAAATAGGCAAGAGTGAGGGAAATAGCAAAGAAGACATGTTGTTGTTGATGCTGGAAAGTTAATTAGGACATACCAGTAAAGAAGCAAATGCAGAAAGAAAAGTGAGCAAGTTCCCACAACCTAGCCTTGGCTTTCAGCCGGCTAGAAGGTAGCAACACAAGCAGTAACAGAGAAAAAGAGAGAGAGAGTTTGAGTGGAGTGTGTGTTCTGAACTCAAGTCGTTCGTGTCTATTTCAAAGAAGAGAAAGTGCAGGGTATTTGTAGCTTCTGAAAACGAGTGAGAAATAAGGTAACAAGTAAAGTTTTAATACAAATATAGAAACAATCAACAGTCAGAATCAATTACACAAGTGACTCCCTTTAATTAAGGAGTCACTGTTTAACGGGTAATGAAAGATTCAAAATAAGGAAAGAAGATCAATTTAGAGACAAACTGATTATTGTCATAAAAGGAGTAGTAAAAGCATTGAGTAAGTAATCAAGTCTAAGTACATAAATATGCTTATTTTGGGAAAAGATTCAGTAAGGCAAAATAGGAAAAGGAATCAATTAACTTTAACAGGCGAGTGAAAATAGAGTTCATAAAAGAAAGTTTTTGAAATCAGTCACACGATTGAGATAAATCAAAGAAGAAACATGCTTCTGCACTTCACTATATAAACAGAGTGAACAGAGACATCAGACATGCGAGGCCAAGCACATTGGCAAAAGAAACAACATACAACAACGGCAAAAATAGGCATAAGATTCAGTAGATAGTCAGGGCTCACACATATAGCCTAAGTGAAGAAAAGAGTTAAACAAGTAGAGGTCTCACAGTAACAGGTGAGGAAACCTTTCGAAAAGTTAGGGTTTCAAGTCGAGTTTAAAAGATAGTAAAACTCGGAGTCAGATAAGTCACATAGAGAAAAGTAAGTCTAAAACAAAAGCTTTCAGTCGAGTCAAGTACTCAAACAAACAATTTCAGCCCCAAAGACCTAGGGCTTTTCAACAACAATCGAGTTTTAAAATGGTAACACAATTAAATCAAACAAGAACGAGGAACTTAATTAAACAAATATACATTTAAACAAACAGCTTCAGGATTCGAATGAGACCCAAAAGAAATTAGGGTTTTCAACATGCTGACTCAAGTAGAAGGAAAGCATAACAAACAGTTCGAGTCATAAAACAACATTGAGAATCAGAGAAAAGATTTTTGAAATAACTTAAAGGAAAACCCTAATCAGAACAATGAAGAGTCGTTTTGAAAACAACGTTGAAGAACCTTCAAGAAAAAATGCTTAAAAGTTCATGGTAAGCACAAATCTAAGGTAGATCTGAAAGATATCGAAAGATATTAGAGATTAGGGTTTCAGAAAACCCAAAAGAAAACGAGAAAGATCTCGAAAGTTAACGTTCTAACCAGAAAATGCCAAGGACCCGCCTTGAAAGGTCATGAATATCCAGGAAAGGTCGTGGATGGTCAGAGAAAGGTCAGGGATGACCAGAGAAGGGTAATCGAGCAAAGACTGGACCAAATCCCTTCAGAGTCTGGTCATGAGACCACAAAACCAAACACATAGAAGCCTTGTAAGGCTGGTATAGGCTTTGATGACCTCGGAAGGCCATGGATTAGGGTGGCGGCGACTAGGGTTTGAGGGTGTTGTAGAGAGGATTTGGGAGAGGAGGGATTCAGAGGCGGCGTATGGTAACAAATGAAAGGGTTTGGGGGGTAGTTCAGAATTAATTAAGGCAAGGGTGATTATTGGCCGTTGATCTGAATGATCAACGACCCGGATTAAAACGGGTAAGTGGGTGGTTTAATGAAACTGGGTTTGGGTCGGTTTAAATTGAAATTGGGTCGGGGTTCAATTGAGGTGGAATTAGGCTACAATTGAAATGAAATTTGGCTAGATTTTAAATAGCCATTTTTTCCAATTTAATTTATAAAAAATAGTAAATTAAATTCTGGAAATAAATTGAAAGTACTAAAATGATTTGTAAGACATAATTATCAATCTAAAAATATTGGACTTAATTTTTATAAATATAAATGCAATTAAATCTTAAAAGGGGCTAATATTGCAATTATATGCAATTTAGCTTTAAAAATACTAAATAAATTTGTAAATGCAAAAAATATATTATCTATATTTTAGTGTAAATATGAGAATCCAATAAATGAATCACCAAAATGATAATTTGGGAATTATTATTGGATTTTTATGAATAAAATAAGGGGAATAAATTGATTTAAAAACCTTTAAAAATTAAGAAAAAATAATAAAACATTTAGGCATACTTATACATGCATACATATGCTATTTTGAAGGTATTTGGAGTTGTGTGCAAAGTTTGGATTCATTCTGGATTGGTTAGGCTTGAATCAGACACTTAGTTTGAAGTTGTAAGCTTATGAACTTAAGAGATTTATCTTGACTGACAATTCTTAGTTTTGATGGTACTTACGGTGTTTGAATATATTAAATGATAATTTGGATAGAATATAGTAAATGAATAGGATGGGGACTTTGTGTGCTGCGGATCGTAACATGGAATGCAACTCACCACAAAGTTTCCTCAATAGCTGCGCCTACGCGCCTGTGTGACCATCAAATGTACCAGTCTCAGTACATGCACAATTAGTGAAGAGGTGTAGTATGAGCATGCAAATCAACGTGTACCCAGTAAGTATCTAGACTAACCTCGAAGAAATAGTGACGAGGGATCAACATCAATACTTACTAGTGGTCCAATAATAATGTACGTAAAAGTAGACAGGTATGCAGCATAGCAAGTAAAAACGATGAAACAGATATAGGTGCATAACACGCTCCTCAACAGAAGAATAATTACGAAGTTCTCAAATACCAGATACTGCTTTGAATGGAACACATAATTATCAATATCAAATAAAATGTCAAATCTCGAGTCAAGAAGCCTCATATATACGCTAACTCCTGATCGAATATAACACACAAGTCTGACGAGGCGAATGACCTAATCCCATAAGAGTGTTTCATAGAACTACCGAGACGAACGGCCTGATCCCATAAGAGTGTGTTACATGATACTGCCGAGGAAAATAGGATGATCCTATAAGAGTGTGCCATATGATACTGCCGAGGTGAATGACCCAATCCCATAAGAGTGTGTTACAATATCCTACCGAGCCGATCCCATTAAAGTATTGCTGAGGCGTTCAACTCGATTTTGTAAGAATGTGAAACTTTGACGGGTCGTTGGCCCAACTCACGAATATATGGGTGAGTTATGAAATTCAAGACAAATTTGGGACAAATACATACATCGAGGGAGAAATTCATAAAAGGAAGTATAATTTCCGCGACTAATCAGGTAGCGAGTCAAGTATCTAAAATAGCAAGGTTCGATACTCTATGTAAGTCTAGTTCCTTGCTAAAGTAATAACTAAAGCATTTAATCAGGCAAGAATAACTCACATAATACAATTAAAATATGGTGTGAGTCTAAGTCTACTCGAACATAAACAAGAATCTAGCATACACACGGACACTCGTAACCTCATACGTGTGTAGCTCCCATAACACGTAGCACATAACAAATACGACACCTACAGGGTAAATTTCCTCTTACAAGGTTAGACAAGAGACTTACCTTGCTCCAAGATCCGATAACCGGCTCCAACGCCTCTCTAACACCTCGAACCCATACCAAACGATCCGAAACTAGTCACAAAAAGTGCAAACCAATCAAAATATATTCAAAGACTCGTAATTTAACAATTAGAAACCATCCCCAACTCCACACGAAAATTCAACAAAGTCAACCCCCGGGCCCACACGCCCAGATTTCAAAAATCTTCGAAGATAAATATTACCAATAGCACCATGAACTCCAATATATGATTTGTTCTTAATTTCACGGTCAAAACTCAAAAATACCATTTTTAGGTTTCCTTCAAAAATCTCAAAATTTTTACTAATTTCCATATCTAAATTCATACATAATCCATGTATTTACCTCACAACAAGTGGGAATCACTTAACTTATGATAGATGATAAAAATGACTCCTCCAAATCGCCCAAAATTGCCTTCGAAAGAGACAAATGAGCAAATTCTTGATTTATTAACTTATATTATGTCCAAGTCCTTCCTCTTAGCGATCACAGAAATACAATCGCGATTGCGAAGGCCAACACTGCCACCGCTGGAATCTCCTTTTATGGGATCATGAGGGATCTCACGCGATCACGAACAATAGCAACCCAGACCTACGCGAACAGAGATGAGTCCCACGAATGCAAGCTGAGTCCCATGAATGCAAAGGCCGAAATCCAGCCCCTAGAACTCAAAGGTACGCAATTGCGAATGCTCACACGCAATCGCGAAGCTCAAGCTTCCACCCCACCCCAACCCCGCTACACAATGCGTTCACGACCCTCACCACGCGAACGCATTCACGACCCTTATTGAAACACACCCGAGGTCCCCTGGACCCCGTCCAATCATACCAACTAGTCCTCATACCTTATCCAAAGGCTCGAAACGCCACGAATAACATCAAAATCACAAATTGGTGATCAAAATCCTCCTTTTAACTTTCAAACCTTCGAACTTCGCCGAACGCGTCCGAATCACACTTAGACATTCCGGATCATGACCAAAATTTACATACAAGTTTCAATAAACAAAAATGAACCTACCCAAGGTTCCGGAACACCACCCGGAATCCGATAACACTAAAGGCCACTCCAAGTCAAACATAGTAAATTCAAAAACCTTCAAAATGCTGGCTTTCGATAATAAGCGCTGAATTACTCCCCTACCATCCGATACTCAACCCCAGACATACGCCCAAGTTCGAAATCACCTTATGAATCTATATGAACCTTCAGACTCCGATTCCGAGGTCTTTACACAGAAGTCAAACCTTGGTCAATTCTTCCAACTTAAAGCTTCTGAATTGAGAATTATTTATCCAAATCAACTCCGAACTTCTCGAAAATCAACACCAACTACACGTGCAAGTCATAATACATAAAGTGAAGCTACTCCAGGTCCCAAACTGCCGAACAACATGCTAGAGCTCAAAGTGATCGGCCGAATCATTACATTCTCTCCACTTAAACACACGTTCGTCCTCGAACGTGCCAAGAACCATTCTAAAGTTGCCAAAATCACTATATAACTCCTCATGCACCTACCCGTGACACCACAATCCATATGAGCACATTAGGTCAACCCAAGCTGAAGATCATTCCTGCTACCTTAGTCTACGAGCCTTTGAACCAAACTCCAACATCCGGAATTTCCTATAAGGTCCGATTCCAGCGTACATACACTGTATCAATCTCTGCAAGTTGTACCAAAACATACATATACACACAAGTCACAATCAGACCATGTACCGCATTGCTCATATGCCCATAGTAATATCTTCCAACCACAATAGCTGCAAATTTCTGAACCCGACACCAATAATATACCTCATGACACATAAAATCATGTTCAAACCTCGCAATACTGCAATGATGAAAGAGATGTGTAGAAACTCATAACCATCTATTAAACTAACAAATCATGGAGCTCTTCCGCTCGAGACAAGCTGATTCCAAATCCAATAACCTTGTCTCACCCAGTACAAGCTGCTCGGTCGACAAGCCATATAAATACCATCTAAAATCTCATACGACGACATCTATGAGCCTATGAGCCATAACTCGAATATGACCAATAAGGAAAAGAAGCCCAAGCAAAGAACTATCTAGCCCGTATAACGAATAAAAAACCCAGACAAATGCTATGAACTTGTCCCACAAAGGAGCAACACACATAAGCTTAAAGAATCGTACCCAACATCTCACTGTCGCGGCGTGCAACTCAATCCACACATAATAACTTGCATGAGAATACCCATTAATCCAAAAATGCTCACACTCACTAGGCACACATACATCAACAGCAAGTACGCCAAGTGCGTAAACATAACTCTGGGGACACAAATAGCATATTGCGCTACAAAAGAGGTGAAACACAACTAAGGTGCAATAAACACCGAGCATCCCGAGAGGCATCTCGCTCATATGACACCACAATTTTACATAGGACCACAATACGCATATGAATAATCAAGTTGCCTCACAACCCACATAGCATAAAAGTAACACAGTAACAGATGATGACATGAATAACATCCACCATGCCCGAAGACTTATCCATAGACAAATGTTGTGCTGAATAAGCATATCCGATCTGGTATAGAATATACATTCACATTAGACCTACCAATGGACCTCTAAACCGATTCTAAGCATCCCAAAATAGGTAATTATTCTTCCATAGATCCACAATGACCCTAACCATGACACATATAATCAAGTGACAGGTCCTGAGCTCACACAGTTCGCAACTAGAGGAATAGTCTGCCTGTGAGAAATAAACTCTTCAATCTGCGATAGTACCTGAATCTCCATATCTCATCTCAATCTCTCCCACTTAAATGACTGACATATATCACCTACACAATCATCATAAAAGAGGTACTCCTACAACTTCTGCACCAAGTAACAAAAACTTGTATATCCATGGCTACCAACCATGCTATTTTTGTAGTGCTAATCAAGAATCCGCATTCAATACACAATGCCCGGGCTAATAATTACGATGCCATAATGTTTGGTACCGAGTGTTCTTTAAATTCCGTCCACGTCATTCTTCACTTACTTGACATGTGTTAAGTTTTATCCACATGATAATTCTATTTTTTACCTATACAAAATCGAGGGGCATGTTGACGTAAAAAAGGTTGACTGTATCTGAAAAGGGCCTAAAATACCCATTTACTATATGAAATAGGACAGGCTAGCCCTCCGTTAAAAGTTGGTCTCTATTCTGCCATTGCCGTCAACAAATGGGCTCGTATATGCCCTCCATCACTAACGAGAGACTCATAAAGCCACGTGGAATATATGTGAGGGCAAGTTAGACCTAGTTCGAATTGTACAGGGGCATATATGAGTCAATTATAATAGTCATTTCTCAAATACTTCATAACTCCATATCAGTTTACTTAGACACCTATTTGACAACACTCAACTAATTATCACAGCAAATAAACTAAGTCATAGACACAAACATTCAAATGAACGACAATGACTTCATTAAATCTTAGTAGCTCAAAGGGGGTCGAATCATAACAAAAGACAACAAAAAACAATGTCGGAATGTTCTAGTAGTTCAAAGGGGTCGAATAAGAGATGTCATTGCGGACTTACTCCTAATTATTTCATGGCATGGACACCTTTAAATGCTGGGAGAAGGTTTTTCAAGTGCCTGAAGCATGATGTAAGTAAATTTTTTGTTGGGTTCTTTTAATTATTCCGATTTGCTTGTTAATTTGTTTTATTTATTTTTGGTTTTTATGATGAAAAATATTCCTATTGGCAATCCCAAGATGAAGAGCTTCCTCCTAGCGTTTCAAAATCTCATATGCAGTTTAAAGAAGGAAAATGAAGCTCAAATCCGTGAAAGAAATGCTCTCCAAAGGAAAATTTGATCTTGAGAATGTTATGATGCTCGTTGATCATGAAGGAATAGAAGTCTTGGAATTGGAAAGAAATGTTCTAATGAAGAAATTGACCGATTTAGAGTACTCAGTTGTGCTTGATGCTAAATTTCGGAAGAAGATGTGGATTTTCATGTGTGTGATATTGGGATGTTTTGTTATGTTCTTTGGATTAGTGGGAAATGATATGTAATGTTAGTGTTATTGTGGCTTAATTGTTGTCTTTTACTATGTAATGAAGCTTTATATTTTTGTACAAGGATTTAATAAAGTCATTGCCGTTCATTTATTGTATCTATGACTGAGTGTATGTGCTATGATAATTAGTTTGGTGTTGCCAAATAAGTGTCTAAGTAAACTGATATGGAGTTGTGAAGTGTTTGAGAAATGACTATTATAACTGACTCATATATGCCCTTGTACAATTCGAACTAGGTCTAACTTGCCCTTACATATATTCCACGTGGCTTTATAAGTCTCCCGTTAGTGATGTAGGGCATATACGAGCCCATTTGTTGACGGCAAGGGCAGAATAGAGACCAGTTTTTAACAGAGGGCTAGCATATCCTGTCCTATTTCGTATAGTAAAAGGTTCGTTTGATTTTCTTACATTTTGCCCATGAACTTCCTCTTTGTTACACACGTGCGGTGTATTCAAGATTGCTCATTTCTTTTAAATTACATTCAAAGGTTTTTATTTTGGAGTACTTGACTTAAAATTGGGAAATTTACCCGTTTGGTCCTAAGAATTAAGAAATTTTTCACTTATTTATAAAAAATTTAAATTTCCCTTGAAGTTAAATTTTAAATTAATAAAAATTTAAAAAAACTTCAAAAAATTATATTTTAAAATTTCCACTTTAAATCACTCGCAAAAATAACTTTAAGTTATATTAAAAAAAAAAAAATTCGCCGTTTCTCCGAAATTTTACTGCAATTCTTGTGTCCAAATGTCCACTTAGATTTTTCAAGATTTTAATCTTTTTTGCTTCTTCGAACTTCTTCTCTTTCACACAAAACCCCAACCAAAAATCAAATCTTTCTAAAAACCCAACTCCTCCACCTTAAAGGGGTTTTCAAGAACCTGAAAAATCTGGTAGGAAAAATGGCAACCTTTTTCACTTCCCTCGGACCCAATTCTCTATTGTCTCCATTTACAGAACGGACAAGAACACTAAACCCAGTTTTTCACCGAACCCACTTTGGAAATCTTCCAACTTACAAACCCTTTTCACGGGGCGTGCTCGGAGTAGCTCGATTCGGGTTGGGTCAGGATCCGTTTCCTGACCCGGAGACTGCAGAGGTGCTTTTCAAGGACCTGTTTGCTCGGGCTGAAGGGCTTTTGTATACAGTTGCTGATGCTGCTGTTTCTGGTTCTGCTGATACGGTTGTTAACACTGTTGAAAGTAGTAAACAGAATAGTGATTGGCTTTCTGGTATTACCAATGGAATGGAGTCTGTTCTGAAGGTTCGTTGAATGTTAAAACTTCGTTTTTACTATGTTATGATGCTCCTCTTGTTGTTCTGAAGATTTGTTAATGTTAAAGTTTCGTTTTTTACAATGTTATGATGCTCCTTTCGTTGTTCAATTCTTTTTGCTTTGTTTTGTGTTCTAATTTTATAGGTTTTAGAAATTTCAATTGGCTAATTGATTCTTAGAATTGTACTTTTTCAAGGATGAATGGAGACAAAGTTGCTATAGTTGGAAGTTGAATTATGGGGTTCTTTGATTAGCCGTTATGGTGAAACTAGTATATAGAATATACTAAACAGTTGGAATTAAGGCTTAGCCGTTGTTTCCACACTTGCACTGTTTTTTGTAGGAGACCTCATAGGCATAAATGTAAGGTTTTGAGAAACTCTAATAGTATTGGAATGAAGCGGACTCAAGTAGAGCTCAACAAATACAAAAGATTCATATATCCTACTCCAACTATATTGGGATTGATGTGTTATTGGTTGATTGATTGAGAATTTTGTATTGCTAGTTGGGTATTTGGTTGCAAATTTTACGGAAGAATGTAATCGTTATTCAAAACATAATTTTGAGCAGTTAAGAATTGTATATATGGCTATGTTGCTATTCATCATTAAAGAGTAAGATTGTTAAAGTTGGTTCCTTTATTTGGTATCTGGAACTTGTCTGGTCTATTAGTTGCTTCATTTGGTGGTATCATTGGAATGAGAGGATAATGTAAGCAAGATTGTTTCATGCCTCTATCAAATGGAAAGAGAAATATTTTGCAGACTAAATGTCACATTCTTCTGCTTAGTGGTCGAAAGATAGCATATTTATATCCAACTGTAATGTATGGGTTGATTCAAAGCTTAATTCTATCTCCTGCTTCTATCTCTCACTCATATGTTAAGACACGCCAAAGAAAAAGAAAAGAGAGAAAACAATTAAGAAAGTGGTTGTGATATGTCCAGGTTTTGAAGGATGGACTCTCAACTTTACATGTGCCGTATTCTTATGGTTTTGCAATCATTCTACTAACAATACTAGTAAAAGCTGCAACTTTTCCTCTAACAAAAAAACAGGTCAGTGGTCTACTTTCATGTCTTCTCTTTACAGTATTTCTGTTTTCCATATTTCTGTGTAAAGTATTTATGAAGTAAATAGAGCTGTACAAATTACAAAAACACATTCTTGCTTATGAAGGCTTAGATGGTTTACTATCTTTAAGAATCAATTTTAGGTAGAATCAGCAATGGCAATGCGCTCTATGGCACCTCAAATAAAGGCTATTCAGGAGCGATATGCTGGAGACCAGGTTAATTTATACCCAAGCTTCACATATTTTTCACCTTTAGTCAGTGGAATATTACTGGAGGATGTGCGTGCTTAAGTGAATAGCTGCCCTTCATTTACCCTGTGGCATTTTCTTGCATTTGTCCAATGTAAAAACTTTGCGTCAACTATTTTAACTTCTTATATACATGTTTTCCAGGAGAGGATTCAACTTGAAACTGCTCGTCTTTATAAATTAGCTGGCATAAATCCACTGGCAGGTCTCACTTTCTTTTTCAATCCCAAATCTTCTTATGGTTGACAATTTTGGTTGTACATCCTTACACACCATACATGTGGGATGTGGCAATATTTATTTTTGGTATGATAATTTAAATATTGTCCGAGTTCAGTAATTGTTGATATTTGTTAATCATTTCTATCATCTATACCCCCAGGATGTCTGCCGACCCTTGCCACTATACCCATATGGATTGGGCTTTACAGAGCCCTCTCTAACGTGGCAAATGAGGTAAAACTGCTATTTTTGTACTTGTTCACCCCTTCTCTGGAGAGGCTTTTTACTTGAATAACGCTTGCTAAAAAGGGAGACAGTTTTGATTCTAATGAGAAAGCAAAAGAAAAACAATTGATAAGTGAAAAGCAAACTACTGCTGCTGGCAATTTCACCCTTTTGTATACTTTAGCAAACACTTTAGGTTTCTATAGTTTCACTCAAGCATCTCTAATACTTTTCTTTTTCTTTTTTTAATTACATTAAGGGGCTTCTGACAGAAGGCTTCTTCTGGATACCCTCACTAGCTGGTCCAACAACAATTGCTGCTCGACAAACTGGAAGTGGCACCTCTTGGCTTTTCCCTTTTGTAGTGAGTCATCTGCTGCTGTCCAGCCTTGCCTCATTTCTCTTTCTTTTTTTTTTTGGGGGGGGGGGGGGAGCTTGAAATTTTCATGGGCATTTTATTGATTTAGCTTTGCGCATTTTGTTTAGTTCACTTGTCTTTTCTCTTTCATTCTCTTTTTTCGGGTTATGGTGTCTGCAATGTAAGGATGTGTTGCTTATGCTTTATGGCTCTTCTATGCTTCATTGTTTTTAGATGCATATAGAATATGATCCTCTGGGGTGCGACCCAACACATCAGATTTTGTTGATTCTACTAGCTATAAAGATGGCAGGTCTTATTTGAGTAATTCAGCAAGTGAGGCTGTCTCTGGTTAAAGAAGCATACTGCATTAGAAGGATGAAGTTTGTATTAATAAAATAATCTAGAATGACCAAATCTTGCAATTCAGTTTATTGCTTGATGCATATTGTTCTCCTGGAAACAGCCTCTCTACCCTTCGGGGTAGGGGTAAGGTCTGCGTACATATTACCCTCCCCAGACCCCACGTGTGGGATTATACTGGGTTGTTGTTGTTGTTGTTGTTGCTTGATGCATATTGCGAAATTTCTTTAGTTGCTTCACCTTGAAGAATGCGTTAGGACTGATTCTTATCCTTGGATTTGACAGGATGGTCATCCTCCCCTTGGTTGGTCCGATACTTTTGCATATCTTGTCTTGCTTGTACTGTTGGTTGTCTCTCAGTACATCTCTATTCAAATTATGCAACCATCTCAACAGGTTGGTCAATGAAAGCTTTTCTAGTCTTCCTTTATGCAGGACAAAAGAGATAGGCCCTCTCCTTCTGCATTTATGATGATTTCCTTCAACTCGCTTTCCTCTCTTGTTGTTTAACCTCATTTTGTTTTGTTATTTTGGGGTTACCTATACTGTACATGGTAAATGTACCATCTTGTACCCTGTGTTCACATTTGTATTTCAATTCCAGTTGTTAGATACATGGTTCATTTACTCTTTTTCCTTGTGTCAACAATTGCATTCAATTCCATTTGTTAGACTGTAAATGACTTAATTAAGTCAGGTTCCTGTTTATCCAACCTCTGAATTTTTGTTGTTATACCATTGCACCTTCTTAGAGCTGGCTGGTTCATGAATGGCTTCTACATCGAAGTCCTGATACTTCAAAATTGTGGTTATGTATTATGAATAATATTCACTTGCTACCTTTCCAAGTGTTGGGCATGTTGTTGGTTCCTGAAGTTATCGATATTTTATGAAGAAAAAACTGATGGTGTTTGACCTTTGTATTGTAATGTAACCTTGAATCGACTCGAGATGGTGTTCTCTGCTACTCTTTATGCTTCATATCTCTACTTTCACCCCCTCTAACTTGAGAACTGAATTTGGTTGTTATTGCAAAGTGAATTGTCTGATTAGCTTGTTCATTCCGACTCTCAATTCTTTAATTCTGTTGGCCAGTTGGTTGTTGATTAGACTCTCACTGAGTCAATTTATAGCACTTATCTTCTAAACCATTTTCATTTTATTTTTGTTCACTTTTCCTGTTTAGTTACTAAACCCTTTTTAATTAATTTCCAGAGTGATGATCCAAATGTGAAGAACTCTCAAGCAATAACTAAGTTTCTCCCTCTAATGCTTGGTTACTTTTCACTTTCAGTTCCTTCTGGTCTGAGCCTATATTGGTAAGCACTTCTTTATTACTCGTTTGGAAACAGCAGTTTTTTCCTCCTATTTTCATTTTCATTTTCTTTTATCCTTTTATACTTTATTATCCAATTTATTGACCACTATTGCTCTCCTATGCTTAATAATCGCTCAGGATTGTTTTACCATCTTATTATGCAGGTTCACAAACAACATACTTAGTACTGCTCAACAAGTATGGCTTCAGAAGTTTGGAGGTGCAAAATCTCCAGCGCTGAAATTAAGTGATGATACTTCTAGGAAAGAGCAACGCGGGGGTGCAAAAATTCCAACCCTGAAATTAAGTGATGAAACCTCTAGGGAAGAACAACCTCAAATTCAGAAACAGGTCTCTGAAGCAACAATAACTAAAAAGAAAGACGAGAATCCTACATCAGATAGGCCCCGCCAGGGTGACAGGTTAGAAAGACTTGTTGACCTTGTTTGGAGGTGAGAAGTTGGTGGTTAGGACTTCATCGTTAATTATTTTTTGCAGGTTTAAACAGTTAAAGGAACAAGAAGCAAGAAAACGGCAACAGAGGGAGGAGGAGAAGAGGAAGGCTGAAATAGCAGCCAATAAGAAACAAGAGAAGTCAGTTGAGATAGAAAATAGTATCAGAACTGACTCTGTTAATGGTGATTCTATCTCTAAGAGTCTCAATGCTTCCACTTCTGAATATTATCGTGTCGTAAATGGTGATAGTGCTTCCTCTGAAGTGAAGGAAGATGAAATTTCAGATGATCACAACCGTGGAGTGGATCAGCATATTTCTGACGAACGAAAGAAGGTAAAGTTCGCTCTTTTGGTTCAAAACTAAACTTCAGTATCTGTGGACATATATCACTTGCATCAAATTGATATTGTTGTTTGCTATTCACGCAAACTTTTAGGGTCTCATTGGCTTCTATATTTCTCCTTTGGGAAGTCAAAAATTGAAAGCAATATACTTGTATGCAAGTGAATGTAGGATTATGGTATTGTTAATTGACCTAGTTCTGATTATACATTTCCACTCCCACTTTCAGGGTGAAACTGTTTCTTCTATCAGAGCTACAGATAACCAACTTCCACTTGAAGATGTACAAGAAGACAGAACTGGATAAGCAACTTAAACAAAAGGCTATACATTTTACAAGCTTATTTAGTTCTCCACCCATACTTGAAGTTCATCAGGAACTTGCGACATCTCTAAACGCGCTGCTATTATTGTGTTTGCAGCTTGAAGGGACCAGGTTCTGACAAGATTTTACTTTTGGAAGCTGCAAAGTTGTAAATTATGATGTTCAAAATGGCAATCGCTGCGGATTCTTTAACGAGCATAGTTGGATTTGTAGTGTAAAGGATCTGCTTTAGTACCTAAAAAAGGTTAGCATCATAGGTTTATATATTAAAATAGCATATACCAAACCAGAAAGTAGAATTGTTGTAGAACAATGCTATATTGAGTCAGATTTGCATCTCAATGTGTTGGGGGGGGGGGGGGTTATTCTTTTTCTTTTTACTTGTGTGCAGTAATAATTGGAAGTGACATGACGAATTTCTTGCTCTACCATACAAGTTGGAAGTAACTTATATATCCCATAAATGATACACTTCCTTCGTCCGGCCTTGACATTGCTTTATTGATAGAAGCATAGCGCGTGATGTGTGAGTTCAGTAGCGCATATTACAAGTTTGAACTTGTCGCAAGGAAAAGTCTGGTGTCTATATGGAGAAGGGTAAAGGGTTGGATTCATTATTCATTATGTTTCGAATTGTGCGGTTGTTGGCCCTTAGAAAAGTTATGCGTGTGCTTTCCTCGTCCAGTAAAACAATAAACTCTACGTATTTGTGTTTTGGTTGTGAGCACGTCATTTTTGCCCTATGAGAACTACTCCAAAAAATTTAAATAAAATGTTTTTGTGTTGTTTGTGATTTATTTGTATTTTTGTCTGTGCATGTTTTAAGGAAAATACAAAAATATGTGTTGCATGTGCATTTAGAATTTAATTTTACAATTTAGAAATTAATTAAACAATCAAGTTTGTTTTATAAAATGGAAAAATCACAAAAATATGTACTTTGCATTTAATGTCCAAATTGTGTGATTTTATCTTTATTGATGTTTAATTTCATGTGATAATTATTATTAAGAGTTAATATTTTTAGTTAATTGTCGATTTTATAATTTAATTAGGATTTTTAGTTTTATTGTTGAAAAGGAAAATTGAAAAGGAAAAGAGAATAAGAAGAGGAAAATTCGGTTGGGCCAATTTGGCCAAGCCCAAATCCAAAACACAGCCAAACCTGGCCAAAAACCCAGCCCATACTCGCCCCAAATCCAGTCCACCTGCGACCAATCCAGAACGACATCGTTTGGACATTGTGAATCTGGACCGTCAATCTCATACGATCAAACGGTCCAGTCCGCCTCCAGAATTATCCAAACGACGTCGTTTTAAGTCAGTCAATCTCAACCATTCGTTTGATTGGATCGAACGGTCCAGATCAACTCTTCCAATACCCGACCCATTCCCATCCAAGACCGATCCGGTCTCGAGGTAAGTGAAGCGACGTCGTTCCTATTAATGAATGAATCCAAGCCGTTGATCTTATCAGATCGAGCGACCTGGATTCATTCCGCCCCTTCATATATATACACTTCAAACCATACCCCGCCCCCCAAACCAAACCCCCCTCGCCCCATCGTCTCTCTCAGACCCCTCAGAGACGACCCCTCGAAACCCTAGCCGCCACCAAATCCCTTCGCCGTAAACCCGACGGCAACAACGCCGGTGACCACCAAACTCACACCCCTAAACCACGTTGACCCCCTCAGTCCAAATCTATACCCCTTTAACCTCGAATCATACTACAACTTCTTGAATCTTCAATCGAAGATTCGAGCAAAACCCTAAACTTACCCAACCAGTCCCAAAGTCACATACCAGCTCCACCTGACCTCCTTCGTTCCCAAACCACCCTTACTTTTGTTCGAATCCCATTAGAACTAGTCGGATCTTAAATCAACTAGCAAACCCTAAAAGGACCAAGACTGGAACCTGTCCAAAATTAGGAGAATTTTGAGGCTGTTAATCGACCTTAGTCGAGTGTTCTCAGACGAGAACACTCGATTAAGGTCCGTTTTTGCTTCAAATCTTTCAAGATGAAGTGTCGACTGAAACAGATTGGGTTTGGTCTGAAATTTCGAGGTATTTCTTTTGTTTTCCTTTTTCTTTTGTTGTTGTTTTATTTTGACTGATTAATTCGTCACTTTGTCAAGTAGTTCTTCCTCCTCTTTCGGACATTTTTCTTGGTCCAGTTTTCTTCTGTTGATTAACATATGGTATAAATAGTTTCGTCGATTAATCCGTTCATGTTTGTAGTTTAGTAGTCCTCGTCAAGATATTTGATGTCGATCGAATCATTTTGTGATCCGTATATTCTCAGCTTCAGGGGTTCATTGTTAGTGTTGAGTTTTGCTACCTGAATCAGTAGGTTTTTAATTCATATTCGTTTTTGAATTGAGTTACAATCAATCGAAACTTAAGGTAGAGATTCAAGGGAGCTTTAATTTGAAAAGTTGAACTGAGGGTAACATGACAACATGGGCTGTCAGGGCACTTTTTAATTTAGAAAACCATGCTGCCCATAACTAGGGGAATAAAATAATGAAATTGGGATGTAATAGGGTAACTGACACTTCTGTCTTGGTTTTTGGGTGGGAAAATCAGAGGGGGTGATGGGAGGAAATATTTTCTTAATAGTTAAGTGCTTTTAGGAGTTGGAAATCAGGGACAACATGGGCTAATGATAAAAGCTTAAAGGGGTGCACATGGGAGGGGAGATAAAAAAAAAGGAAGAGAGAGGCTGGAGGGGGAAGGAGTCTTGAAGTTTAAAAGGGCAGGACAGGCATACACAAGGGAGAGCTGAGGAGATTGGGGGAGAGAACTTTCTGAGAGAGTACATACAGACAGACTTAAGGGAAGAGGGAGGGAATCAGAAAAGAAAAACTGAAACTGCCAAAAATTGGCCACTGGTCCATTGAGGTCTGATTTGATTTCCAAAGTTTTCAATTTCTGAAATAGGTTCCGGTCTATCTAGGCTGAAATGATTTGAGTTTGGTATTTTAAAAAGTTTGGTTCTTGAAGTTCTGGCCGCATATTCGTGAGTGTTGCACTTCGTTTCCTGGTTTGAAACTGGTTACCTGGTTGTTTCTGTTGCTGATCATTGTTCTTGCTACTGTCCTGCTGTTGCTTCCTCATTTTTCGTGTTGTTTTCGAATTTCAGGTACTTTTCTTTAGCTTATGAGTATAGCATGACTGCTGGACATGTAATTCTAGCGAAATTCTGGTTGAATGGAAAGCTGCATTTGAATTTGACCTCCCATGTTTCTCTTGCTGTTTCAATATTACGTAGTTAGGTTTTTGAACTACAAATGTCAGTTAGGTTTTCTGAATTCTTGTGTGAAGAGTAGTCTGCAGTAGTAAGTTTGCATTTGTATTGATGTATGAACTATGGATTCTATTTACTTAGTTTTCTTTTAACAAATCTAAGTGAGTGCTAGTTAAAGGATTTATTAAGATTTTGTATAAAGGTTTAGTGTAATGCTTTGGGTTGTAAATCCATGTTTAGATTATACTGTAGACCAGTTGTCTTAGCTTGGGTAGCTATTTGATTTCAGTGAATTGCTAAATATCGGCTTGTATCTATTCACTCATATTCCGCCTTGTAAACATGCCCATTGGTGAAACTAAGGTTCAGAGTCATGTTTAAAGTTAGTAAAAGCTGAATTAAGCATGCTTACCTGATTGTTTAATGCTGAGTTGTGTTATTCATGTCGGGATAGGATGATTAAAATTGGAAGGCTAAGTAGGTAGGAAATAGGATAATTTCCTATTCCCAGAAGGTATCAG
The DNA here is from genome assembly GCF_000715075.1 of Nicotiana tabacum. Taxonomy (NCBI): domain Eukaryota; kingdom Viridiplantae; phylum Streptophyta; class Magnoliopsida; order Solanales; family Solanaceae; genus Nicotiana; species Nicotiana tabacum. The sequence goes on along the minus strand of NC_134084.1, from coordinate 73,792,360 downwards.
TTAAAAGGCATTCAGAATTGGTATCATAATTTGGGGCTTAGTTTCCAAGTTAAATACGCTTGGGCTCTACAAAGATTCGACCGTGAGCACCTGTTGTACAATTACATCATGAATAGGGCTTTCTTTGGGTCATTTTAATCCATCAGTGGTTTTAACAACTTTTGGGTTCTGAAAAGTTATTAGGCTCGTTGGGTCAAGTTTGAAAGCGGTTGTGAATTAGATTCTTAAATTAAATATTTCCTTAATTCAATATTTTTCTAATTAGCCAGTAGATTGAAATTTTATTTCGAATGAATAGAGGCTCTCTAATTTTCTTTCTTTATCTAATTAATTGGTTTTCTTTTTTCAAAATAGATTAGGGGTGAATCTTAGTAGATAATAAATAGTCCATGGCCCTCAAAATATATTTGAAAACCCTTTTAAATTAGAATCAAGGTGCATCATGCCAAACAAAAATGACAATTGCATGGCACTCGCTTTAATTAAGTTCTGTTTAATCCTCAGAATTCGAGGCGCGCCATTTAGCAAATTCCCATGGCCCTCGCAAAGTTAAAAACGCGTAGTCGTTTTAGGCGCGTTATTTCAATAATTTACTTTCCTAAACTCGGGTGTGCATTTATGTGACCCAAATCCAAATCTCAACGTCGGATAAAATGTGGTGCGAATTGCGGGTGCATTTATGTGACGTGGTTCAAGACATCTTTTAAATGACGTTGTAATTTTCGTTGAAAAAATAATAATTTAATAAAGCGGTTAAAGGTAAAATTTCACATAGGATTAAACATGTTTAAAATCAGATAATTAGGCCAATAATAACAGTTGAGCGATCGTGCTAGAACCACGGAACTCGGGAATGCCTAACACCTTCTTCCGGGTTAACATAATTCCCTACTCGGATTTCTGATTCACGGACTGTAATACAGAGTCAATCTTTTCCTCGATTCGAGATTCAACCGGTGATTTGGGACACCATAAATCTCCCAAGTGGCGACTCTGAATCTTTGAATAAAATCTCCTTTAATTGGAAAAACTCCCCCTACGCCCCTGCAGACGCAGTTAAAAAAGAGGTGTGACAGCTCTGGCGACTCTGCTGGGGACTTTTGACCCAGAATCTCTGGTTCAGGGTTTAAGAATTCGAGCTTAGAATAATTGTTATGTTTGGCTTTATCTGATTTTTCTACATATTTCGCGCTAAATGTGCTAAATGCTTTACCGCTTTGATATTATCTGAACTGTGTATAAATTGTGCCGAAACCCTTCTCTTCTCACCTCCAGGGATGTGCTTACTGGTTGAGACTCCCTATTCTGTTAGTGTCACACCCTGAAATAAGAAAGAGGCCGGACAAGTTACAAAGCCGGACGATCTCGCGGGTCCCCGGTACGTTGCCCCCTCCTCGACTCGAGTTGTCCGCTCGGGTACACAGTCTATAACAAATACCTAGGCTTTGAACCTAGAATAACGCGACTTCATGCCGGATCCCTAGTAGGAACGTTTGTTTGCATCACGTGCATTTGACTTTGGAGGCTCAACACAGGGGTTGGGTCTGTCTAGGACAGGTGTACCAAAAATGAAAAAGACCATCTTGATGCATCTTACTTGCTACTTGTGCATTTATTTGCTTTGAACTTGCATGCCGACCGACTTTTGAATATTTTGAGGAAATAGCAGTATGAGGGTTAAAGAGAGTTAATCGCCTGTTTTGAAAAAAACCAATGTCCAAATAGTGTCAAAACTCTGCCGAATTTTTGAAAAAAAAGAAGTAAAAAGTCTGGTTTTCAAAAGAAGTTTGTTTTAGCGCCCAAACTACGCCAGTTTGATTCTCACAGGGTGCGGGATACGTAGGCAACCCTCATCGGGTCCAACCTCCCTTTTACAACAATGTTAAAATTTTTGTCATAAACAAGTCGGGTGATGCCATTCTTGCTTAAAATAAGCCGAATGTCCCCAAAAGGGCACCGGAAGGCTGTTTTCGCAAGAACAACCATCCTGAGTCATTTTTAATGGTTTGCGGGCACAACCTTAAAATCTTCCTCCCGGAAGCGCTGAAAGGCCGTGTTTTCAACCGGGTTTTTTATTTCAATTTGAAAAAAAGAAGAAAAGAGTCAATAATAAATCGAGTAATGCCGTTTTTGGCAAAAATAACCGAATGTTCCCGAAAGGGACACCGGAAGGCTGACTTTGCATAAACGGCCACTTTTAGGCATTTTTGAATTTTGACCGGTTGACTCACCCAGCTTTAAAATCTTCGTTCTCGAAGTGCTGAAAAGCCGTGTTCGGAACCAGATCTTCCTTTTAATCTGTGGAAAATTAAGAAATAGTCAATTTGTTGAGTCAAATAAATTTTATTTCTTAATCACCTTAATAAATGTGCAGGATGAGCACGATGCAGAATGAACCTTTTTCAATAATGACTAAAATCCCTTTCGAGTTGCGGCTATGGTGGGATGATTTAGGTAGTAGGGGGCAAGATGAGGTCAAGAAATATCTAAAAGGTCTTACGGGTTTATTGGAAATCCAGCCTCGGGGGGATATCATAAGAGCTCTGGTCATGTGCTGGGACCCGACACACAATGTCTTCCACTTCCCCGATTTTGAACTCACCCCGACCTTGGAGGAAATAGCCGAGTACATCGAAAATGCTGAAGTTCCGATGAGGCAGAAATACCTGGTTGCTCCAAGAGTTGTGACCGTGCATCGGTTTTTAGATTCATTAAAGATACCCAGGACGGTCCATAACCCAGATTTGGCCGCAGGTTTTTGTAATCCGCGCTTCATATACGACAGATACGGTCATGTCGGAGGATTTAACAATCCGGGTAACAAGTTATGTAGCAAAAGTAGCCGTCAGAAATGGGATGAGCATAGACGAGTGACTTTTATGATAACCTTTTTGGGCCTTTTGATGTTTCCAAGGAAAGACAGAAACATTGATTTGAAAATAGCCGGGGTCGTCAGTACCTTGCTCACCCAAGATGAAAGCACTCTTGCACCTATGATAGTATCTGATATCTTTTGAGCTCTCACAGCCTGCAAAGCCAGAGGGAACTTTTTTGAGGGGTGTAACTTGTTGCTACAAATATGGATGACTGAGCATCTCTGCCACCGTTCCCAGCTCTTGAGTTATGGTTCCTCAAAGAAAACTTGCATAGAAGAGTTCTACACAAGAATCAAGGGGGTCAGTCTACCCGAGGGAGTTACATCGTGGACATCATTCTTTCGGACCCTCACCGCCAGCCAAATACAGTGGACGCTAGGATGGTTGCGCGTTGATGAGGTTATATATATGCCGGCAGCTAGGACCCACTTTCTATTGATGGGGCTCAATAGCATTCAGCCCTTCGCGCCATATCGGGTTTTGAGACAACTCGAGAGATGCCAAATAGTGCCACAGGAGGAAGATCTTAGTGCTCAAGTAATTGAGATTAGCCCTGACGGACAGTTTCCTGAAGCAAGAGTTCGTCAGATCTGGAGTGAATGCCAATATTTAAAAGCAGATACTTGCGTGCAGGATTGGGCCAAAGGCGAAGTGGCGTCATGATACCTTGCTTGGTACAAGAGAGAACTTGAGCACGAAAGGCCGGCTAAAAGACCCCATCTCCAGGAGTTCGTCAAGGCGTCGCAAGAACAGTGAGATTGGTTGGCTAAAGAACACGAGTACAAGATGACAATAGGCAGGTTGGAGAAGCAAGTTATGGATTTGAAATTTGAGAAAGATTTGCATATCGCTGCAGATGAGGGAGAAAGGAGAAAACTAGCTCAGGAAAATGAGATCCTCAAAACTCAAATCCAGAAAATGAAAATAGCTGCCAGAAGCCAGGAGAGAAGCCGGGCTGATAAAAGGCTCATAAACGGTCTGAAGAAGAAAGTCCTCGAATATCAAGAAGACCTGGAAAAATCTAAAGTTTGTCTAGCGAGAATCCAAGTGAAATGGATAAAGAAAACAGAAGAGCAAGTACGATTCACGCAACAAATGAAGAGGGACTACGAAGAGCGGATCTTCAGACAAGCCCAAGATGCCAGAACAGATAGGAAACGATACTATGATCTGATGGCCCAAATGAAGAAACAGATGAATGAGTTTCAGGATCAACTCTTTTACAACGCTCAAGTGCTAGGGACACGGAATCAACAAATAGGGCGATTGCTTATGGAGGGGGACAAAATCAAGGGAAGAATCGACGATATCGGGCACTACATCACCATAAAGTGCCTAGCTTGTGAGGATATGTCCCGTACCACCTTCTTTGCTTCAATAATGATTTATGTCCACCAGATCATGGAAGATTTGAAAGATCTGTAAAGAGGCCTTGCACCAAAGCCCGCGGCAAGGCCGAACGACGCACCGCGGGCACCAAAATTCAAAACTTTGAAACATTCATAGTTTGAGTCTGTATTTTCCTTGTTTTCAGAGTCTATTGTCCATTGGAGTTTGTATTTCCCTTTTGCATAGAGTCTGTAGTCTGTATCAAGCCTGTCAGTTTCCTTCTAAAAATGTTTTGCCTTGTAATAAAACGTTTTGCTAGTGAAGATTGAAAAATCCAAAAATGGTGTCTTTATGTTCCGCACTCGTGACAGAACTACGCACGGTCTGATTCATGCGGGGACATGATACATAGGCAATCTCTATAGGATTCGACCACCATTAAAAAAGAAAAGGGGAAAATGAAAAAATAAATAAAGAAGGACAGAATAAAGGAAGCTTAAAAGAAGGGGCACAATTATGAGAGGCCGGAATGACGCACGCAACCGAAACAAATGCATGATAGAAAATGGTTAATTGCCTAGGTGCATTGCATCCCAACGTGTAATTGCATATGTGTTAAACTCTAAAAACTAACAAGTTTGTTGATATCCAGAGAATTCAAGTAGTTAGTTTATTTAGAGGATACTGGCACATTATCATTACCAAACCAGATCGAAGGGACCAATACCGGAAATCATGTCTATCCCAGATGTCGACACTGGTGTTGAGGTAGAGGAGTTGAACGTCTATAAAATGAAAGAGGAGATGCTCAAGCTTAAACAACAGATGGCCGAAATGTACCAAGCCTGGTCCAAAGGGCAATCACCGCCAGCTTACCCTGCTAACCCTGCTTTTTCCCCACCATTAGCTCAGGATCATCCCGCCAGCGATCCAGGTTTTCCCATTTATCAACACTACCATGGCACTACTTATCATACGCCACAAGCTCCACCACCAAAATCAATTCCATACCCTCCTCCGCCAATCACCCCTGTCTTTGTGGCATCTCCACCAGCTACACTCCATAAATCCCCGAGCGAACCTGTGTGCCAAGCTCAGGACAACCAGTATTATCCCCCGGAGCTCACCTTCAAAGCACCTGAAGCCTATCCACATGATCCACATTCTGACCTACCGGGGAAAGTAAAAAACCCGGCCAGAAATCCTGAACAGGAAGAGATGTTCAGAAAAATGAAAAGCATAGAACAATCCTTCAGGGATATGAGAGGGTTAGGAGGTCAGGTGAGTGTAGCTTACAAAGACCTGTGTTTGTTCCCAAATGTACAACTACCGGCAGGGTTCAAAATGCCCAAATTCGACTTGTACAACAGACACGGTGATCCGGTGGCTCATCTGAGAGGTTTTTGTAGCAAGATGAGGGGAGCAGGCGGAAGAGATGAATTACCGATGGCGTATTTTAGCCAAAGTTTAAGTGGATCAGCGTTAGAATGGTACACCAGACAGGATCATAGCAGGTGGTACACATGGGACGATTTGGCCCAAGCATTCGCTTGTCACTTTCAATATAATCTTGAGATCATGCCGGACCGACTGTCCCTGACCAAACTGGAAAAGAAGCACAATGAAAGCTTTAGAGAATATCGTTTCCGGTGGAGGGAGCAAGCGGCAAGGGTAGATCCCCCAATGAAAGAGAGCGAGATGGTTGATTACTTTTTGCAGGCTTTGGAGCCGACCTACTTTGGTCATCTTGTGTCCGCAATTGACAAATCTTTTAATGAGGTTGTAAAAATGGAAGGCATGGTCGAGGAGGGGCTTAAGTCCAACAAGATCATGAGTTATTCAGCGATCAAGGCAACTACCCAGGTTCGGATCTAGAGGCCCGTCACCCTACTATAGGCAACCACAATCCTACCACCAAAATTACCCCCATACTCTATATAGCCCTCCACAACATTACTACCCACCGCTAGATCCCCATTTTTCCGTCAATCATGCACAAACCTATACCCAAACTCCGGCACACACGCCATGGCGTGCGTCGGCTCCACAAAATCCATACCCAGCTCCACAAAACACATATCCACCCCAAGGGCCTACAGAAATCCCCCCGGGACAGGTTTCCGACCAAACCCAGCCCTCACGAATGAGAGGTCACAGAAGCAAAAGACTTTCACTCCACTGGGGGAATCATATACCAGTCTTTTCCACAAATTGAGGCAGTTGGGCATGTTGAATCCAGTTGAGCCTAAAATGCCGAATCCTCCCACTAGAAATCTTGACCACTTGGTGAGTTGTGAGTACTGTTCAGGGGTCCCTGGGCATGATACAGAGAGGTGTTGGAAACTAAAAACAGCTGTACAAGAGCTTATAAATATTCATCGGATCGAGGTTCAAGCCCCAGAAGCACCAAATATTAATCAGAATCCACTGCCAGCTCACCATGAGACACACATGATTGAGTTGATACACAAAGAGGGGGAGCCCAGGAAGCCCTCACAGATGGTAATGATGATCCATTCCAGCGAAACTAGCTCAAAAGGAAAAGTAACCAGTGGGAAATAAGTGGTTCGGTTAAAAGGGGTAGATGATAAGCCAGCTGTGGTAGCCGAGAGAGGGTCGTCAAACATTGTTGTAGTGAAACCAGAGAAAGTTAAAATGGTAGTGCCGCTGGTCGCAAGTAAACCTGTTGTGGTCGTGAAGGGTGCTCGCACAGAGCCTGTTATTATAAAACAGGTAACTCAACTTCCAGTGATCAACAACAAGGCTGTTCCTTGGAATTATGAATGGGTGACGGTGATTTACAAAGAGAAAGAAGTCAAAGGAGAAGTGTGTGAAGCTCAAGGTCTAACTCGTTCGGGAAGGTGTTTTGCTCCAGCAGAGTTAAGAAGGGCCTATCCAGTAGCGACAAAGAATCCAGTTACCGAGGAAGAGGCGGAAGAATTTTTAAAGAAAATGAAGGCGCAAGATTACTCCATTATGGAGCAGTTGAGGAAGACCCCGACACAGATCTCATTGTTATCCTTGTTGATCCATTCAGATGAGCACCGCCGGGTATTGATGAAAATTCTGAACGAAGCCCATGTTCCGGATAAGATCTCTGTGAACCATCTGGAAAAAATAGCAAACAAAATTTTCGAGGTCAACAGGGTCACTTTTTCAGATGATGAGTTGCCCGTGGAGGGTACAGAACATAATAAGCCCTCTATTTGATTGTGAAGTGTGAAGATTCGGTAGTCACTCGAGTACTGATTGATAATGGGTCCAGTGCCAATATCTGTCCTTTGACCACGTCGAACAAACTGAAGGTCGATAGTGACAGAATTCACAAGAACAACATCTATGTTCGAGGGTTTGATGGAGGTGGTACATACACAGTGGGTGACATCGTACTTGAATTAACAATTGGTCCGGTCGAGTTCACCATGGAGTTTCAAGTGCTGGACGTGGCAGTGTCATATAATCTTCTGTTGGGGCGACCCTGGATCCACGCCGCCAAAGCAGTGCCTTCTACATTACATCAGATGGTCAAATTCGAGTGGGATAGGCAAGAGATCGTAGTACATGGGGAAGACAATGCAAGCGCCGTAAGTGATGCCATCGTACCCTTCATAGAGGCTGACGATGACAAGGGGCCCTGGGTTTACCAGGTCTTCGATACGGTTTCAGTGGACAAAGTTCCCGAGGGTGAAAGCATCCCACTTCCCAAAATAGCAGCTGCAACTGTCATGGTAGCCTCGGAGATGTTGAAAAACGGGTTTGTGCCAGGCAAAGGTTTAGGGGCTGATCTTCAGGGTATTGTTCAACCGGTTTCTTTGCCCAAAAATCTGGATACCTTTGGGATGGGGTCCAAGCCTACAGTGGCGGATGTGAGACGGACCCGCAAGTTGAAGAAAAGAGTCTGGGTCCTTCCCAAGCCAATCCCGCGCCTGTCCAAATCTTTTGTCAGGCCGAGCATCAAAAAGCAATGGCTGTCCAAGGTTACAGGGCCATTGATTGGTGCAGATGGAGACTTAGATGAAGGATTTGAAAGGTTATTCACCGAAATCAACATGGTAGAAGTTGGGGAGGGGTCCAGCAAGGCGGATGTGTAGTTTGTGGGGCCAAAGGCAAAAATCAACAATTAGATGGCTACTCCTTTTCCCATTCGGAGGGAGTCTTGGTAGTTGGCTCTGATTTTCCTTCCTGTTTTCTGGATTATTCCAGGGTTTTAATCCAGATTTCTTTTTATTTTATTGTGTTCATCAAAGTGTGAAACCTTGTTATCCCGTAATTCAATAAAATAAAAAAAGTTTCTTCTTCATTCCTTATTTTATTTTAATTTTGTTTTCTTCTTTTCTTTTTCTGTACAGTTCTCTTTATAGTAGTCTTAATGACATGGCGTGCATAAGGAATCCTCAGCCCAGTCTTAAAAATCAATCTAATTCCGAAATGATAGTTCAAGAAGTAGATTGCGATTACGAATCAGAATATGATGATGAGGATGAAGCCTTCGAAGAAATTAGTAAGGAGTTAATTCACTTCGAAGAAAAACCCAAACCCAATTTGAATGACATAGAAGCCGTCAATTTAGGAGACACAGACAATGTCCGAGAGACTAAAATAAGTGTCCACCTCGAGCCAAAAATCCGGGAGGAGTTAATCAAAGCACTCATTGAGTACAAAGATGTTTTTGCATGGTCATATGACGATATGCCAGGTTTAAGCACTGATTTAGTGGTCCACAAATTGCCCACTGATCCAGCGTTCCCCCCGTCAAGCAAAAGTTGAGAAAATTCAAAACTGATATGAGTGTGAAGATTAAAGAAGAAGTTACCAAGCACTTGGATGCAAAGGTTATTCGGGTCACTCGATATCCTGTCTGGTTGGCTAATGTCGTGCATGTACCGAAGAAGGACGGCAAGATCAGAGTATGTGTCGATTACCGCAATCTCAACAAAGCAAGTCCGAAGGATAACTTCCCACTACCCAATATCCACATTTTGATCGATAATTGTGCCAAACGCGAGATTGGATCTTTTGTGGATTGTTATGCCGGGTATCATCAGATTCTAATGGATGAGGAAGATGCAGAAAAGACAGCCTTCATCACGCCGTTGGGAACTTATTACTACCGAGTAATGCCATTTGGGTTGAAGAATGCTGGGGAAACTTATATGAGAGCGATGACTACTGTATTTTATGATATGATACACAAGGAGATTGAGGTATACGTAGATGATGTGATCATAAAATCAAAGCATCAGGCTGACCACATCGAGGATTTGAGGAAATTCTTCCAGAGGCTTCGCAGGTACAACCTCAATCTTAACCCCGCCAAGTGTGCATTTGGTGTTTCATCCGGAAAGCTGTTAGGATTCATAGTCAGTCGGCGAGGCATCGAGTTGGACCCATCAAAGATCAAAGCCATACAAGATTTGCCCCCTCTGAGGAACAAGACTGAAGTGATGAGTCTGTTAGGAAGGCTGAACTACATCAGCAGGTTTATTGCTCATCTCACGACAACTTGTGAGCCTATTTTCAAGTTGTTGAGGAAGGACGCTGCGATCAAGTGGACTGATGAGTGTCAAGAAGCGTTTGATAAGATAAAAGGTTACTTGACAAACCCACCTTTGCTGGTTCCGCCAGAACCAGGGAGACCTTTGATTCTTTATTTGACAGTCTTGGAAAATTCATTTGGTTGTGTACTGGGGTAGCATGACGTCACCGGCAGGAAAGAACAAGCCATCTATTATCTTAGCAAAAAATTCACAGCTTATGAGGTTAAGTACACTCACCTGGAAAGGACATGTTGCACCCTAACTTGGGTGGCACAGAAATTGAAACATTATTTGTCATCCTACACTACTTACCTCATTTCACGCTTGGATCTATTGAAGTATATCTTTCAAAAGTCTATGCCGACAGGAAGACTTGCAAAATGGCAGATTTTTCTCACAGAGTTTGACATAATCTATGTGACTCGGACGACGATGAAAGCCCAAGCATTGGCCGATCATTTGGCCAAGAACCCGGTCGATGAAGAGTATGAGTCACTGATGACTTATTTTCCTGACGAAGAGGTGATGCATATTGATGAACTAGAACAGGCCGAAAAACCAAGCTGGAAACTTTTCTTTGATGGGGCTGCTAACATGAAAGGAGTCGGAATAGGAGCTGTGCTTATTTTTGAAACAGGGCATCACTATCCTGTTACGGCTCAGCTTCGTTTTTATTGTACTAACAATATGGCTAAGTACGAAGCATGTATTTTGGGTTTAAGGTTTGCTGCAGACATGGATGTCCAGGAAGTCTTGGTCTTGGGAGACTCGGACCTTCTGGTACATCAAATTCAAGGAGAATGGGAAACGCGAGATCTGAAGCTCATACCATACCGACAATGCTTGCATGACCTTTTTCAACGGTTTAGATCAGTAGAGTTCAGGCATATTCTAAGGGTCCATAATGAGGTCGCCGATGCTTTGGCTACCCTGGTGTCAATGCTGCACCATCCGGACAAAGCATATGTCGATCCTTTGCACATTCAAGTACGAGATCAGCATGCCTACTACAACATGATTGAAGAAGAATTGGATGACGAACCATGGTTCCATGATATCAAGGAATACATCAGAATGGGAATATACCCAGTACAAGCCACGAGGGATCAAAAGAGAACAATTAGGCAGTTGGCAAGTGGATTTTTCTCAAGTGGAGGAGTTCTGTATAAAAGAACACCAGACCTGGGATTGTTAAGATGCATAGATTCTAGACAGGCTATGGCTGTCATGTCTAAAGTACATTCAGGAGTCTGCGGACAACATATGAGTGGATATGTGCTGGCGAAGAAAATTCTCTGAGCAGGTTATTATTGGCTCATCATGGAGCGAGATTGTATTAGTTTTGTGCGCAAATGTCATCAGTGCCAGATACACGGAGATTTGATTCATTCTCCACCATCGGAATTGCACACAATGTCAGCGCCATGGCCCTTCATCGCTTGGGTCATGGATATCATTGGACCAATTGAGCCAGCAACATCCAACGGGCATAGGTTCATTCTGGTAGCCATTGATTATTTCACCAAATGGGTTGAGGCCAAAACTTTCAAGTTTGTGACCAAGAAAGCAGTGGTCGATTTTGTTCACTCAAATATCATCTGTCGATTTGGAATCCCAAAGGTGATCCTCACAGATAATGGTGCTAATCTTAACAACAATTTGATGAAAGAGGTATGTCAACAATTTAAGATTACACACTGCAATTCCTCCCCATATCGTCCCAAGGCGAATGGAGCAGTTGAGGCAGCCAACAAAAACATAAAGAAGATACTTCGGAAAATGGTAGAAGGTTTGAGGCAATGGCATGAAAAATTACCATTTGCATTGTTGGGTTATCGCACCACTGTCCGTACTTCATTAGGTGCAACTCCTTATTTGTTGGTATCTGGAACTGAAGCCGTAATACCTGCGGAAGTTGAAATCTCGTCCCTTCGGATTGTCGCTGAAGCTGAGATTGATGATGATGAGTAGGTCAAAACTCGTCCGGAGCAGTTGAACTTGATTGATGAAAAATGATTAGCAGCTGTGTGTCATGGCCAGTTATATCAAAAGAGAACGGCAAGAGCATACAACAAAAAGGTGCATCCCCGGAAGTTTGAAGTGGGCCAACAAGTGCTGAAACGCATCCTTCCACATCAGGCTGAGGCAAAAGGAAAGTTTGCCCCGAATTGGCAAGGGCCATTCATTGTAACCAGAGTGTTGTCCAATGGTGCTTTATGTTTAACAGATATCGGAGGAAAATTCATCGACATGGCTATCAATTCTGACGCAGTTAAGAGATATTATGTATGATTTCTTTTAATTGTAACTGTTGTTTGTTTGCATTTGGCATGATATCGAAGAATGAAATGACGGAGGCAATTTGTTCTTCCATCCAAACACTTCAACCTTTACTTCCCCTTCTGAGCCTTATTTATTCTTTCATACCCCTCTTTTGGAATCAGTAATGAAAATGAAAAAAGGGAGAAAAGAAAAATAATGATAATAAAGACCAAAGAAAAGTCACAAGAAAAACAAAGGAATTGGGAATTACATTTGACCTGATTCCTCAAAAAGGATACGTAGGCACCTCACGACTCGGTCATAGTGTAATAAGAATCCCCAAGCAAGAAAAACCGGGGCAGAAGTGGTGTTTATAATTTTGGGGAAAGAAAGTTGATTCCAAGAGTTGTAATGTTTTACCCATCAAAATTATTTTAAATTTTTCTTTAGCCATACACCAGAAACACATATTGATATCCAAAAGACCTCCCGATCAGTATCCGCGAAGTGCCAAGTTGGGCAAATGGAAGTCTGGAGTAACACTCTGGTCCCCAGTAGAAAAGAAATGAAATGAGGGAATCCCCAGCAGAAAGGAAATGAAATGAGAGAATCTTATCAATAACACCCCAATCCCCAACTAAAAAGAAATAAAATGAGAGTCTTATCGATGAAAACCTTCACAGGCACCGTAAGGCGACGGAAGTTGAGAGAAATAAAATGAAGAGTCTTATCGGTGAAAACCTTCACAGGCACCATAGGGCGACGGGAGTTGAGAGAAACGAGAGAGTCTTATTAGTGAAAATCCCTCGAAGGGCACTATAAGGCGATAAGGAATTGAAAGTGGGCAAACGAGGTAAGGTTGACAAAAATGATCCGTCGAGGCATCAAGCAGAACAAAGATGTTGATTCGGCAAAAGAGTTGGGTGGCAGGACCTTTTGAAATGCAAAGTAAGGTCATCAGAAAGATTGAGTGATATAATAGACTGGGTTGATTTAATGCACGACATGATCATTGAGATCGGTTATACCATTCAGATAAGTCCTTTTCCTTTTTCTCTTCAAACAATTCTTTAGGAAAATTTTTCTTTTTATCTTTTGAAGTCATCATCTTTCATTTCTTTTGGTTAAAGATTTTTATATTAGTTTGTTTTAAGAAGGATTTTCAAGGCCAACTACCAGTCGCCAACATGGGACAAGGTAAATGGGGATAAGACAGACCGAAGATAATGGGACGGGACAAGAAAGGCGTCATTATAAGACCAAGTGATGGATTTCTCCAAGATGTCGTGGAAAGTATGGAGTAAAAGTGGAAAACAACGGTTGAGAAGTTGGCAAATAACAGAAGCATCAAGAAGGTAGAAAGTTATCGGCCAAGTTTCAAGATGGTCGAACAACGCAGAGCGTGGAAAAAAGAAAAGGGGAAAACCATCCCCAGCAGGAACGCCCCCCACGTTTTAAACTAACAAATTTTCTTTGATTTGAAGCAGGGACAGTAAATGTTATTGATGATGGAAAGACATGCCATAAGAAAGATTGTCAAACTGGGGCAGAAAATTTTCTTTCATTTCGAAAATTTTCTGGAAGTCTAACACAAGTTTGTTGAAAAGCGGTATCCCCAGCAGTTTTCGGGAGAAGGCAAAACAAGTTTTAAAGAAAGCAATGTCAGGGGGGGAGATAACACAAGTCTTAAGGGAAGTAGTTTCAGAGGAAGGAAAACACCAACTTTAAGGGAAGTAGTCTTTGAAGGAGGAGAATAACATATCTTTGAATGAAACACCGGAGGTATCCCCAGCAGTTTTCAAAGGAATGAAACACCAGTTTTGACTTTTGAGGGAAGCAGTTCTGAAAGAAGATTATTCAAGTTAGAAGGAAAATGGTTCAGGAGGCAGGAAGGAACAACGACAATAGAACATATTTTTAAGAAGTTGTTGAAGTCAGGAGCCCGCCTGGAGAATGGAGGTGTTATATCTTTAAGTTGTAGTTGAAGTCAGGAGCCCGCCTGGAGAATGGAGGTGTTATATCTTTAAGTTGTAGTTGAAATTAGGTGCCCGCCGGGAGAATGAAGGTGTTATATTTTAAGAAGTTACTGCAGTCAGGAGCCCGCCTGGAGAATGGAGGTGTTATATCTTTAAGTTGCAGTCGAAGTCAGGAACCCGCCTGGAGAATGGAGGTATTATCTTTTTAAGTCATAACAGAAGTTAGGAGCCCACCTGAAGAATGGAGGTGTTATATCTTTAAGTTGTAGTTGAAGTCAGAAGCCCGCCTGGAGAATGGAGGTGTTATATCTTTAAGTTGTAGTTGAAGTTAGGAGCCCGCCTGGAGAATGGAGGTGTTATATCTTTAAGTTGTAATTGAAGTCAGGTGCCCGCCTGGAAAATGGAGGTGTTATATTTTAAGAAGTTATTGCAGTCAGGAGCCCGCCTGGAGAATGGAGGTGTTATATATTTAAGTTGCAGTCGAAGTCAGGAACCCGCCTGGAGAATGGAGGTATTATCTTTTTAAGTCATAACAGAAGTCAGCAGCCCGCCTGGAGAATGGAGGTGTTATATTTTAAGAAGTTATTGGAGTCAGGAGCCCGCCTGGAGAACGGAATGGCGCTATCGTTTTAAGTAGTTGTTGACGTCAGTAAAGCAGAGGGATACAACAAAAATCCCCAGCATAAATTCAAGTTCAGAAATTAGAAGGAGGGCAACAGTGTTCAGAATAAGGCAGTTCAAGCTTCGAAGGAAAAATAATGCGAAGCTCACAAAAAGGAAATAAGCATTTCGAGTTCGGCAATCAAGAGAGAATACAAGTCAAGTCAGAAGTAAAGAAACATCAGAGGGAACACTAGGCAACAAGACAGTGAGGCAACAAGGCAACAACAGTCACATGACCAAGTTTGAGAATAAATCTTTGTAATTCGTAGACTATAGTTTAGTCTAACTTCTTGTTTTCTTATAGCATGGTGTAATAAGGAGGTCGGTAAGCAGTAGCAGCAACATGCAACAACAGTAACAGCAAAATCCCAGTCCCATGGTAGTCCCAGTTACCAAAACATCCCGAACTACATTGACCTGATTCCCTTTTAGCCAGGGATATGTAGGAAACCTTTGAAGCAGAGGTTCGGCCAAATCTTTCAAAAAAAAAAATGCTTCACCCGGAGTAGCCGAACGGGCAAAAATCACTCGTATCCGCTCACTTTATCTTTGCACGGAAACTCTTTGCGTTTCCGGACAAAGAGGGGTAGCTGTGAGCACGTGAGTTTTGCCCTATGAGAACTACTCCCAAAAAATTCAAATAAAATGGTTTTGTATTGTTTGTGATTTATTTGTATTTTTGTCTGTGCATGTTTTAAGGAAAATACAAAAATATGTGTTGCATGTGCATTTAGGATTTAATTTTACAATTTAAGAATTAATTAACATTCAAGTTTGTTTTACAAAATGGAAAAATCACAAAATATGTACTTTGCATTTTTTGCATTTAATGTTCAAATTGTGTGATTTTATCTTTATTGATGTTTAATTTCGTGTGATAATTATTATTAAGAGTTAATATTTTTAGTTAATTGTCGATTTTATAATTTAATTAGGATTTTTAGTTTTATTGTTGAAAAGGCAAATTGAAAAGGAAAAGAGAATAAGAAGAGGAAAATTCGGTTGGGCCAATTTGGCCAGGCCCAAATCCAAAACACAGCCAAACCTGGCCAAAAAACCAGCCCATACCCGCCCCAAATCCAGTCCACCTGCGACCAATCCAGAACGACATCGTTTGGACATTGTGAATTTGGACCGTCAATCTCATACGATCAAACGGTCCAGTCCACCTCCAGAATTATCCAAATGACGTCGTTTTAAGTCATTCAATCTCAACCATTCGTTTGATTGGATCGAACGGCCCAGATCAACTCCTCCAATACCCGATCCATTCCCATCCAAGACCGATCCGGTCTCGAGGTAAGTGAAGCGACGTCGTTCCCATTAATGAATGGATCCAAGTCGTTGATCTTATCAGATCGAGCGGCCTGGATTCATTCTGGCCCTTCATATATATACACTTCAAACCATACCCCGCCCCCAAACCAAACCCTCTCTCGCCCCATCGTCTCTCTCAGACCCCTCAGAGACGACCCCTCGAAACCCTAGCCGCCACCAAATCCCTTCGCCGTAAACCCGGCAGCAACAACGCCGGTGACCACCGAACTCACACCCCTAAACCACGTTGAACCCCTCAGTCCAAATCTATACCCCTTTAACCTCGAATCATACTACAACTTCTCGAATCTTCAATCGAAGATTCGAGCAAAACCCTAAACTTACCCAACCAGTACCAAAGTCACATACCAGCTCCACCTGACCTCCTTCGTTCCCAAACCACCCTTACTTTCGTTCGAATCCCATTAGAACTAGTCGGATCTTAAATCGACTAGCAAACCCTAAAAGGACCAAGACTGGAACCTGTCCAAAATTAGGAGAATTTTGAGGCTGTTAATCGACCCTAGTCGAGTGTTCTCAGTCGAGAACACTCGATTAAGGTCCGTTTTCGCTTCAAATATTTCAAGATGAAGTGTCGACTGAAACGGATTGGGTTTGGTCTGAAATTTCAAGGTATTTCTTTTGTTTTCCTTTTTCTTTTGTTGTTGTTTTATTTTGACTGATTAATTCGTCATTTTTGTCAAGTAGTTCTTCCTCCTCTTTCGGACCTTTTTCTTGGTCTAGTTTTCTTCTGTTGATTAACATATGGTATAAATAGTTTCGTCGATTAATCCGTTCATGTTTGTAGTTTAGTAGTCCTCGTCAAGATATTTGATGTCGATCGAATCATTTTGTGATCCGTATATTCTCAGCTTCAGGGGTTCATTGTTAGCGTTGAGTTTTGCTACCTGAATCAGTAGGTTTTTAATTCATATTCGTTTTTGAATTGAGTTACAATCAATCAAAACTTAAGGTAGAGATTCAATGGAGCTTTAATTTGAAAAGTTGAACTGAGGGTAACATGACAGCATGGGTTGTCAGGGCACTTTTTAATTTAGAAAACCATGCTGCCCATAACTAGGGGAATAAAATAATGAAATTGGGATGTAATAGGGTAACTGACACTTCTGTCTTGGTTTTTGGGTGGGAAAATCAGAGGGGGTGATGAGAGGAAATATTTTCTTAATAGTTAAGTGCTTTTAGGAGTTGGAAATCAGGGACAACATGAGCTAATGATAAAAGCTTAAAGGTGTGCACATGGGAGGGGAGATAAAAAAAAGGAAGAGAGAGGTTGGAGGGGGAAAGAGTCTTGAAGTTTAAAAGAGCAGGACAAGCATACACAAGGGAGAGCTGAGGAGATTGGGGGAGAGAACTTTCTGAGAGAGTACATACAGACAGACTTAAGGGAAGAGGGAGGGAATCAGAAAAGAAAAACTGAAACTGCCAAAAATTGGCTACTGTTCCATTGAGCTCTGATTTGATTTCCAAAGTTTTCAATTTCTTAAATAGGTTCCGGTCTATCTAGGCTGAAATGATTTGAGTTTGGTATTTTAAAAAGTTTGGTTCTTGAAGTTCTGGCCGCATTTTCATGAGTGTTGGACTTCGTTTCCTGGTTTGAAACTGGTTACCTGGTTGTTTCTGTTGCTGATCATTGTTCTTGCTACTGTCCTGCTGTTGCTTCCTCATTTTCCGTGTTATTTTCGAATTTCAGGTACTTTTCTTTAGCTTATGAGTATAGCATGACTGCTGGACATGTAATTCTAGCGAAATTCTGGTTGAATGGAAAGCTACATTTGAATTTGGCCTCCCATGTTTCTCTTGCTATTTCAATATTACGTAGTTAGGTTTTTGAACTACAAGTGTCAGTTAGGTTTTCTAAATTCGTTTGTGAAGAGTAGTCTGCAGTAGTAAGTTTGCATTTGTATTGATGTATGAACTATGGATTCTATTTACTTAGTTTTCTTTTAACAAATCTAAGTGAGTGCTAGTCAAAGGATTTATTAAGATTTTGTATAAAGGTTTAGTGTAATGCTTTGGGTTGTAAATCCATGTTTAGCTTATACTGTAGACCAGTTGTCTTAGCTTGGGTAGCCATTTGATTTCAGTGAATTGCTAAATATCGACTTGTATCTATTCACTCATATTCCGCCTTGTAAACATGCCCATTGGTGAAACTAAGGTTCAGAGTTATGTTTAAAGTTAGTAAAAGCTGAATCAAGCATGCTTACCTGATTGTTTAATGCTGAGTTGTGTTATTCATGTCGGGATAGGATGATTAAAATTGGAAGGCTAAGTAGGTAGGAAATAGGATAATTTCCTATTCCCAGAAGGTATCAGTTAAAAGGCATTCAGAATTGGTATCATAATTTGGGGCTTAGTTTCCAAGTTAAATACGTTTGGGCTCCGCAAAGATTCGACCATGAGCACCTGTTGTACAATTGCATCGTGAATAGGGCTTTCTTTGGGTCATTTTAATCCATCAGTGGTTTCAGCAGCTTTTGGGTTCTGAAAAGTTATTAGGCTCGTTGGGTCAAGTTTGAAAGCAGTTGTGAATTAGATTCTTAAATTAAATATTCCCTTAATTCAATGTTTTTCTAATTAGCCAGTAGATTGAAATTTTATTTCGAATGAATAGAGGCTCTCTAATTTTCTTTCTTTATCTAATTAATTGGTTTTCTTTTTTCAAAATAGATTAGGGGTGAATCGTAGTAGATAATAAATAGTCCATGGCCCTCCAAATATAATTTGAAAACCCTTTTAAATTAGAATCAAGGTGCATCATGCCAAACAAAAATGACAATTGCATGACACTCGCTTTAATTAAGTTCTGTTTAATCCTCAGAATTCGAGGCGCGCCATTTAGCAAATTTCCATAGCCCTCGCAAAGTTAAAAACGCGTAGTCGCTTTAGGCACGTTATTTCAATAATTTACTTTCCTAAACTCGGGTGTGCATTTATGTGACCCAAATCCAAATCTCAATGTCGGATAAAATGTGGTGCGAATTGCGGGTGCATTTATGTGACGTGGTTCAAGACATATTTTAAATGACGTTGCAATTTTCCTTGAAAAAATAATTATTAAATAAAGCGGTTAAAGGTAAAATTGCACAAAGGATTAAACATGTTTAAAATCAGATAATTAGGCCAATAATAACAGTTGAGCGACCGTGCTAGAACCACGGAACTCGGGAATGCCTAACACCTTCTCTCGGGTTAACAGAATTCCCTACTCGGATTTCTGGTTCACGGACTGTAATACAGAGTCAATCTTTTCCTCGATTCGGGATTCAACCGGTGACTTGGGACACCATAAATCTCCCAAGTGGCGACTCTGAATCTTTGAATAAAATCCCGTTTCGATTGTCCTTTAATTGGAAAAACTCTCCCTACGCCCCTGCGGACGCAGGTAAAAAAGAGGTGTGACATTGGTTATACTTACAAAGGAGCGTAAGTGTGGAATTTCAATGTAAAGATCTGGAATTGCAATTATTAATGCTTAATTATTTTGTGGAAATAGCTTTATGGTTCCAAAACCTTGGGCTATTATCCCAAAAAATAGGGGCATTTGCATTTATACCCGCTTTTTGTGTCACGTTTTAACTTGTGCCCGCTTTGCAAAAAAAATTGCAAGCGTACCCGTTTTTTCGCATAACTTCAGCATACGGGGCTGAAGTAGCAAAGGTAATCACGCAAAACTTCAGCATTCTAGTAGCCGGGCCTGAAGTTCAGCTCTAAAGCTGAAGTTTTTATTTTGTATTTTTTTTGTAACTGGCGAAGAGCTGAAGTTTTTAAAACCCTTGAGTATGTACTGCTGAAGTTTCTATTTTTGGGAAAGGGGAACTACCTGATGCCACAAGAAAAGAAGCTGAAGCTTTACTGTTTGAAAGTTCAAAAGACACTTACTTCAGGAGCAAGGTTGCCAACGTAAACAATTGTATACTGGGGATTATTTTCTGGAGCATCTTCGTTCACCACCTTTTCTTGACCATCATCTACATAATGAAAATATAATGACGAGAAGATTGTAAGACAGAGTCAAATTAACCTAATAAAGGAGGATAAGGCAACCGCCAAGCATTAC
The DNA here is from genome assembly GCF_000715075.1 of Nicotiana tabacum. Lineage (NCBI taxonomy): Eukaryota > Viridiplantae > Streptophyta > Magnoliopsida > Solanales > Solanaceae > Nicotiana > Nicotiana tabacum. The sequence continues at coordinate 73,772,319 of NC_134084.1, read as the reverse complement.
TAAGCACATAATGTCACATATATAGCTCAAATTAGTTTGATAAACGGTCTATGTATATAGCACATAATTCCATAGAATATGCATGTCCTATCTATAACACATGCAACATGAACACCGAAGATGAAAAAGAGAAACATAGAGCATTAAAATGTTTAATTATGTATAGTAAGATGGCTTCTGAGGAATTGAGTGAAGCCATAGAAGGAGAGATATTTTTACATCAATGTTAAGTTCCGGAGAGATATGGAGATCACTGGGAGAAGGAGGAGGAGAAATGGGGCTGAAGTTGTTTAAAAAGTGGGTACAAATTAAAAAAAATTTAAAAAATGGGTATAAGTTAAATGAGGGCGACCAAATAGGGCGCCCCGTGCAAGTTTTACAAAAGAAGGCTAGTTTATGAAGATAATTGGGGCATTAGTAATTGTAACTCAAGTTATCATGACTTGCCGTGTACGTAGATGCAAAGTGTACCCAACGCATATTCTCATTGTTCCTCAAAATGAATGGTTGTGCCAATTATAATACGGTCAAAAGTATCCATGTACTTTCGGAAATGGTTTAATAATACTCTCCGTTGTACTATTTGGCTACCTGATCCCCTACCGTTACACTATAATTCAAAAATACCCTTATTTGGACGATTTGTCACGTGGCATTCACCAAATTAAAATAACCCAACTCCTTTCTATTATCCCGTTCGATTCAAATAACCCTGAACCCAACCCAAACACACCCTAACTAAATATTAATCTAAACCTAAAAAACCTCATTTTTTATTTTTGTCCCAACTTCGCAGCTTCTCGTTCAAGCATCCGAACATGGTCAAAATCATTACTCCTCCGTTTCAAATTAGATGAGGAACTTTCCTTTTAAGTCTGTTCCAAAATAATACATTTCTAAATTTGAAAATAATTTAACTTTAAACTCTTCATTTTACCCATTTTATCATTAATGAGAAGCTTTTATAACCACACAAATGTCATGACCCCACAAAGCTTTTAAGACCACAAGTTTCAAAAATCTTTTTTTTCCTTAAACTTTGTACCGAGTCAAACTATGTCATCTAAATTGAAATGGAAGGAGTATTATTTTAAAAGGTTTAAACACATCCACTTTCAAACAATACATTCTGTTTGATCATATCTAATTTCTCATTTCAGGAAGAAAAAAAAGAATTATTCTTCTCTATATACATCTCTCCAATTGTAAGCCTTCTTCCAAGAGAAAAACTTTAACTACACTACTTTTCCTCCAGAAAGTTGTCTTCTTTGTGTGTCCACCACAACATTTGGTGCAACATATGCTAGTTTTTATTTTTAAAATCCTGATTTTGTTTCTCATTTTCGAAATTCAAATTTCCAAATGATGACCCCATCGCCAACAAGATTCTTGTATTATTTTCCTGTGTCATGATCTCCTTACATGTCGCCGACGGTTAGAAAACTAATTCAAAATTGTAGTAGGAAATCTTAGTTATTTAGGATTTGGTTTATTTAATTCATGTCTAAATAGAATTTACAGTTAAAATTAATATAGGAATAAACTTTCCTATTTCTATTTGAAATAGGCTTCATACTATTATAAATACGGGTATTGATAGCTTATTTTATGTGTGGAGATTTGTGAGAATTGTAGAGAGGTAGCTATGATGTAGAGAGATTCAAGAGTTTATGAGTTGTGAAAAAACCCTTCTACCAAGTTCTCTCCCTAGTTTAATAATTTTCTTCTATATAGCTTTTGCTAAATTTCTTGCTTGTGCCTAAATTATTTTTCGGGGTATTTCAATCCTTCATATTGGTATCAGAGCTTCTACGATCTTGGGAGAGAATCAAGTAGCTTCCACTGCCGGCGGGCGGCGCTAGCCAATGTGTGTCGCCTGTTTGGCCAAAACATATGTTGGCAAAATATAGATAATTGTTAACGAAATTAGATTATTTGATGATAAATTTCAAGACATATTCAAGAAAAAAAACAAGTTTAAAGAGGTGCAAACAAATATGGTAGAAGAGGAAGAAACTCTTCTATAAAAGTTGGAGAGAGGTTTTAAAAAGTTGGAAGTTGAAGACAGGTGCTTCAACAAAAATTGAGTGTTGGTGACAAAGTGTATCAACGTGAGTTGGAGACAGGTGCTTCAACAAATATTGAGTGTTGGTGACAAAGTGCATCAACGTGAGTTGGAGACAGGAGCTTCAACAAAATTGAGTGTTGGTGACAAAGTACATCAACATGAGTTGGAGGCATGTGCTTCAACAAAATTGAGGGATGGAGACATATGCTTCATCAAAAGTGAAAGTTGGAGAGAAGTGATCCAACATAACTGCAAAACAAACAAGTCAGACGTAAACAACTTTGAATTACGGGAGAATGTTGGAAAACTAATTCAGAGTTGTAGTATGAAACCATAGTTATTTAGAATTTGGTTTATTTAATTCATGTCAAAATAGAATTTGCAGTTAGAATTAATATAGGAATAAGCTTTCCTATTTCTAGTTGAAATAGGTTTCATGCTATTATAAATAAGAGTATGGATAGCTTATTTTATGTGTGGAGATTTGTGAGAATTGTAGAGAGGTAGCTATGATGTAGAGAGATTCAAGAGTTTATGAGTTGTGAAAAAAACCCTCCTACCAAGTTCTCTCCCTAGTTTAATAAATTTCTTCTATTTAGCTTTTGCTAAATTTCTTGCTTGTGCCAAAATTGTTCTTCGGGGTATTTCGATCCTTCATATTGGAATCAGAGCTTCTACAATCTTGTGAGAGAATCAAGTAGCTTCAGCTGCCGGCGGGCGGCGGTAGACAATGTGTGCCGCCCGTCTGGCCAAAAAATATGTTGGCAAAATATAGATAACTGTTAATGAAATTAGATTATTTTACGATAAATTTCAAAACAGATTCAAGAAAATAAATAAATTTAAAGAGGTAAAAATAAATATGGCACAAGAGGAAGAAACGCTTCTATAAAAGTTGGAGAGAGGTTTTAAAAAGTTGGAAGTTGAAGACAGGTGCTTCAATAAAAATTGAGTGTTGGTGACAAAGTGCATCAACGGTTGGTAACAAAGTGCATCAACGGTTGGTAACAAAGTGCATCAACGTGAGTTAGAGACAGGTGCTTCAATAAAAGAGTGTTTGTGACAAAGTGCATCAACGGTTGGTGACAGTGCATCAACGTGAGTTGGAGACAAAGGCTTCAACAAAATTGAGTATTGGTGACAAAGTGCATCAACGTGAGTTGGAGATAGGTGCTTCAACAAAATTAAGGGATGGAGACATGTATTTCATCAAAAGTGAAAGTTGGAGAGAAGTGATCCAACATAACTTCAAAAAAATAAGTCAGACGTATACAACTTTGAATTACGGGAGAATGTTGGAAAACTAATTCAAAGTTGTAGTAGGAAACCTTAGTTATTTAGGATTTGGTTTATTTAATTCATGTCTAAGTAGAATCTGCAGTTAGAATTAATATAGAAATAAGCTTTCCTATTTCTAGTTGAAATAGGTTTCATACTATTATAAATAAAGGTATTGATAGCTTATTTTATGTGTGGAGATTTGTGAGAATTGTAGAGAGGTAGTTATGATATAGAGAGATTCAAGAGTTTATGAGTTGTGAAAAAAAATCCTCCTACCAAGTTCTCTCCCTAGTTTAATAAATTTCTTCTATATAGCTTTTGCTAAATTTCTTGCCTATGCCTAAATTGTTCTTCGTGGTATTTCAGTCCTTCATATTGGTATCACAACTTCTACGATCATGGGAGAGAATCAAGTATATTCCGCTGCCGTCGGGCGGCGCTAGCCAATGTGTGCCGCCCGTTTGGCCAAAAAATATATTGGCAAAATCATAGATAATTGTTAACGAAATTAGATTATTTGATGGTAAGTTTCAAGACAGAATCAACAAAAAAACAAGTTTAAAGAGGTGCAAACAAATATGACACAAGAGGAAGAAACTCTTCTCTAAAAGTTGGAGAGAGGTTTTAAAAAGTTGGAAGTTGAAGACAGGTGCTTCAACAAAAAATTGAGTGTTGGTGACAAAGTACATCAACAGTTAGTGACAAAGTGCATCAACGTGAGTTGGAGACATGTGCTTCAAGAAAAATTGAGTGTTGGTGACAAAATGCATCAACAGTTGGTGACAAAATGCATCAACAGTTGGTGACAAAATGCATCAACGTGAGACAGGGGCTTC